>NC_133621.1:113678485-113996913 GCF_048593235.1 Sminthopsis crassicaudata
TTGTTTATGGCAAAATCCTACAATAATTCTTGACTGTCCTATTTAATAGGAAGGACATTCTGTGACAGGGAAGGATCAGATGGAATCTGACAACTTTAAAGATGGGGCAGATCTTATAGTTGTTGTCCAGGGTCAACTGATACCAGGTGCAACATACTGTAGAGATGATGGTGGACAAGAGTAGTACTAAAGTAAGGGGGAAATCTAGTGGGATCCTTGTACTTGGGCTTTGCTTAATAAATAATTGACAACTGCATTTTCTTTGAAACCCTTTTTATGTTTTTAAAAACATTCTAGTAGAATAGAATATTTTAACATTTATTGGATTATTTGCTCTTTAGGGAATAGGAGAAAAATTTATAAATAAGGTTTTGCAAAGATAAATGTTGAATCCTATCTTTGCATATATTTTGAAAAAAATCTAGGAATTAAAAAAAAAAAAAGAAACAAAAATTATTCTGAGAAGAGATCCATTACCAGACTGACAAAGGGGGTCCAAGACTCAAAAAAGGTTTAAAAGTCTTCCCTACCTGGATCTGTTTCCACATGTATAAAAATGAAGGGAATAGATAAATACTTCAAAACCTTTTTGGTTTTCAAACTCTTTTTGGGTTTGTTTGTTCTAAAAAAGATTTTCTTAAAGATCTTTACAGAAGAGCTTTGGGTAAACCATTCCAGGTGTCACAGAGTCCAGTTGCACAGGGAGAACTGGTTGGGGTACAGCTGATTCCTCTGTCTTCCATCTCTCCTGCTCTGAAATGGGGTGGCAGGAAGAATTTCATCCTTGGGCTTTACAATGCTCACAAGGTCAGGCAGGGGATTTCTAGGGCCAATCTTGCTGTTTGGGTCCCAGAGCAACATGATTTTGATTTAAATTCCCAACACACTCTGTTGGAGTCAGCTATATCGATGTAGTGGTTGAGGGGATCTCCACTTTGGATCATCAGACCATCCACAAACTTCATGGACTTGGCCCTCCACCTTCTGAGCTTATTAGACATAACCATCTCACATCCGTTTGCCCCACTCTCCACAACTGGCCCTACACCGAAAGACCTCCCAGGAGCTTGTAACACAGGGACGTGGCCTGAGCAGTTGTACTTGGTGGTCCTCCTCAAGGGTATACATTGCCCTCAGGGAAGCCAAACTTCTGAACTATAGGTGTCAGTTCACAAATTTGGATCCCCAAGGAGAGTCCTGATGGCCAAGAGGATGATTTTTGTCCTGGTTGGATATCTTACCCCAAAATAGCCATCCTCAGCCATCTTCCTGGTGAGAAACTCATTTGGCTCAGGTTTGAAGATGCCATCAGCAACAAAATTCCTCTTCTTGGCTATCTGCACTACCATCTTGCACCAATGGGGGGAAATGGCCTTCAAGCTATGGAAAATTACCAAGGATTCTCCTCAAAGAGCTTTCTATTTATGTGAATTCTATTAATATTTACTGTATTAGAAATAAAAACATCTTAGACTACTTTTCAACTTGTCAGATGAGATTATGGCAAGTCCCCTTCTAATTTCAGACCTATGATCATAAAACAGCTTGAAGCTAAGGAAACTATTGCTCAACTGTAGAGTACCCCATTAAAAAATAGGACAGGTATTCTCCAATTGATCAATGGTCAAAGGATATGAACAGACAATTCTCAGATGAAGAAATTGAAACTATTTCTAGCCATATGAAAAGATGCTCCAAGTCATTATTAGAGAAATGCAAATTCATTCAATTCTGAGATAGCACTATACACCTGTCAGAGTGGCTAAAATGACAGGGAAAAATAATGCACAATGTTGGAGGGGATGTGGGAAAACAGGGACACTGATACATTGTTGGTGGAATTGTGAATACATCCAGCCATTCTGGAGAGCAATTTGGAACTATACTCAAAAAGTTATCAAACTGAGCATACCCTTTGATCCAGCAGTGTTACTACTGGGCTTATATCCCTAACAGATCTTAAAGAAGGGAAAGACCTGTATGTGCAAGAATGTTTGTGGCAGCCTTCTTTGTAGTGGCCAGAAACAGGAAACAAGAGTGGATGCCCATCAACTGGAGAATGGTTGGGCAAATTATGGTATATGAATGTTATGGAATATTATTGTTCTGTAAGAAATGACCAACAGGATGATTTCAGAAAGGTCTGGAGAGACTTACATGAACTGATGCTGAGTGAAATGAACAGGACCAGGAGATCATTATACACTTCAATAACAATACTATATGATGATCAATTCTGATGGACGTGGCCATTTTCAACAATGAGATGAACGAAATCGGTTCCAATAGAGCAGTAATGAACTGAACCAGCCATACCTAGGGAAAGAACTCTGGGAGACGACGATGAACCACTACATAGAATTCCCAATCCCTCTATTTTTGTCTGTCTGCATTTTTAATTTCCCTCATAGGTTAATTGTACACTATTTCAAAGTCCAATTCTTTTTGTATAGCAAAACTGTTTGGGTATGTATACATATATTGTGTTTATACTTTAACATATTTAACATGTATTGGTCAACCTGCCATGGGGGTGGGGGGATGAGGAGGGGAAAAATTGGAACAAAAGGTTTTGCAATTGTCAATGCTATAAAATTACCCATGCATATATCTGGTAAATAAAAATTAGGACCCGAGTTCAAATCTGGTCTCAGACACTTAATACCTCTTCTCATTAAAAGTACTGTTATAATCTAGTTCCTTGAAGATCCTGCTTTTGTCTGAATTAGTGCATGGTCAGTCGTCTCAGCTTTGTCTCAGACTATCATACTTGTGCTGAGGTGCTTGGCAAATGAATTTTTTCTTGTTCTGAACCACCAGCCAACCCCCTAATATCATAGTTTCTAGTATCCCAGAATGAATCTGTGGCAGAGCTTTTATAACCCTGACGACTAACGCCAAGCAGCGCCTTCAGTGTTAGCCAACTGGTTAGTTACCCAGGAGGTCAAGATCATGGAGTCACTATTTGGCCAGGTCAGTTAGCTTCCCCTTATTCCATGACAGGGGCTACATCCTCAGCAAAGCAAACTGTCTTATGTGTGCACTGGCCCCAAGGATGAATGAATATGGACAAATTAGCACAAAACCCATTCCTTGGGGAGGGGAAAGGGGGGAAAGCAGTCAGTATATTTGTCCACAGCATCATCTTTGTAGACAAAGGATGACATCAATATTGGTTATGACTTTTGTATATTTGCAGAAGAGTTTCCAGATTTCTATTTTTGCTTACCTGAAGTGGATGTCATATTTAACCTATGTCTGAAAGTAGTTTCTTCAGTTATATCCTACTGACTTATGTCCAAAATAAGCCATTCAGTTATAGAATATTAATGTTCTGTAAGAAACGACCAGCAGGAAGAATACAGAGAGGCTTGGAGAGACTTACATGAGCTGATGCCGAGTGAAATGAGCAGAATCAAGAGATCATTGTACACAGCAACAAGATTATGTGATGATCAATTCTGATGGAAGTGGCTCTCTTCAGAAATGAGGTAATTCAGGCCAGTTTCAATGATCTTGTGAAGAGGAAAACATCTGTACCCAGAGAGATAACTGCGGGAACTGAGTGTGAATCACAACATTACAGTATTTTCACTCTGTTGTTTGCTTGCATTTTGTTTTCTCTTCTTTTTTTTTTTCTTTTTGATTTGATTTTTCTTGTGCAGCATTTTATTTGTGGAAATATGTATAGAAGAATCACACGTGTTTAACATATATTGGTTTACTTGCTTCTGGGGGAGGGGGAAGTAAGGAAAAAATTTGGAACATAAGGTTTTGCAAGAGTAAATGTTGAAAATTATACATGTTTTGAAAATAAAAAGCTTTAAAAAAAAAAAAAGCAGCTTTCATGTGGAGAGTTTCACGAACAAATCATTAACCCAACTAAATTTGTATTAAAGTGTTCCCCAGATGAAAAATATTAAATCAACAGTATTCAACCCAAGCACGGATCACACTTTCAGGGTTGAGCATTCTCAACAATCTAGGTCACTCAAGTGATGTTCCAGTGCTTCTCTCACTAATAATTGCCAAAAGCTGGCGAGTCTATCTACTGCTCCCTGCTACACAAATGATTTCTAATTGGGAGAATAATAGCTAGCATTAATAATAACAAGTGTTTATATAGGACTGCAAAAACTTTACATCTATTTTCTTATTTGATCCTCACAACTACCCCAGGAGGTAGTGTTATTATCTCCATTTTAATGAAGAGAAAATAGGCAGATAAAGGTTAATGACTTGTCCAAAGTCCCACAGCAAGTACTCTGAAGGAGTTGATGTCCTATGTTGCTGATGCCAAGTCCAGAACCCTCACTCTTTGTCAGACCTTTGTCCAGGAGGGTCTATTTTTTAAGACCTAGAATGACTTCTAGATTCACTTGTGGAAATGAATGATAAGTGTCTAAAATGTAGAATATGGGGCCAAGAGACAAAAGTCAGACTTCAGTTCAAATGTGGCCTTGGACCCTACACAAGTCACTTAACTTGTTTGCCTGAATTTACTAAGTTATAAAAAAGGGAAACAGTATCTACCTCCCAAGGCTGTCTCAAATGAGATGTTTATAAAGTGCTTAGTACAATGCCAGGCACATAACAGATGTAATATAAATACTAATTCCTTTTCTCCTTCCAGTAAGTCAGGGGCAGAATTTTGGGATTCAGCCAAAAAAATTCTGTTCTGTGCCTTGGTTTCTCCATCTGCATAGATAATAAATCTTAATCTCAAAGTTGTAAAAAATGTTAAATTAGTCTGTCATTAAATATTAAACAATAATAATAATAAAAAAAAACCCTCTGCCCTAGGGCCTATTCACATGCTCTCAAGAATGTGAATTCTTTAGAGGCCTATGAAATAAATATATTTATGCCTCTATTTCCTGGAAAATTGCCATTTCATTCAAATCACTACCAGTTCAATTATAGACTAATAGAATTCACAGACATTATGCCAAGCAAATGGATATCATCTCACTGGACAGATATCAGACTCAACTAAAACCTTAAAAGACTTTTTGAAATTTCATGGCTCAGATGCTCATACTGTCTCAAAACTGAACTCCTGATTGCCTAAAATGTAAAACCTAAGGCTCTGTTATTATGGCTTTGCTCTATTTCTTTTCTGGGATCATTCTTGCCTCTGATCTCATAAGAGCTTTTTGTTGGCCATGTCCCTTATGTGTACATTACATATCATCCTGTATAAAGTTATTGGTATATGCACCTGATATCTCTCTCCAGATGTGTCTTTCAGGAGGAAAGGACCTATATTATTATCTTGTAATCTTCTCCAATACCCATTGCATTGTAGTTCCCTGCTTCCCCTTTTTTAATCAGGTCTGGCCTTTTGATTTCGCTGGCATTGGAGATCTCTGCTTTAGAAGATTTTTCCGCAACTTTTTGTTTTTGAGCATTTTGTGCATCACAGACCCCTTTAGGGAAACCTATAGGTACTTTCTCTGAATAATGTTTTCAAATGCCTAAAATAAAATCTGTAGGATTGCAGAGAAAACCAAGAATGACAAAACAACCTAATTTTTTTTTTTTTTTTAAAGTTCAAGGACCATAGGTTAAAGTAAGCACTTTGGTTAAAGTTGGGAGCAACGCACTGAGGGGTGAAATGTTAAGTAACTAGTCTGGAGTCACACAGCCATTAGGTGTCAGAGACCAAACTTCAGCCTTGAACTTTCCTGACTCTAATAGGTATTCAATGCCCACTTAGGTATCAGACTCAAATAGAAATGCGGGGAGGACCCCACTAAACCATCCATAAGGATCACTGTGACCTGCATACTGACTTAGATAACCATATATTAATGTTATCTTGTCACTGGGGAGCGGCCCTGGCCAACGCAGCCTGCATTTTTGACACTTTCATAATTCGGCACGCTGCTTCTGGAGGTGCTTAATAAATTTTTATTTGAGTTGAGCATCAATAACAACATGCTGTAACATTAATAACGCCATGAGTGAAACAAAATCTCCATTCCTCACAAGGGAAGGAGTAAATAAATACAGCCAGTTTCTGCAGGTGCCTTAAAAAGCTTTCCTGGTAAAGAAAAGAGAAAATAACCTTTTGGGAGGTATAATTTGAAAGAGATAAGGCCATAGGATATCATTGTTGGGCAGGGGGGACAATTGGTCCTTACTGTGCCAGGAGAGAGGCCATTCAGCCTTCTTTCTGTGAGAAATCTGGTGGTTTTATTATAGCATGGAGAAAACAAGGCAGCTTAGCACACCAGCCCTTAGATTTCTGAAGAGGCATTAATAGTTTTAGGTGGAAGCAACATTGCTAAATCTCCCCAGGACACTGAAATTGCAGGGATAGGAAGATTAATCAAGTTGAAGGTGAAAAAATATGGTAAGCCAGGCTGTTTTTGCTGTTCCATTCAATTAAAAAATAAATCGATCCGCAGCACGAATGATACAATTTTCATATAATAACTATGCTCTCCTGTGGCTAACTTGTCTTTTGAAAAATGAAGTGGGAAAAAAAAAGAGTAATTTTCTGCAAGACTCAGGCAGTCAGGAGCTGGGGGAAGGTAGGGAATTGGAAAACATTTTCTGAGGAAACCTGAGTGTTCCACGCTAGTAGTCTCTTCTTAAAATGGTGTCGGACTCTTATAGAAGAGGCAGGGCAATCATTTGGAAATCCAGTACAGACTCTTTAGGGAACAAAGAAAATAATCATTATATATAATACACTGTACTCCCACATGCAGGCCTGGGGGAATAAGACTCTCATCTTCTCCAATAGAGGTATGGCCCTATGTGGAAGGATAGATCTGTCCTATGGAGGGAAGTCTATTGAAATGTTGCAGCAGTAAGTGGGCTCTTATGTAGCTCCACTTATTGCAAATGACTTTCAGAAGCATGCATGTACGTGTTACATGCAGTGTCAGGGGCGAGGGACATGCAAGTATGGAGCCTCTGTCCTCCATCCTCAGGCTTGACTGACTCCCCAAGTGACAATGTTATCTTCCCAAGAAGCCTATGTGGATTGACTGGATACAGATGCCTGAGATATCTTTGACAAAGATTAAAAAATGAACCCAATTTCAGAGCTGGCATTTGGGAAAATCCTCGGGCCAAGTCTTAAGAAATCCAGGACTGAAGCACAAAACACTTATCTTCCTTCATTCTGCAACACTAGTTACCCAGTTTAGGAGAAGGAGGGCTGCAAGTCTTACATTGAAGTGAATGCCATGAGTCAGAAAGCCCCAGAAAGCCCAAGGAATGTTCTCCTAGCCAGCAAAGGCAAAGGGGAAAAAGAGGGAAACCCAGGATCTTATCCAGAGTATCCCTGGGTCCGCCCCCACTGTAAGATTCATTAGAATCTAAGGTTGTTCTGTATCTTGGAAATCAGCTCCAAAGGAGCATGTTTTGGTCCTAGGACTCTGACTTTCACCCCTTACCCCGATCTTCCCAGATCTGTCCTGGATTTAGATACTTTTCCCAGAGGATAAGCAGGGAAAGAAGAAATTAGGGCTGAAATAGCTCCTCTCTCTTCCACTAATCCCCTCAAATTGAGCTCTCCGCATTCTGGACCTGGAGCTTCAGATTGGAATTAAAATTAGGAGAGCTTCTAAAAGGTAGAAGAGCAGAGTGGTCAGGATCCTGTGTGTGTGTGTGTGTGTGTGTGTGTGTGTGTGTGTGTGTGTGTGTGTGTAGGTGTTTTCCCCAAGGCATTCAACACTGTGTGGGAGACAGATGAGAACCCAGTCAGTGACTCTGGAGGAGCTCCTCCCAACAGATGGGCTGTGAAAACACCTCCCTCTCCAACCAGAGCTCATAGGAATAATAGAAATCCTCAGGGAGTTCCAGCTTCTGTCCCAGGACACTCTGCAAGCAGTTATCCACAGGTGCGAACTCCGAGTCCTGGGGCCTGTCATAGCGCCGGCTGTTGAAGGCTTCAATGTTGGCCCTTAAAGTACATTCTTCCGCCTGGAAATCCCATGGTCTGGCATCAATGTCTGCATTGGGGAGAGGGAGAGGGATGATAGCCAGCACACATGTTGCGGGTTACACCTTTATGATCTGGCTACCAAGAGTGAGTGAATAAAAGAGGGTTAGGTTTCAGGTCCCATGCTGGGGACACAGAAACAAAAAGACCCAATACCTGCCCTCAGAGGACTCACATTCCAATTTCCCTGGTTAGTCTCTGAGGAATTCAGGACTACCTGTGACAGCCGGATCCAGAAAGTCAACACATAACTGAAAACGGTAGCTAAAGAAGGGAGTTTGGTCTAAGGGATCACAGCAGAGTCACTGGTAGTTAATGTAGGGATAGTCAGTTTTCAGTAGTTTGGGGCCACCCACAAACTTCTTTGGAAGTAGAAGTAGGAAATTTCAGCTTCGGAGAGGTGGAAGGGAGTATGGAACACAGTGGTTTGTATCTGAGGAGATTTACTAATAAGAAACCAACCCCCAGCCCATTTCTCTGCAATCTCTTCAAAATATACTTAATGGGGAGTGCTCTCTTACTGCTGGCTGGAAATGCCACAATTCCAAGATAAGGACAAATCTTTGCTTCAACCTGTACTTAGAAAATGCTTCACAAAGCATTTTTCCTCACAACAATCCCCTTTTTACAGATGAAGAAACAGAGGCAGTGAAAGGTGTAGTTACTCCCAGGTATACTGCCCAGGTGGGACTGGGAGTAGACAAAGCTCTTAAAGTTTACAACAGCATAAAGATTTATGGAACATCCTCTTCAATAAAACTCTTCATTTTTGGGTCCCCTCCATGCCATTTAGCCTTTTACTTCAGGGCTAGGGATTAGAAGACAATTTTATTTTACCAAGGATTCACTTCAGAGATGCTCAAGCTATGCTATTTTTTCACTTTTAATCTGTGTCCATTGAGAGGCAGGGGAGGTGGATAGGAAGAACACCAGACTTGAAGTTTGAGCCCCAGTTCTGACATGTTTGCTATGTGATATTGGGTAAGTCACTCTACACCACAGTCTCTTCATCCGTAAAATAGGAATAATACCTCTACTCTAATCTATCTATTTCTTGGAAAAGCTGCAAACAAAGTATTTGCAAGTTCTATTGGCCTTTTATGAAGGCTATTGTGATTATTATTTTGCTTCATAATATATATATAATAATATTCTGCATTATTATGAATTGAGGATGAGGAGGCAGGGTTACAACAAGGTGTCAAAATAAGTAAATGTCAGAAGCATCTGACAGATTTGCCAATTGTTGAACAAATCATTCACCTAGCTAAAAATGTCACAAGAATTTAAATCACTAGTTATTTTCCAGGACAGAAGTGGTCTGATGATACCCAGAGCAGACCAGTGATATATATATATATATATATATATATATATATATATATGCATCTTTCTTTTCTGAACTCATCCAAAATTGAACATGTTATAAATGGTAACAAGAATGTGCTACCCTATCTATAAGCCTTTGTTAGAGCTACATTAGCATAGGACAAACCTATATTTGTGTAGAAAACACCAGTACCAGGTGGAAAAAAAACCCCACCTCTCTGTATAATCAAAGTACAAGCTAATGGATGCTTTGTTTCAGGCTACACCGGTCAGCCTTACTTTGTGAAACAGATGTGTCCTGGGAAACTACAGATTGAGTCCTCTTTTAAGGGAACTATGAGCACTTGGATGATGCCTCCTCATCCTCAATTCAGATATATATAGTATAAAGCAGAATCACGAATAATCACAGCAGCCTCCATTCATAAAAGGTCACAGAACATGCAAATACTCCCCTTGTAGCTTTTCCAAGAAGGTCTGGGGCCTGGCTTCCAGTTCTGTCACTTGGAGAATTTTAGCATACAACTGCCTGCTGCTGGGTGACCGTGAGCTTGGGAATCAAGAAGTTCTGAGCTCAAGTCCTCTCTCACACACTTAGTGGCTATGTGGATTTGGGGACAAGGCATTTCATTTCTTTATCTGCAAAATGAGCATAAAACAAGCAGCTACCTAATGGAGTTGTTAGAAAGATCAAATGAGACAATATATCTCATAACTACTTTGCAAAACGTAAACTGCTATTGCAATATTGGTTGTCATCCTCATCCACAGCACTATGGATCTGGATCAGAATGTTTCTGTGGTCCCCTTCTAACATTTTGTGGTTCTACGAGTCCTCTTCTGAAGAATCAAATCATCCTTCCCTAATTTCTCTCTTTTATGAAAATATGTTTAAGGCAGAGCTCACTTAGATTTAACAGAGATTGTTAGTGATTGAGAAAAACTGCCCAGCGCCCTCATGTAGGCCTCGACAGGCCTCCAGGCCAGTTTGGATCACACCTGTCTCTTCTGGAAGCCTTCCTTTTGGCCCAAGGTCTCTGAGTAACCCCCTTGCTGGGCCTGATCCCACCAAGCCTGCCCTGGAACTGCACCATCTCAGAGTTATTGTGCAGACCGCTTCTTTCAGGGCACCAGAAGAAAGGCCTTGAGCAGCATGTGGCTGAGCCAAGGTCACCCAGCCAGCTCAAAGCAGAGCCAAGGTCTTCCAGCTTCTAGTCCCATCCTCTCTTCCCAAGTATCGGGCCTCTGGGGGTTGCTACAGGGGATGCTGCCTGGGATGTTCTCGCATTAGGGAGCCTGCAGGGACCCTTTGCTCACCGTTGCCATAGGCCCAGTCATCATTCATGCGGTGTCTCACTTTCTGGTAGATGGCCGACATGGTCTTCATGTTGCTTTTCCTCCACTGGCGTCCCAAGTACTTGGTCTGGATCTTCAGCAGCTTCAGCACATACAGCTGTAGCATGGCCTGCTTGACCTTGAGGGCCCGCTTGAGGATTGGAGCAGACTTAAACACTACCAGCATCTGAAAAGGAGAAAGGCAGCAGGAGCAGGAAAGTGTGGGCCATGGACCTAGCCGTCCCCACTCTGCACAAGCAGGCCACCCTGGAAGTTCTCTTCAGGACCCAGGGAAAGCCCTCCCAGCTGCCCTCTTTCCAGTGCCGGTCAGCAGCTATGGGTGTGCCCGAGGTAGGAAAGGGCGGAGGGTCAATCTGCTTTTCCTGCCTGTTGTGACAATAGCAAATATGACATTACATTCTGTAATTCAATTTCTAATATACCAAGGGCAGGGTTCCAGTTAGTCCTGCCAGGCAGCCAAGGTAAACGCTTTGCCCTTCAGAGCCTCCCACTGTGCATTTGTCTTGTAAACACCTTGTAGCTCCAGACTGGTGCCCCGCTCCTCCCCCCACCTCCACCCCATTAACCTCTCATTAATACATCCTGGTTTGGGCTCTGCTTATACAGCAGGCTCTAAAATCTTTACTAAACACCTTCACATTTAGATCTTAAGGGAGGGATTTTTCTGTTACAAATATGTCTGGCATTTTCTCATTCCAATTACATCATAAACAAACTCTTACGAGGCCCTAAGTGATCGTCTAGGGGAAAACTGAGGTCTCGAGAAGTCGCTTGTCCAATGTCATGTATCCAGGTAATGGCAGAGGTGGGACTTGGACTTGGATATCTGCTCAGGCTAGGGCTCTCTTCTCCACAGCATTTTCTGTTTAGGGATTTCTAAAACATATCATCTTCCACAAAGGGGCCCAGAACTTCATTACATTGCATTGTTATCAGTTATGGCTCCTTCTGTCACTGTCTGCCAGCTCACGTTTCACCAGATTCGAACAGAAGAAGGCATCTCTGAGGTGCGACATGAAGAGTGGGCGCCATTATAAATGGCTAGTTGTTTGGGGAAACAGTCCAGAGACAGCACATTGAAACAGGCAGTTGTCCATGGTTAGGCGAGCCTGCTCTTTCTAAAACTCCTGGGAATTAATTCCAACAGGCACTAATGGATTATGTCCTAAGGAATAGAATGGAATTTTAGCTTCACCATTCTCTCTTTAAAGTGTCTGTGTCATTCATGGGGTCAAAGATTCAAAAGTTCAGATGACTTAGAAATGAGACGCAGATTCAAATCCTACCCACCTCTGATACTCAGGAAGCCTAATCATTTGACTACTCTTAATTTCAATTTTGTATTGTATTGTATTACAATTGTATTCAATACAAATGACACAAATATGTAATAACACAGGCCCTCTTAATTTATATTAAAGCTTTATAGCCATTAGCTTTGCTTTTTGAGGACCTGCATGATCTCACACCAATCACATAATTTCTCTGAGCCTGTTTTCTCACCTAGAAAGTGAAGGTGATAGACTACATGACCTACTAGATTCCTTTCAGCTCAAAATGATTTTATGATCTCAGGAAATATAAATCTTAGCATGCTTCCTTACATAGAGCAGATTCCTAATAAATATTCATCAAATTAATAGAAAACTAATTAATATTCTTCTGATAGTTAGTCCTACTGGCTCAGTTTTCAATATTAGGTTGTACCCTAGGGGTTGATAAGGAGGGACCATTTCTGGCACATTTGCATCTAAATTACCTTGGGCAGCAATCCAAGACAGGACACCATTGTGCTAAATTCGATGTTTTGTGGAGGTTGTGATACAATGGATTTTTTTGAACCCACCAGAATTTTTGCTCGTGAAATTTTCAGTAGTTAATATTGTCATAATGATATAGCTGGGGACAATGGACTAATCAGAAGGCATTCAATGATAAAGCTCTTTCCAGTTTTTTGTTTGTTGATAGCACAGAAATATCTCCCAAGAGCACATCTTCCTGGGTCCTCCCACTAAGAATATCCAGGTGTCATTTAAAACTGTCTCCTAAGAGCCTCTCTGAGAAAAAGTCAGCACTTCCTAGCTCTCTGAACATCTAACTGGACAGAAGAAAGTTCATGGGATTCTAGATTTAGAACTGGAAGAGACATTCAAGGTAATCTAATACCACTAATACCACTCATTTTGCCAGGGAGGATCCTGAGGCTGATAGTAGGAACACAAGCTGTACCAGGTTATCCAGTCACCACAAAGAAGGATGCAAACCCAGACCTTCTGAGTCCAAATCCAATGGGTTTGGTTTTAATGAGCTTCACAGACCGAGTCTGAGGACAAGTGCACTATCCTGCTGCTATTATCTCGTCTCATTTTTTATTGTTATCATTTCGTTCTTCTGGTCCTTATTATTGTTGTCATTATCATCATTATTAAAATACAGCTTTTCAGTGGGGCACACTCTACTATATCAGCTCTTGACCCCAGCTCACCATGGTCCTGGAATGCTTCCACTTGGTCAGTTTGTTAAGCAGCCTGAGTAAATTAATACAGGAAAATAGGTTCCTCCAGCAGAATTGATTGTTGTCTCCAGCTTCCTATAAGAAAAGAAAAAATTTAAGTACACATGGACGTATCATCACTGCAGCAGTCCCATAACTCTCCTTTCCAGCTCTATAATTGGCTCTGAAACTTGTTGTTCAGTTGCTTTCTGTCATGTCAAATTAATTCATGACCCCATTTGGGGTCTTCTTGACAAAAATGCTGTAGTGGTTGGCCATTTCCTTCTCCAGCTCATTTTACAGATGAGGAAACTGAGCAAACAGGATTAAGTGATTTACCCAGTAACATAGCTAGCAGACATTTTAGGTCAGATTTGAACTCAGGAAGATGAGACTTCCTAACTCCAGGTTTAGTACTCTATTCTCTGCAATACTTAGCTTATTCTGTAAGTAGCAATGGTAAAAGTACTTCCTTTTACTAACTCAAATTTATAAGAATACAAGTCATTTCCCAATTGATAAATGGTCAAAGGATATGAACAACTTTCAGATGATGAAATTAAAGTCATCTATAGTTATATGAAAAAAGGCTCTAAATCACTATTTATTAGAGAAATGCAAATTAAAACAACTCTGAACTCTTACATACTACTTCATATCTCTCAGATTGGCTAAGATGAAGGAAAAGATAAAGATAAATGTTGGAGGGGATGTGGGAAAACTGGGACATTGATGCATTGTTAGTGCATTTGTAAAATGATCCATCCATTCTGGGGAGCAATTTGGAACTATGCTCCAAAAGGCTACAAAATAGTGCATACACTTTGATCCAGCAGTGTTTCTACTGGGTCTGTAACCCAAAGATAACATAAAAGAGGGAAAAGGCACCAATGTACAAAAATTTTGCAGCAGTTCTTTTTATAGTGGCAAGGAACTGGAAATTAAGTATATGCTCAACAATTGGGGGATAATATACAAATGTAATGGAATATTAGCCTTCTATAAAAAATAATGAGCAAGCTGATGTCAGAAAAACCTGGACAGACATGAAATGATGCTAAGTGAAGCGGGCAGAACCAAGACAACATTGCACACAGTAACAAGATTGTGTCATGATCAACTATTGAAGTGGAAAAGCACCCAAATGGGACCGTGAGAAACATAATCTTGAATCTTTGTAGTTAGAAGTTTATTATTAAAGTTCTTCACTCCCTACTGCAAATGGTATTCTTACACCCCCCCAGATGTGCTGTCCTGAGAGATCTGAGTCCTTGACTTGATAAGCTTAAAGAAATACTCCTTGATGCTGTCTGAGAATGACCCCCTTAGAGTGATAACTTTTTGCCTCCTGTTTAGAATAGAAATTCCTTTATTATGACAAATGTATCAAGAAGCATTTTGATGTCTCTCTTCTTCCTATAAATATGTGACCCTGAGACCACTCATTTACTGACTCCCCTGTTCTGGTGGGGTGCAGTCGCTAGCTAGCAACAAACGCTCATAAATTTTCATTATTTTGGCTGCCCTGTTTTTTCTCACCTGGGTACTTGACTATGAAGGATTTGGCTATTCTCAACAATGAGGTGATTCAAGGCAATTCCTATAGACTTGGCTTGGAAAGTGCCATCCCCATTCAGAGAGAGAACTATGGAGACTGAATGGGGATCGAGGCATACTACTTTCAAACAAATTTAGATTTGTTAGATTTGTAACATTTGTTACAAATTTACTTCCAGTATCATGAAACATTGTATTATTGGCCACCAGGCATTCCATGTCTATAGGGACATGAGCCAGAAGGACAATGGAGGCAAAAGAAATTTCTCAAATGATATTTGAGTAAGTTTCCTCTTGTGACTTTTTGCTTGGGCATCAGAAAAGAAATTACATTCCTATCTAATACTACTTATTTATGCAATGCTTGCAACTTTGTTAAAAAAAAAAAGTTAACTCTCTTTCTGAAACTTATTCTCATCTACCCTCTGCTAGAGTCCTCTGTGTTAGATTGATTTAATATTCAGGAAACTTGAGCCCTTCAGCACCTCATCTCATCTACCCACACTCTGGTAGACTGCCCCGTTCCCAAGCAGAAGAGAGAGGAGGAAAAAATGGCAGATGGTCCATTCTCACCAGATGGCTCCTTTCCCTTCTAGGCTTCATGTCTGTCTGTGAGCATCCAACCAATAATAACTGGTGGATTTCAGATTAGACACAGGTATCCACTCTTAGTAACATTTTACAGTGACAGAATAAAATATGGCTTATGTGATTTTAGAACTGCAGAGGTATATTAATCATCATTACCAGAATGACCTCTTACATTTATGTAGGATTTTTCAGGTCATAAAGTGCTTTCCCATCCTATCTCATTCCGATTAATGGCTTTTATGGGATGGGCCAACATCATAGATTATGGGATTTAAAGCTTGAAGATATCTTAGAGATCAACAGGTCTAACCCTCTCACTTTACAGATGAGGCTCAGAGATGAAATGACTGGCCCAAAGTCATAGAGGTAATGAACAGTACAACTAATATTTGAATCAAGTCCACTGACCCCCAAATCCAGCACTTATTCCAAAAACTCAATCATAAAGCATTGGCAGACCTGCCAGGTTAACTTAGTAATCATAGACTCAATAGATATCAAGTTGGAACATATCTCAGAGACCATCAAATTTAATACCCTCTCATTACACATAAAGGAACTGAAGCTGAGAGACATTATTTGACTAGGGCAATATAGGAAGTAAACATCAGAGAAAAGATTTGAACTGAAGTCTTCTGACTGCAAGCCCAAGTCTCTATCTACTCTGATGCTCTAAAGTTCTTAAGAAAGGAAAAAGAAAGTAAAAACTGGGAAATATGTACCAGTACACCCTGGTATCTATTGAATCATGAATAGTTAAAATCCTTGTGGGCATTAGGATTTCCCCAGGTGTAAGGCATAAAGGGTGGCACACTGGGGCTTAGGGCAAGTTTCCCTGCCCTGTGATAAGCTGTCAGTATCTACTTTTAAACTGACCCAGGGGGAACCAATCTTTGTGTCTCTGAGAGTAGGGTTTGACTCCTATCCATGGAAACTTGTATTCCATGGCAAAGACCAGTCTGATATTATCTGTCCAAACAAGTCAAGCTGTAATAATAATAATAATATAGACACTTATATTGTGATTTAAGGTTTGCAAGACCCTTTGCATATATTAATTTGTTTGATAATTGTATAGATTAGGTAAAAGATCAAAGGAGATCATCAATCATCTAAGTACTTTCTAAACCTCAAAGTACTATTTCAGTTATTCTGCTATTATTAAATTATAATTGTGTTACTTTTTGTAATCAGTGAAGGAGGCATTTTACTTCTTGTTGTTTTTTTAAGGTGAGTCCAAGTCCTCAAAGGGGTTATCCCTCAACACATTTTATGGTCTCAATCAAAACTATTAGGAGAGCCCTCCCAGAACAGTCACTCTCTGAGTGAGTCTCTCACTGAGACTCTCACACAGGGTTTTTGATTCTAAACCCAGCAATTTTCCCATCGTGGATGAACTGCAATAGACCTGAAATTAGGAAACTGGAATTTGGTCTCAGTTCTGCCACACACTAGCTAGACCTCAAGTTCTTTTGTAAAATGAAGGGGTCGGATGACATGACCTCTAAAGTCCCATTCCAGCTCTAATGTTCTATAATCTATAATTTATTCCATCCTTCTCCAGCTAGTGTAACAATGAATGTCTGAGAGAAGGAAGGCTGGCTCCGCTTAAAGGCTGGCCCCAGGGGACCCCGGAAAAGGAGCACCAAATTTTCTGCTCCTGATGATGGCCTTATCAGGCACAGACTACTATGTGCTTCCTTCCTGAAATATTTTCTCTAGAGCCTTAGTATAGACTAACCCTCTTCATTTTGCTTCACAGTAAACTGCCTAGAACTTAAAAATAATATAAGCCTATGAATAGCCTTTTCTGGAGAGCTTAGACTCAAATGTGTTTTGTTTCTTTTGCAACTGCCATAGCAGGCCTTCCATCAAAGGTCCCAGGAGGCATTTCTCTCATGCTGGCCAAAGACAAATGCTCTCTCCCATGGCCCTTAATTCTTTGTGAACTTTTCAAACTGGCTAAAAATATCAAATTGGGTTTTTTTTTTTCCCCTTTCTCTTTAATGCAAATTACCTTATCTTTTCTTTTGTCTGTCTCTCTTTTAGAAGAAGGGTCAGAGTACCAATGAATAATATATATTTAGGTGAGTGAGTCTCTGCAAGAATGTATTCCATGTGTATCACATGACCTATAGAAATATCAGCTCTGAAATGTCAACCTGACAATCATTGACCAAAACGGGAGTCCTGGGAGCAGGGCCCAGCCTAGTACAACATGCCCCTTAATTTCTCCAGAGCCATGCAGAAAACGATATACATTCCTTTCCAGAGAAAATTTTTCCTAAAAAATAAAAAAATTTAGAAATTTCCAAATGGCTTAGAGGTTTTTTAAATTAGAATGTCAAAACTGTGGCCTAAGGGCCCTAAGCCTGGTAAAACTCCCAGTTAAAATGTAACAGAGAAATGTTTAACAAAATAAAAATTTTAAATAAAGATAATGACGATTTATGGTTTTCTAAGTCAGTAGGCAGCTAGCTGGTAGAGACAGGTCCTTTTTGAATTTGACATCATCTAGATGACTCTAGAGAATTTTAGAAATTCCTTACTTAAAAAAAAAAGAATAATTTATTTTAAATATGTTATCTTCTAGAGATGAAATACATTAATTGTTGCTTCCTGGTTTTCCAGGGCCATCTCTAAGATATGAGGTAAGCTACTATACAAACCTCCTTCTACTTACTATCTCTAATTCTGTAAGACATCCATGTTGTACTCATGTAAGTCTACAGGCATTTCAAACTCAGTGAGTCCAAAACATAATTCTTCATAATGAGGTAATATGATGAGGTAACTGGGAACCAAATAACTGAGGTCTAGTGGCAGGATTGGGGTACAGGAAGTCACATGGAGCTCTCCTGCAACCCCCTTAGGATTCGGCGCAAGGATACAAAGTTAAATCAGGTCTAGTGGCGGCGAGAGTCCCCTGTAAATGAATTTACAGGCCGAAAACCTAGATGGGTAAAAAGATGTTTATTGCCAGGTTTAGAAGCAAGGTTAAGGTCTGGTTAGTAAAAGGCATTATATAGAGGAAGATATACTCCAAAAGAGGCGGGACAGAGAGTCTCTGATGCAAGCAATTTGGCTGGCATCTTTTAACTCTCTGACAAAAGATGATTCTACCTTGGCTCTTCTATCTGCTTTAAGAAGCCTATGAGCTGATTCCTGGAAGGCCAGATTTTTGGCGGGCTTTCCAGATAGTTGGGGGTTGGGTTATCCAAGACAGCTCAGATCCGGTGGAGGGGCTGGGTACAAGCCCAAACTGGCTCAGATACTGATCTCTCCCCTTGGGGTTTTGACCAGATCTTGTAAATCAAAGATACAAGGAATCTTAAAGGGGGCTACGCCCGCATCATTCAGATTTCCCCCAAAACCTTACTTCTCTTCTTTATATTCTTATTTTTGTCAAGGGTACAACCATCATTCCAACTATTCAGTCTCCCAACTAGAAATGAACTATTCTTTAAAAATTATTTAAAACTTGAATAGAAAAAGAAAACATTGTCATACACAGAATATATGAAAAGATTCAAAATATGATTCATTAAATGTCCATTTCAAGAAAACCTATATAATAATGCCATATATTGTGGTCAGAGCTGTCCATCTTTGCTTCCTTATAGGTTTTCTTTTGTTCTCTGCTATGTATTTTTTACATTATTCCTTTTTTTCCCATATCTTCCCTAAGAAGGCTGTAATTGTGTACATGTATTTATAAACACATACTTATACATACATATCTTTATCATACACATATATAGACATAAACACTCATTTATATCTATATTAAGGCCACACTATGCTTCTTTGTCCTGTTTCTCTGAAAATAGAAAATGTCACAATTCATTAAGTCCAAATCTTTCTATACTCTTCTAAATCCACCACCTCATCATTTTCTTTGTGACAGCAATATTCCAATCTTTTACTATCTAGTTATTTTAAATAACCTAAAACAAAATAGATTTACATGACTGATATATAATGTAGTTTCTCTATTTTTTCCTCTTTTGAGTAAATGTATTTTAACTTTTACTTTGTCTGAGAGCAATGATTCTAATCAGTTCTATTCCTGATCATTATGCTTGAGTGTATGTATCACTTACTTCCCATCTCTGCTGACTCTTCTGTTTTACTTCTACCATTGCTGTTATTTCAGCTACCCCTCCTCTACTTTTTTCTTCCCTCTTTACCCCATTCCCATCCACACACTGTTCTATAGCACCCCCCCCTTATCTTGTATCTTACAGCTCTTATTTCTTTATAAATTTAAAAGACTTTTATTCTTCTATCTCTACATGTACTGTCCCCCTTTAAGCCATTCTGGGACTGAATTTTGATTCTATCCTCTCTCTCCCTTCCCTCCCCCAACCTCTCCAGTCAGTTGCTAAGTATTGTCAGTTCTTTTTCACATGAACAGCTAATATTTATATAATATTTACTATGTGCCAAGCACCATGCTAAACACTTCATAATTGTGATCTCATTTGACCTCACAAGAAACCCATTTTACAGATGATGGAACTGAGCCCAGGGTGTTATAGTTAATAAGCTCCTGAGATCAAATTAAAACTCTCTATTTCTCATCTGTAGGTCCAGCACTCTATTGCACAACTCTTGCTCCTGCCTGCCCCCATTCTGTTCACATGACCACTGCCCTAATTCTGGCCCAGTAGCTTCTTGCTTGGACAAGTAAAATAACTTCCTCATTGGTTTTTCTGCCTCTGGTCTTTCCTCTTTCTAATCCATTCTCCAACATTTACAGAAACAATATTCAGAAAGCCAGATCTCCTCCCTTCCTTGTAACAAAAGTTCTTTCTAGACTTAAATGCAAATTCCTATTTGGCATTTAAAGCCCTTCTGGATTTAGCCTAATCCCCATACACAAAGTTCTTTTCCCACTTCCACAGGCTGTTCCCCAGGCTGGAATGCCATCCTTCCTTACCTCCATCTCTTAACTAGCTTCCTTCAAAGCTCACTTCAAGTGTCCCCTCTAACACTAGGCTTTTCCTGACTCCCAGAAGCTCACTAGCTGCTGATCCCCCTACCACTTGCTCCCAAATTACCTTGTACGAGCTTGGCATATTATCTTGTATTTGTTTATAATTTATTGTTTCCTTTAATATAATTTGAGTCCCTTGAAAGAGGTTTTTGCTTCATATGTTTAATATGTTTGACATATCAATTAAAGGAAGAAGATGGTCATTTGTTTTGGCCAGACAGAATAAGAATGATTGGTATTACATGTACACAGAATTTTAGAACTAAATCTTATGATGGAACATACAGTTCACTTCTTAGCCAAAATAAATAAATCTGTGCCGGCATTAAGATCTACTTTATTATTTAGATGAAAAAAGCTACATGTTTTGATTACTAGCCTTAATTTATTCAGTAGTTTTGATGGGGGTTGAGATTCCTTTCTAATTGCCCAACCCATAACTGACCTTGATTCACAAATCCTGGTCAAAGGCACCCTTTGAATATCCAGGCTCAGCCCCCACTATCAGCTCAGCTTCCCCCAGCCCTCACCTGATATGAGCTAACTGAAAAGCCGGCCAGAACTTGAAACTGCCCACAATCTTTTGGGTATGAAAGGGATGAGCCAGAACTCCCTCATTGCAGGAAGGAGCCCTCCCAGCCAAAACATGGCATCCTTCCAGCCATGTAAGGGTTCCTGCCTGCCCAGCGGCTACCTCTGGCCCTGGTGTCTTTGTAACTGAACTTTACTTCCAAATTCCTACGATAAACCTTTTATTTATCAATCTAGGTTTTCAGGCCTGTAAATTCATTTTACAGGGGACACTGCGCCTCATGGGATTATCTATGCTCCGAGAAATGGGGTTCCCCCTTTCCTTTCCCTCATTAGTTTCAGTCACGTCCAACTCTTTGTGACCCTTTTGAGGATTTCCTTAACAAAGATACAGAAGTGATTTGACATTTCTTCTTCCAGCTCATTTTATAGATGTAGAAACTGAGGCAAAAAGGGTTAAGTGATTTGCCTAGAATCACACAGCTAATAAGTGTCTGAAGCTGCATTTGAAGTAAAAAATATTCCTGACTCCATGCTTGGTATTCTATCCATTATGCCACCCAGCTGCCCGGCTTTAAAATGGAGATTTCAGGCTTTCTTATTCCCCACTCTCTCTTACTATTACAATCTCCCCCAACTTTCTGCTGCCACTTTCCTCCTTTTGTTTTGTACCTATTATCCTTTCAAGATCATACTCTCCTTGAGAGGAAGGAGGCCACCCAACATATCACATCACCTCCTTTCCTCTGTTCCTCAAATTCTAGCATCTCTTCCAGGCCTTCTTCCCTCAGGCCACACTTCTCCGCTTTAAAGCTAATTCTTATCTCCATTATCTTACCTCTATTCCTTCCCATTTCCCTCCAGGATCTTGTCCATCAGGGATTCCCTTTCCCTCATGCATCAATCTTTTCCTTTTCACATGCTTACAGAATATCCCCAATACTAGGAAGCTTTCTATTCCATGTAGTTACTATCTCACCTTTCCCCTTCACTTCTTGAAAGAGTTATGTAACTCTTCACTACCTACTATTTCGTTAAATCAGGGGTGCTTAAGGGGGTCATGGGAACTTGAATGGGAAAAAAAAATTACACTCTTATTTTCACTAATCTCTAATTGAAATCTAGCATTTCCTTTAATTATGTAAAATCACCATTCGAAGGGTCCAGATTGCCAAAAATCTCCCCCTGCTTCATCCTCTATCCATCATCCAATAATGAGATTGTCCTAAGGCTCAGATCCAGTCATGTCACCCTCTTACTTAGATTCTAGTGGCTCCTAATTATTGTGCCCAGGACCAAATACAAAATGATCTGTTTGGCACTCAAAGCCCTTCATAACTTAGCCCCTCTATCTTTCCAGTTTCCTAACATTTTATTCCCTCATACATACTCTTTGATCTAGTGACTGGCCTCCTGGTTATTACATGAATTAGACATTCTCAGCTCGGGACATTTTCTCTGGCTGCTTCCCATGCCTGGGACATTCTCCTTCTTCTGCTCTGACTACTAAACTCCTGGCTTCTTTAAGTCCTAACTAAAATCCTACCTTCTACAGGAAGACTTTCTGACCCCTCTTCCTTCTGTTATTTTTTTATTCATCATTTACATGGCCTGCTTTACATAATTTGTTTGCATGTTGTCTCCCCCATTAGACTAGAAGTTATTTGGGGGTATGGACTATCTTGTGCCTTTTTTTTTTTGGGTATCTCTAGCACTTAGCCCAGTGTCTGGCACAAAGCAGACACTTAATATTGATTGGTTGATCGATTGAACCCATGGCTTTAAATCCCTGAAATCTGACTTTAGTCCATACCCCTGTGGTACTGAAACTGTTCTCCAGTCATTAGTGATCTTGTAATGATCAAATTCAGTAGTCTGTCTTAGTCCCTATCATCCTCAGTTTTTGCAACATGGAGCCCACCAGATATATTCTCTTCATCTGGATTCAGAAATACTACATTCTCTTACCACCCACTTGAACATTAACTGTCTGCTGAGAGGTCTCCCCATTTCCACTCTTATGTTCTTGTGTGTACATTGGATCATACTCACATATCTTTCCCAATCCCATATTGCTTACCAAAGTTTTGCTTGGCATTCAAGACCATCATCAGTACCATCCTATCTTTTGAGCTTTATTTCCTATCACCTTAATCTGTACATATTACCTTAATGCTGTATTCTGCAGAAAAAATAAACTTTTCTTTCTCCCAAGAGACAATCTGTGCTTTCTTCCCTCTATGCTTTTGCATGTGCAATACCTAAGCTTGCCCTACTACCTATTCTGTACCTAATGAATTCCTAGAAATCTTTTAAAAACCCAACTCAAATGCTACCTCTTCCACTCTTTTACCTCCATTATTCCCAGTAACTTTTTTTTTCTTTTTTTTTTGCTGAGACAATCGGGGCTAAATGACTTGCCCAGGGTCACACAGCTAGGAAATGTTAAGTGTCTGAGAGCAGATTTGAACTTGGGTCCTCCTGACTTCAGGGCTGGTGCTCTATCCACTGCACCACCTAGCTGCCCTGTACCAATAACTTTCTTCCTTGGAAGATAGCTAGTAATTGCTTCTGCATTATTCTACCATTTGTCTCTTATAATATTGAATATGAACATCATCTGTTTTCATATCTTCTCCCCTATTGAACTGTAAGCACCATGAACATAGAAATTGCATTTTATCTAAACTTTGTATGTTCCCCAGAACCTAACACAATGTTCTGTAGACTTGTTTCTAAAACAAACAAATGAATAAACAGATGTAACAGTTAAGGAAGGCTGTATAGGAACTTCTTAGGGTTGTTCCTAGAGTCCACATATGCATTATCACAAAACCATTCTGGAGATAAGTTATTATCTCCAAGAGAATGTAAGTTCTTTGGGGCAGGGAGCATTTTGTTTTTCTCTTTTTGGATCTCTAGAGCAATTTGGTGTAGCAGATGGAGTCAACATTAGTATAAGGAAAATAGGGAAGCACCTGGATATAGTGGAAAATAGTTCTGGAAATGGAGAAACAAGATTTAAATCTTATCTCTGACATTTATTGCCTGGGTGATTTTATATAAGTCATTTAACCTAGGTAACTGGAAAGTTGGCAATAGTTGCTATATGGAATAGATTAATGCGACCTTTCCAGAAACAAATTTAGAATTAATTTTAGTTTCAGAACAGAAAAGCAGGGAAAAGGCGGCCACTGGTAATAAGATGGCCAGTGAAGCATAACTGGAGGAGGTCCTATATATAAGGGGAAACTTTCCGTGAGTTTGGATGTGAGTTCATTTCCACTAACTTGTGAACAATTTTGTTTCAGTTTTGAGGCTTCCGTTTTGAAGCACCTATGTGCTTATAAGAGGAGCTGGTTACTATAGTTTGGAAAATATCAAGTACTAACATTCTCAGAAGTAGAGACAGCAAGCTAGAAAAGAAAGATGTCACCAGAGCATAGCCATATAGGACCTTCTTGTCAAGAGAGTAGGACACAAGAGTGTAATATTCTCTCTAAAATATAACTTTCTCTGTTGAGGTTTTCTTGGGGTCCCTGGAGGCAGCCTTCCTTTCAGTTCAGTAATCACCACAAGTGTAGCCAGGAGTTAAAGTCCAAATCTTTTATTGTCTCTTTCCTGGGGCTCAGTTAGCTTTCTTAGAGGCCTGTCTCTCTCTTGGTTTCAAGAGCTTGAGCTCCTGCCTCCTTCTCTGCCCTCTGAATCTCTCCGAATCCAAAGGTTTGTGCTTCAGCCTCCAGCCACCAGAAAACCAGCCACTAGGAAACCATTATTTGTTGTAGGATTAAATCAATGCTAAACTAGATTTAACCATTGTCTCCTCAATTCCATTAAGGACTTCAAGTTTGGCGCATAACATTTCAAGTTTCAAGTTTGGCGCATAACTTCTCCTTGTAGGATTAAATCAATCATACTGAACCATGCTAAATTAGGTAACTATTGTCTCTATCTATTCCACTAACTTAGCACCTTGTAAGAATCCTTTGTTTCAAGTTCAGAGTTCTGGTCCATAGCACAAGAGTTACACTAGAAAGAAGTTCCCTTTTCTAAAGATGGGATTCTTCTAGCTATGTGGGGCTCAATCAGCCACAGGTCTGATCAGCTGGGAGCTGACTATTTGAGAGAGAACTAAATGTACATGTTAAATTTAATCAATTTGGAATCGGAGCAGATGGTTTAGTGAAATCTTCCATTGATAGCTTTTCATGACACTCCTGTATTATTGTTAGGCAAATATTGATATACCTTATCTTATATCCATAGGTTGTTACATCTGGAAGGGTTCTTAGAGATTTATCTAAGCTTTAATTTAGAATTAGGAAATTTTAGCCCCCTCCCCCCAAAGTTAAATTACTTGACCAGAGTTATGTAGCTAGTTAGTGATTGTAATACATGATCTCTAAGACTCCTTCCAGCTTGAACTTGTGACTTTATGTGTTTTTGCAGGAAAACTCCCCCTTCATCTCATTACTCCCTCTATCTTCTTTGAACTACCATTCAGGGGAAGAATAGGGTCTTATTGAGCTTAACAAAAAAAGGAAAACAAAGTTATGATTAAAATGGGAGCTGTCTATGACTCATTTTTATATTTCAAGTTGAGATCTAGGGCAAATTGACTTGCAGTGAAACTAGTTTTCTAATAAATTCTAAGTTGATTCAAAACTTTGTTGTTGTTGCTGTTTAGTCATTTTCAGCTGTGTCTCACTCTCTGTGACCCCATTTGGGGTTTTCTTGGCAAAGATACTACTAGAGCAGTTTGCCATTTCCTTCTCCAACTCATTTTATAGAGGAAGAACTCAGGCAAACAGGGATAAGTGACTTTCCCAGGGCCACATAGCTAATACATGTATGACTGAGATTGAATTTGAACTCAGGTCTGACCCCAGACTTGGCTTTCTATCTACTGCACCACCTAGTTGTCCTGATTCAAATCTACATGACAGCTAAAATCAACAAGCCATTTAGTGACCCTGGCACAGTAATAGAATAGGAAAACTAGAGTTAGAAAGGCTTGAAGAAATGCGTAATAAATACTTGTTTCCTTCCATCCTTCATCCCAAGACTAGTTGTTATTGCTATCTTAAATCATCTTTTTTTAATGTTTCCAGCCTCAGGAGGGCAGCAACCTTCAATCAAATTTTTAAAAATCCATTATGTTCAGAATCTAAGTATCATCACAAATAATCCAATAATTTGCTATCATGAGAAGCCACCAATAAATAAATGACCCTCAACTTTGTGACTTTTATTACTGTCCAGTTCTTGGTGAATCAGAATGGGAAATAAAAAGCTGTAGTAACCAATCCTGACCACCAGATGACACTGTTATCCCATAGGAAGCCTGGATATCTTACTTGTGGCTCAAAGTCAAATTCTAGCATCAATCCATAGATATGTTTGTTGGTTCAGTTACCCTCAAAGCCTTAGAAAATAAAACAATCTCCTATATTAAGCTTACTCCAAATTTGCCTCTCAGGGAGTTACATCAACTGAGATCTGAAAGAACTCTGTCTCCAATTCACCAATTGGTCTACATTCTAAAAGCTAATTTGGTGGATAAGGTTTTTGGGAGGACCCGAACATCTGGTGTGGAGGCTTGCTGAGCCATTTTCAGGGCTGCTCATCCACTTTTGGTGTCCACTGGATTTACCCAGCTCTCGCTTGTGGCCCAAGAAGTTGTTGCATGAACAACACCCCCTAAACCCCCTTAATAGATGGGCTAAACTAGGTAACAGACCAGTCTCAAACCTGTCACTGAGTTGGAAGGCTATCTACCCCAAGCAAATGAAGACTTTCCCTACTGGAATGGGAGGATGTAAACAACTTGTTCCAACGGCCATGATGGAAGCTGAAACAGGTGTTATGAATCAGAGATTATCTACTGTATCCTGGCCCCTTTTCAATCTCCCCCCCATCTCGAGGCAACTGGGGAGTTGAATGACTTGCCCAGAGTCACACAGTCAGGAAGTGTTAAGTGTCTGAAGTCGGATTTAAATCCAGGTCCTCTTGATTCCAGGGCTGGTGCTCTATGCACTGTGTCATCTAGTTGCCCATCAACAGTCATCTTGACTTTTGTCCTGCCATTGTATTTTCATGACGCAGTAAAACAGAATGAGGATGACAATTTTGTACAGCTTTACCTCACTCAAATCCAAATTAGACACAAATAAAACAAAGAACTAACAAGAAGAAGTTGGTCAGTTGATACTCAGGATACTTATTTCCATAGGAATAATGTTAGGAATTGTGGTTAGATTCCCATACTGGTCCCCACAGGCTTATTTAAACTATAATATATATGAAAAATGTCTTAATAATGGCATCTCAACCACATGTAACATTGTTTTTACAATAAAATTCATTTGGACTCCAGGAATACTAGTTCTCCCTACTTCAGAAATGAGATGCTATGGGCTATTACAGAAGGAAGGAAATGGCAGAAAATCTGGCCCATGTTCCAAGGTAGTTGTAAATTATTATTTCTTTGTTCTGTATTTATTTACATGAAGAGAAGATTCCTCTCTGGACTAATTGAAGCTTTCTTTTGGCCAGTGGCAGACAAGAGCAGGCTGTAACACATTACCAATTAAGAGCAGTACAGACCAGTAGGAAAATAAAGTGAGAACTAGTAGGGACAAGAACCAACTAACCAACTGACAAGGATTCATTGAGGATCCATTAGGATACTATCAGATATTAGGTTACAAAGACAAAAATGAAAGTCTTACTTTAGTGGAGCTTATATTTCAATGGGAAAGAAGATATTGGGGGGCATATAGCTGTTACAACGAGTAGAGCACCAGTCCTGAGGCCTGAGTTCAAATCTGACCTCAGACACTTAAAACTTCCTAGCTGTGTGACCCTGGGCAAGTCACTTAACCCCAATTATCTCAGCAAAAAAAAGAAAAAATAAAAAGTTACTGGCAATAGTGGAGGTAAAAAGAGTGGAAGAGGTAACATTTGAGTTGGGCTTTTAAAAATTTCTAGAAATTCATTAGGTAAAGAATAGATAGTAGGGCAATCTTAGGTAATAGCATATGCAAAGGCATAGAGGGAAGAAAGCACAGATTGTCTCCTGGGGGAAAGAAAAGTCTATTTTTGTTGTAGAGTACAGCATTAAGGTAATATGAAATAAAGCTCAAAAGATAGGATGGTACCTGATGATCGTCTTGAACGCCAAGCAAAACTTTATTTGGTAAGCAATATGGGATTGGGAAAGATCTGTGAGTATGATCCAAGGTAGTCATAAAAATCAATGCTTTGGATTCATGTTTGTCTTTGTATCTCTAGTACCAAGAGCCCTCCTGTGCTATTATCCTCCACCTACACCTAATACAGAATATGTAGGCACATAATAGGTGCTTAATGTATATTTATTGAATTGAATTACCTGTTTTATTTGAGTTTCCATGCAAACCAGGTAGAATAGAGACTCCTTGAGGGTTGGGCCTTTTGTTATGTCTTTGTATTCCTAGTATCTAAGTGCATAGTAGGTATATAATAATTAAATGTTTGTTGGATTGGACTAAATTAGAATCATGGATTGCCTATACTGGGAATCCAGATTCATTTGTATGAATAATACCTTCCCAGGCCATTTGTTCAATAGATTTGAATGTTTCCTCAGGAGGGGTTAGGGCAAAATGTTTTCGGTAGTGCACACATCATTTACACAAAACATTAGAAGGAAAAAGGCTTATGCATATCCTCCAGGAAGACCACATAATAGCAGTTTAACAGTATTGGCCAGGAAAAGTTATCTTGCTGTTCAGTCAAAATGCTGGCACAAATTCAGCTCCATGATTCATCCTCCCCACTCTTTGGCATTTATTCATTCTGCTGAGATTTGTCACTGAAGTGACAAACTTTCTGGCTCATTATACCATTTTCTAAGGCATAAGGGGTGATGGTCTTGATTGGCAGAAATATCCACCAGTACTGGCCATACTAGATCTCAAGTTGTATTATAAAGTGAAAATTATCAAAACAATCTGGTACTGGCTAAGAAATAGTGGTGAATCCGTGGAATAGATTAAGGTACAGGTTACATTATATTAAATGACTAGTATATGATAAACCCAAAGATCTAAGTTTTGAAACAAAAGTTCATTATCTGAGAAAAACTGCTAGGAAAACAGTATGACAAAAACTAAGTATAGATGAATATCTCATATCATATACATAAGATCAAAATGGGTGCATGATTTACACATAAAGGGTGATACCATAATCAAGTTAAGAAAGCATGCAATACTTTTATCTGTCATTTTTATAGATAAGGGAATAATTTAAGACCAAAGAAGATATAGAGAGCACTACAAAATGTAAAATATTTAATTGTGATTATATAAAATTAAAAAGGTTTTGCACAAACAAAACAATGCAACCAAAATTATAAGAAAAGTTTAAAATAAAGGGCTCATTTCTCAAATATAGAAAACTGAGTCAAATTTATAAAAATATAAGTTATTCCTCAAAAAAAATATGAACGGGCAGTTTTCAGACAAAGAAATCAAAGATATATATATATATATATAGTCATGTGAAAAAATGTTCTAAATCTCTGTTGAGAAATATACATCAAAACAATGCTGAGATATCACTTCACCCCTATCAGAGTGGGTAATATGACAAAAATGGAAAATGTTAGATGTTGGAGAGAACATGGGAAAATTGGGACATTTGGGACACTAATGCACTGTTGGTGAAGTTATGAACTGATCCAATCTTTTGGAGAGCACTTTGGAACTATGCCCAAAGGGCTATAAAATTGTATATACCCTTTGGTCCAACAATATCACTGTTAGATCTATATCCCAAAAACATCCAAAAAAGGAGAAAGGACCTATTTATATAAAAATATTTATAGCAATTCTTTTTTTTGTGTTGTCTAAGAATTAGAAATCAAGGGGATGCCTATCAATTGGGGAATGACTAAACAAGCTGTGATTGCAATGGAATATTATTGTGCTATAAGAAATGACAAACAGAATGATTTCAGAAAACCATGGAAAGACTTAACATAACTGTTGCATGGTGAAGTGAACAGAATCAGGAGAATAGAAATATTATTAAAGAATTGTAAATGACTTAGTTATTCTCAGTAATATAGTCCAAGATAATCCCAAAAGATTAATGATGATAGCATATTATTTGCCTACAGGGAAAGAACTGATATTAACAGTACAGACTGAAGCATCCTATTTTTCACTTTCATTTTTTCCCTTTTTTTTCTTATACAAAATGACTAATATGGAAATGTTTTATGTAACTGCATATGTATAACCTGTATCTAATTATTTACTATCTAAGTGGGGTATAGAGGGAAAGGAAGTAAGAAATAGAACTTTAGATAAAAAAAAAATTTTTAAAGAAGAAATACCCACCAATAATGAAGCTATGGAACTTCTGGAAGTAATCAAAAAGTATAATTATAATGATGATGATAAATACTGTGCTCTTATAACTGACATATTTATATAGAACCTTCATATTCACTTATACATATACATACATATAGCCCTCCATATGTATTCATTTCTATAGATACTGAAAAGGAGGGAGTGGAATGTACCAAAAGTATCATAGTCTCCCTTTTTATAGATGGAAAAACTGGGATAGAAAGAGTAAGTGTTTTGACCAAAGACAAAGAGCCAGTAAATGGTAGAGCTGGGACTGTAATACAAGAGGCACTGTGATCCTGGCCTCTTGATAAGGCTTTCTCCATTATACCAGAATAGCTTTCTATTTATTATTTGTACAGTATTCATTGATCTTTGCCCCTCTCATGTCTCTCCCTATCAAATGATATATTCAACTTTCTAATGCTTCTCCCCTCATTCACCAAAATCAGTTTCTTTGCCTCATCAGTTATTTACGTTGTCAATACCAAGTTGGTATAGTGGATAGAACTCTGGACTTGCAATCAGGAGGACTCTTCTTCATGAGTTCAAATCCATCTACAGACAATTAGTAATTATTAACCCTAGGCAATCACTTAATCCTATTGGCCTCAGTTCCCCATCTGTAAAATGAGCTGGGGAAGGAAATGACAAACCACTCCCATATCTTTGCTAAGAAAATCCCAAATGGGATCATGAAGAGTTGGACACAAGTAAAGTGACTCAGCAACAACATAATTATACCTATACTACAGAATTGTTGTGGGGAATAAAGGAAATTAAATATGTTGAGTATTTTGCAAATCTTAAAGCACTACATAAATATTGGGTCCTATTCCTATTCTCCAAGCTTCTTCCAGCATACCTGAGCAATCACTTGGACACAGAAGGAATGAAGAGCAAATACTACCTTCCTCAAACTGTTTCTCCATCTGTTTTAAAGCTTACAAAATCCCCTTTTCCTTACCAGGCTTTCAGCAGTAAGGTCTGGCAAATCATGGATGGTACAGGAGGGATAATCCAGGACTGAGATGCTAGAAAGAGAAGAGATGAGAAGGACCAGCATTAAGAAACCATACCAGTAGATGAGTCAAAACATCACAAAGATACTTCTCCCACCAAGATCCCACTGCCTTTTGTATTTCCCATTGAATAGGCAGAGGCCAGCAGCAAGCCATGGCCATTTGCCCCATCCTGTGGAACCCAAAAGAATAATTCCAGGGCCAGTCTCTCCTGGATGGGTGAAAAGGACTAGAAACTACTGAGGTATGATAGATTGCTTGTTTATTTTTTCTTTAAGTTGTATAGATCAATCCATGGAGATACTTCCCAAAGCCAAGTAATCCAATCCAGTAAGATTTTATTGAGGACCTTCTATGTGCAAGGCGATGAGGATACAGAGAGAATGAAAAACAGTTCTTGCCCTTAAGGAGGCTACATTCTATTGGGAGAACACAACTGGATAACGTGAAGAAGAAGAGAACACCAAGCCATTAAGAGGATCTAGAAAGGCTTTCCATAGGAGACAGTAAATAAGCCTAGTTTGAAGGAACCTGGTGATTCTAAGAGGTGGAGAGGAAAATGGAGCTCATTCCAGGCACAGGAGACAGCACATACAAAGACACAGAGCTGGGAGAAGATGCCAAGTTTTGGGAACAGTAAGTAGTGTGGCTGGAACATAAACTTTGTGAAAGAGAATAATGTGCAGAAAGACTGGGATGGGAGGCTGCAGCCAAATAGCACCTCCCAGGGTGAAAGGCTGAGGGAGGATAAATGCTCTCCTGGGCTTCTTACAGCATCTCTTTCCAAAGCCAGCAGCTTGTGAGTGTGAGCCTTCTGAGGAAGCCAAGATTCTCTTTCTGCGCCCTCTCTGAAGCAGAAGCTTTGAGTGGGGACAAGGGGATAAAGGAGGGATTTGCTTCTTATACCCGGGACCAATCTGGCAATTCAAGTTGAGTAACAGGATACGTCCCTGAGACAGGTGGAAGACAGAGATGATGAAGGCCAGCAGAGAACATAGTACAGCATGCATGAGTCAGAAACTGAAATAGCTAAGGGCTGAAAATGAGGGGCACAGATTTCCAATGTTTGCATCTTCAGAGCTCTGAGGTTTGGCTTAAACTCCCCCCCATGCTTCTGCTTCTTCATGTGTACAATGGCATCAAATGACTTGAGGGGGAGAGGACTGAATTCAAAATCAGAGAATCTCTGCCACCTTAAGAAAGTCACCTCCACTCTTTCTGGTCTGTAGTACCCTCACTTGTAAAAATGAACGTGAAGGTCTAGTTTCAAAGGCCCTTCACAGCTCTAAAGCTGCTTGTTGTTTCTTGTCTTGGTTAGAACTGAGATTTAACTGGTGTAGGAAATACTCTGTATTAATGCAGAACAGCAACTGAAATTCAGAGTCTAGAGAATCCTGAGTGGCTAAGTGACCTCTCCAGGGTGACAAATTTAGCGTCAGAGATGGGATTTGAAACTCAGGTCTTCCTAATTCCAAGACAAGCTCTCTAGCCACTAGAGCATGCTGCTTCTCCCGTGATCTACCTTGTATAGATAAATTACAATAGAGATGTGAAATGTATAATTCTGATAGCGCTAGCAGCCATAGCCTTTTGCCACCCCCTCCTGTTGGTCATTTCTCAAGTCTGCAGGCACAACTTTCCAGGTACCTACAGTGACAACCTAGTATAAAACAGCATGAGGAGTGGCCATCCCACCTTTCTCAAATAAACTGCAAACATCTTTATGCTGATGTAGCCTAAGATCAAATGAACTAAAAGAATAAATGTAATTTGAGGCACCAGAACATCTAGAACACAGGAAATGAGAATCCTGGGGTTTTCGGTGTCTCACATGTAATACTGCAGCCTGTTTTAGATCCTCCCACATTTTGGGAGGAACAAATGGGAATATATCCAGAGGAGAGTGACCAAGGTGGTAAGGGAGCTCAAAATCATGCCATAAAAGGATCTGTGGAACAATCTAGGGATATTGTAGTCTTAAAAAGTAGAATTAGAACTAAGGATAGAAGTTAGTGGGAGATAGATTTGGATACCATATTAAAAAGAAGCTTCCCAATAACTAGAGCCAATCACAAATAAATGGATTGATCTTGTAGGAAATAGTTCAAAGGTAGAAAGAACATCAGAAGCACCTAGTACATCCTGTACCAGAACAAAAATCTTTTCTACAATGTCTTACTTTAAGTGATCATTAGATCTTTGTCTAAAAGTTTCCCAAGGAAATCCATCCACTTTTCGATACTTGTTAGGCAGTTTCCTCCACAAGAAGAAATTAGCCTTTCTATATCCTCCACTCATTAGTCCTATAAAAATTTACTCTTTAAGGCATATAATATTTTCTAATATTTGGAAAATATTTCTTCCTTAGTTCAAATGCAGAAGTAGCATTATTAGAAAAGTTCCAAGCTCAAAAATCATGTTTCTCTATTTGGGATCAAAGAGAGTATTGTTTCTTACAGAAGAGAAATTGTAGGGAGAAGTGGTATGATCAGAAAATTGGATCTATCCTCAAAAATAATCTCAAATGCCTTATTCAAAAATACAGTCTATCTTAGCTGATTTTAGAAAAGCCTGAAAAGATTGACATGAACTGCTGCTGAGTGAAATGAGCAGAATGAAGAGAACATTATACCCAGTAGCAACAAGACTATGTGATGATCAATATGACAATTAGCTTTTCTCAATAATAGTGATACGATAACTTCCATAGACTTAGGATGGAAAATGCCAATCACATTGAGCAAGAAAACTATAGAATCTGAACATGAATTGAAATATAATATTTTCTCCCTTTTGTGTGTGTGTGTGTGGGAGGGTGTTTTTTTTTTTTTTTTAATGTTTTCTTCCCTTTTGGTCTGATTCTTCTTGCACAACATGACAAATAGGAAAATATGTTTAAAAGAATTGCACATATTTAACCTATATCAGATTGCTTGCCATCTTGGGAAAAAAGGAGGTAAGGGAGAGGGGGAGAAAAATTTGGAATACAGTCATACAAAAATGAATGTTGAAAACTGTCTTTATATATCTTTGGAAAAATAAAATACTATTGAAATATTTAAAAGATAAAAATAAAATAAAATTTTAAAATATATAGGTCTGATTCCTTGGATATGGTCTTGCAAAAAAGGCTTAGTACAGACCAAAAGGGGCTCTAAGGCTTGTTTTCAGGCAGAACCTAAGGTCCCAAGGGAGTTATCCTTAACATATAAACCCACAAGTAGTTACAGAAATTTGGGGATGCCAAAAATTACTTTTCTCCTGGTACTTATAAGGCTTTTAAGAATTCTCTGCTAGTAAAGGACTTTCTTTCTAACTTTCAAAAAATCCATTGCAGATAAAATGTTTTCAGATTGAGGAGGGCAGATACCTCACCTTAGAGATTTTAAAATATCACAGAATAATAAGAAATAACAGAATGCTTTCAGAAAAACTTGGGGAGACTTACATGAAGTGGTGCAAAATGAAGGGAGCAGTACCAGGAAAACATCATACATGGTAATAGCAATATTATATGATGATCAACTGTAAATGACATCCTCAGTCATACAATGAAAAATACTATCTACCTTTAGAGAAAGACATAACTTTAAAACTTAATTATTCTTGGGGGGAGTTTTGACTGCATTTTCTTTTGAAATATAGTTAGTATGGAAATGTTTTGCATGAATGCCAATGTATAATCTATTTCAAATTGCTGGCCTACTCAAGTAGGGGGAGGGAAAGAAAGAAGGGAGAATACTGGAACTTGAAAATTTGAAAAACATATTTTCAAATTTTTTTTATTGCATGACGTGAGTAGAACCAAGAGAATATTGTACACAGTAACAAGATTATGTAATGATCCACAATGATGGACTTGCCTCTAATAAACAATGAGGTGGTTCAAGGCAATTCCAGCAGACTTGTGATGGAGAGAGCCATGTCTATCCAGAAAGAGAACTAGAAAGACTGTGAATCAGAGCATAATATTTTCACTTTTTTTGTTTTATTTCCCCCCCTTTTTTTTTTTACTTTTTGATCTGATCTTTCTTGTACAGCATGACCAATAACATGGTAATATGTTTAGAAGAATTGTACATGTTTAACCTATATTGGATTCCTTGTTACTTAGGGGAGGGAGGAAGGAGGGAGAAAAATTTGGAACAAAAGGCTTTGCAAAGGTGAATGTTGAAAACTATCTTTGCCTGTATTTGGAATTTAAAAAAAATACTAAAAAGCAAAAACAAAAAAAAAAAAAAGAAGAAGAAGAAGGAATGTAGCTGTGTGATGATAGAGACCACTTAAATTTTTTTTTTTACATCCCTAGGACCTTGCACTAATAGATGTTTAATAAATATTAATTTTTAAAATTGAAAAAAAATTACTAACATGTAATTGAGAAAAAAGGAAAAAGAACTTTGATCAAAGCTATTAGCAAAAAAAAAGAAAGAAGAAAAAGAAAAAGTCACAGCACAAACCCAAATAACTATTTCCCTTTCTTGAGGAGTGACTACAAAATCACATCATCAAAAGGGGGAGGATGAAAGGAGAGACAAAAACAGAGGGACAAAGAGGGAGGAGGGAAAACCGGTGAGAGGGAAAAACAGGGAGAAAGGGAAGGAAAGGAGAAAGGGAAGGAGGAGAGAGGGAAAGAGGAAAAGGAGAAAGGGAAAGAGGAGAGAGAAAGGAGGAAGGGGGGAAGAGATAGGAGGGAAGAGGGAGAAGAGAGAAAAGGGAGAAGAAATGAGCCATGTCTTATTTCCTTTGTTATCACTCTAAAAATACAACCCTTCTGGCCTAAAATGGGCCAACATCATAGAAATATTAAATGATTCAAAAACTTCCCAAAGGAGATTTAAAAACTGATCTAATTGGATCCATTTGGAAATGGGCAGGGTGTTTTGGAAAAGCAGAGGCTAGAACAAGGGAATCCTAGAGTCTGAGTTCCTCAGACTAGGCTCTTCCTTGAAAAGACAAAAACCCTTATCTATGGGACAATTTGATTCACTTAAATAGATATTTAAGTGCCTCCTACAAGTTCAAAGCACTTTGCTGGTGCCACTTACCAGTGAGGAATGTGAGGTAGGGCTAATGTCTCTTAGCCAAGAAAGGTTTAAATCCTAAAAATGAACTAGGACTCAATCGACCAAGCCCATCTCCACATCTTTCCTCATTCAGACCATCAGGACCCACAGCTCAAAACTGCCCTCTCCTTTCAGGATCCCAAATTTCTGCTTACTTCTCCACTTTCCCACTCCCCAGAGTGACCCTTCCAATGCCTCATTCCAGAAGGCCTCAATCTCATTGAGTTTATCCATATAGAAAATTATCTATATAGCTGTCCTTCCCCTTCCTCATCCCCCAAGTTGATAAAGGTTTAATATATTCTCTTAGGGGTATTTGAATTAATTTCTGTTTTAATACTATGACTTTACATAAGGTATTTTACTGCCCACACTGTCCCATCCATTTTCTCATTGAATCCTCCCAATACCTCTGTACAGTGAAATCAGAGAGGGAGAAAATAATGATCCTATGGTCTAAGTCAGGGGTTCTCAAATTACGGCCCGAGGGCCAGATGTGGGTGCTGAGGACGTTTATGCCACCTGCGGGGTTATGGCAAATGGGCTGAGGGGCGGAGACAGAGTGTGAGCTTTTGTTTTTACTATAGTCCAGCCCTCCCACAGTCTGAGGGACAGTGAACTGGCCCCTATTTAAAAAGTTTGAGGAACACTACTAAGCAGTGGTTCTTAAAGTATGGCCCCTAACAATCTTCTGGAGTCTGAGAAGTCAAAATTATTTTCATAATAATACTCAGATGTTTTAATATTTAATATAGTATAACCCACAAAAACAAAAACTCACTCAATTTTTAAGAATATAATAGGGTTATGAAAAGGTGCTCCAAATCATTATTAATCAGAGAAATGCAAATTAAGACAACTCTGAGATACCACTACACACCTGTCAGATTGGCTAGAATGACAGGGAAAGATAATGCGCAATGTTGGAGGGGATGTAGGATGTAATGTGCTGTTGTCTCCAGAAGCTGCCGATCACTCTCTGGGAGGAGATCAGCTGTATCAACTCAAATCTCTCCGACAGATTCTTCTTCCTGTAGAGAGCCGTTGTCTCCAGACAGTTGCCGTTAACTCTCGTCCAGAGAAGTTATTTCCCTTCCTGCAGAGAGCTGCCTCAAGTCTGCTCTATAGCAGAGATTCCCTTTTTCCTCCAGAGCTGCCCTCTTTATCCTCCCAGAGAATGGGCGTGAGATAATGCAAGGGCTTCTGGGAACAATTACTTCAACCAATGAACTTGCTCCTCCTAAGCATGCAAGTTCTTCCCCAGGAAAGACCAGAACTAGAGAATTGTCAAGTACCGATTTAGCACTTTGTAAGAACCTAACAGTAGGAAAACTGGGACACTGATACATTGTTGGTGGAATTGTGACTATAATCCAGCCATTCTGGAGAGTGATTTGGAACTATGCTCAAAAAGTTATCAAACTGTGCATACCCTCTGACCCAGCAGTGTTACTACTAGGTTTATATCCTAAAGAGATTTTAAAGAAGGGAAAGGGACCTGTATATGCAAGAATGTTTGTGGCAGCCCTCTTTGTAGTGGCTAGAAACTGAAAACTGAGTGAATGCCCATTAATTGTAGAATGGCTAAATAAATTGGGGTATATCAATAATATGGAATATTATTGTTCTGTAAGAAATGACCAGCAGGATGATTTCAGAGAGGCCTGGAAAAACTTACATGAAATGATGTGAGTGAAATGAGCAAGACCAGATCATCATTGTACACTTCAACAATACTGTATGATGATCAATTCTGATGGACGTGGCCCTCTCCAACAATGAGATGAACCAAATCAGTTCCATTTGTTCAATAATGAAGAGAAACAGCTACACCTAGTGAAAGAACTCTGGGAGATGAGCGTGAACCACAACATAGCATTTCCAATCCCTCTGTTTTTTTTCTGCTTGCATTTTTTATTTCCTTCTCAGATTAATTTTACCTTATTTCTAAGTCCGATTTTTCTTGTGCAGCAAAACAACTGTATGGACATGTATACATACATTGTATTTAACATATACTTTAACATATTTAACATGTATTGGTCAACCTGACATCTAGGAGAGGGGGAAAAGGGGGAGGGAAAAAGTTGGAACAAAAGGTTTTGCCAATTGTCAATGCTGAAAAATTACCCATGCATATATCTTGTAAATAAAGTGCAATTAAAAAAAAAAAAGAATATAATGCAGTCCTGAGGCCAAAAAGGGTTGAGAATCATTTGTCTGGTTGCTTTCATCCTTCATTCTTGAAGTGGAAAATATACACACCCAGAGTCAGGAGACCTGAGTAATATATTTTGTGATTTTGGCTCTTAGTTTCTTAATCTGAGAATAAGATGCTCTCTAGGAATCTCTTCTGCTCTTGATGCTGATACATGGTGTTCATGACCTAGTGTAAGGTCCTTTCTTGCACTAGGATTCTATGATTTTATGGCTTGCTTGAAGTCACAGAATTAATAATTAGTTGGACTCAGACCCAGGCTCAGATCTTAATTTAGGTCAGTATTCTTTCCCAAATGCAAAAAAGAAAAACAAAAAACAAAAACAGTTCTTTCTAGAGAACTCTTCAAAAATAAAAGGCCTTTTGTAATAATGGTGAAATTTTAGACACTTTGAAGAAAAGGGGTAGATATATAGGGCTTCCTCCTCCTCCAGACTCCCTTAGCAGTCATGTACTTTTCTTGTAATTAGTGCCTAACTCTAACCATTGCTTTTGATCTACAAAACCTCCTCAAAACTCAGATATTCATTCACACAATTCCCATGATTCACAAATGAGAAGCAAGCAGGCTGCTGCCATAATATAACTTCCTTGGATTAATCATTTGAAGAGCACCTACTCTTGCCTTTTAACCTTAAGGGCCTGCTCTGGGCAGAGGAAGAAAGAAAAAAAAAAAAAAAAAGTAAATCAGAAAAGACATTCTAGTCCTCTCCTGCTCCTGGGGTCCACCTAGATGTGGCACTGGAATGACTCCAAGGCTCTAGGATTTCCATCTTGGCTGTAATTTCATCCAGCTCTCTCACTTCCTCCATGAGGGAAACCAAGTCTTAGAATAAGGAAGTCATGATGCAGCTGGATAGCAGTAGATGGAGCACTGATGCTGGAGTCGGGAGTATCTGAGTTCAAACCTCCTCAGACACTGGCTAGCTGTATGAGCCTGGCCAAGTCACTTAAACTGCCTCTCAAAACAAACAAACAAAAAGAGAATATGACCTTGCTGGATTCAAATGAAGATCTTAAGTTATATCCTATTGTCTTCTTTTAAATCATGAAGGAGCAGATACACAGGGTTATACTTTTGCAAAAACTTCTGGCTTCCCTAGCACTATGTACTCATTCAGACCTAGAACTAAAGATAAGACATCTAGAACTCTACTTCCCATCCCAATATCTCCACTACCCACCCATCCACTCAGTTTCTTCCATCCCTACTTATCAAGGTATTGCCTTCTTAATTGGACTTCTAATTCTATGCTGTTCTACCCAACCCTCTCCTAGGGTCAGAGTTTTACAAGAAGACCACCCAACCCTCAAAATAAAATCCTTCCCAAGTGCCTAAATAAGATAAGCACATTCACCAGTAGAGATTAATTTCTTTAAGTTTTGGGGGCATTTTGTCTTTCAAAGTTGCTCATTAAAACACAAATGTGTCTGGGAAGGGTTAACACCTAAATTCCTGTCAGTTAATTTTCAAAGATGACAGCTAATTAGCTGAGCCAGCAGGGCCTACCTAGAGTGAAGACAGGTCCTCTAGGAAATGAGAGGCAGAGACAATTCCATTCAATTTCCAAAATACAAACTGCCTTCATCCTAATTTTGCACTCCCTCCTATCTATTACACAGAATCCCCAGACCAGAGAGCAAATAACAAGCCTCCTGGCACTAAAGAAGCATCACCCCCTATATATGTTGCCCCCCCCATTAGAAGGGGGACTTCTTAGAGAGAGAAACCGTGTTTTTTATTTCTATCTATAGCACTTAGCATAGTGCTTTGAACATAACCAATGTTAATTATTAAATTCAATGAATATTTATTAAGCATAACATTATAAATTTAAAGCATAATCAATAATTGTGATTTTAATTATAATTTTTAATTTCATAAATTAAACATTTTAAATTATTAAGAATAATAACTTAAATGGTTTTTTCATTCATTCAGTTACCTGTTTTTGGCTGTGATGTAGGATAAAATATTTTGATTGAAGAATTTCAGGATCAAGGGAATACAATTGGCAAACACCAGGTGTTGAGACACATATTCAAACTAAATCAAAAGAACAAAAGGGAGTTGTGTGTAAATATAGTTCCTGAACAGGCAGGATGATGGCGATGGAGAGAAAACACACTTAAGATTAACAAGGGAACCTGAATCCTTTCTATTTTTCAGTCACTGTTAAGGACTATGCCTAGGTGAAGGGACAGGTCAATTCTCAGAGAGCCTCCACAGGTAAGGATCATAACATCTGAAGGAGCTACAGGGAAGCCTTTACTGACACAGTGTGGACTGGAATGAAATAAATTGGAGGCAGAGGAAAGAGGAGAGAGAGGTCAGATGGTCTCCTTGTATCCTCCTCATCCTCTCACATGAAGAGACAGGTCTAAATTAGAAAGGTCCAGCAGCCACTGGCAAGAAGTCACATCCATGGCACCAAGTTTCCACTTCCCATTTCCATAGCACTCTACAATTCACAACGTGCTTTTCTCACAATCCAATGATATTGATTTGTCCAGAGTTGCACAGTTCATAAATCACAATATTTATAGCCAGGACTTCTAACTCTGAGTCTAGTTCTACAATAATGTTGCCATATCTGGGGTGACTCAATCTTCTGCCCTATCCTGGAATTGTTCTCTCTTTAGGCATCAGTTTTCCAATCTGTGAAATGGGGCTATACCTCTTCAACCCTCACTACACAGCAATTGAGTAGTAAGAGGACTTCATAACAAAAAGGTAAATGTGCCGGCAGACGATGATGATGATTGATGAGATGCTTTCAAAAAACGATTTAAACATACCAGGTAATCATGAAGTGACATGTTTTTTATTCATCCAAAAAGAGCTGAGGAATTCCCTCAGGAAGAGCTATCCTTCCTAGTACTAAATGTCTGGCCCACAATGGCCCTACTATTCCAAATTTAGACAGGGCAGGTGCACTCAAGCCCCAATAACTGCAAGCAACTTGAGAGAATGAAAGGGGACACTAGGCAGGGACTGCTGCTCGGTTACCAAAAGTCCAATTTCAAAGATAATGAATGTATGTGCTCATGATCTCAGGAGGGAGCTGGGAATGGTCAAGGTGTCAGATTCATTTCACTTTTCTGAGATGGCATAGACTCAGCGCCCAAGAGGACGACAAATTTGAGGGCAGTGATAGTCATGGCAGAGAGTCATAGAGACCCAGATGTCATCAATAAATATTTACAAAGCATCTAATATGCACCAGGCACCGTTCTAATACTGGGGATGTAAAAGACAAACAGGAAAGGATGTTGTAGTGCTTCTTAGAAGGATGGAGGGAAGGGAACACTCATTTTTTGTGCAATTTTTTTTAAATTCTATTTTTTCTAATTATATGTGTGGTTTTCAACATTAATTTTTATAAGATTTTTTTTTATAATTATAATTTTTTTTGACATATGCATGGGCAATTTTTTTTACAACATTATCCCTTGTTTTCACTTTTCCAAATTTTCCCCTCCCTCCCTCTACTCCCTCCCCTAGATGACAGGCTCTTTGTTAATGTCAAAGCTGAAAGGGATCTTCAACATCAAGTCCAACTCCTTTTTTCTACGAAGGAATAATTTGAGGTCCCAGGTATCTAAAATTGCACAGCTAATTATTGGCAGAAGCAAGATTAGAATCAGTTCTTTTGCTTCTGATCCCCAAACTAGCAAACACTATATTGAGTCACCCATCCTCCAAAATATATAACATTTCTTTAAGTTACTTAATCCCAGTTTGCTAAAAGTTAAAAGTTCCAAGCTTTCCCTGAAGAAAAAAGAAAAAAAAAAAAAGATATCTTCAGGCAACTCCCTTACTCTGGCCTCATGCAAGGGATAGAGCAGAAATGAGCTCAAAGACTCTCAAGAGTGGGGAGATCTACTGATACCTGAAAATAAAATATCTTTTGTTGTTTTGTTTTTGTAAGGCAGGTGGGTGTACCCAGAGGCACCCAGCTAATAAGTGTCAAGTGTCTGAGGCTAGGCTAGACTTTAACTTAGATCCTCCTGACTCTAGAAATAGTGCTATAACTACTGTGCCATCTAGCTATCCACTGAAAACAAAGAATAACTTAAGTATACCTGAGACATAATCATTTAGTCTCTGCCTGAAGACTTCCAGTGAAGGGAAACTCACGTCCTCCTTAGGTAGTCCATACCACTTTTGGATATCTCTAATTTTTAGAAAATCTTTAGAAGAACCAGCCAAAATCAGCATTTTTGAAGCTTTCACTCAATCATCCTAGCTTTGCTCTCTGCTCTAATTCTAAAAGTCTAATTCTTTTTTCTTGTGCTTATTTTGGAGTATCAGTGACTTGCACAGGGTCACACAGCTAGTAAGTGTCTAAGGCCAAATTTGAACTCCTGTCTCTAGGACTAGTGCTCTATCCACTGTGACATTTATTTGCCCCAAATTCATCTTTCACATGATAGTCCTTTAATATATTTGAAGACAGCTGCCAAGTTCTCTTCTCCCTTCCCCCTCCCCTAGTCCTCTCTTCTGCAGGTTAAAATAAGCCAATTCCTTCCCTTGATCCTTGTCAGAAATGTCCTCCCATCCCTTCCTCTGGATTCTCTCTGCTAATATATCCTTTCTAAAATGTGGTACCTAGAACCAGTCATCTAGATGGGGACCAATGAGGGCAGAGTATAGCAGGACGGTCACTTCCCTGGCCCTGGACAGTGAGAAGCTTCAGCTTAAGAGGAAGGGAATGGATTATAAAGCTTCCTGTTTCTAACAATTCCTCCCTTCTCTAGAGTCACCAGCAAAGGGAGGGTGGTGACCACAATAGCTTGGGATTTTGCTTTCTGCTTTGTTGAGGTATGTTTAGGAGAGATGATGGATATATATGTTGTTTCCCACCATCTCTCTCTTCTATGAGACTTTTATCACTGGTTTATCTCTGGTGATTCACTGTGCCCAGGAAGATGAAACTGTCCTCTGCCCTTAATTTGTCAAGATACCAAGATGCCCTAAAGGAGTCCCTGCCTATACAGTTACCAGTTCATACACACTCCTGCACACATAGTGATTACAGCTCACGAAGACCTAACTACATTAAGGTTTCTTGTCATGTCACCCAAACAGCTCCCCTCCAATTCAATAAACATCAGTGACTCCCTATTACTTCCTCCAAGATCAAATAGTTTTCCAGTTGGGCTTATAAAGCTCTTCAAAACCTGCCTCCTCCCTCCTCCCTTTCCAGTTTTCTTACACTTTATACCCTTCCACATACACTCCAACCCAGAACCACCAACTCCTTGCTGTTCCATACACAGACACCCCAGGTCGGTGCTTTCCCTGACTGTTCCCGAAGCCACAAATGCTCTCCTGTCTCATCTCCACTTCATGCTTCCCTGGTTTGCTTCATATCTCAGCTAGGCTTTTCCATCTGGAAAATAAAGTAGCTTTCCTGCTCCCTCATAAGCCTAGGGGATTAGCTTCTATTTGCCCCATCTGTATCCTGAGCTTGTTTATGCATCATATCCTCTACTCCACTGGACTTTGAACTCCTTGAGAGCAGAGGTTCTATTTGCCTTTCTTTGTATCCTCAGGCTTAGAACAGAGCCTGGTACAGACAGGACCCTTACCAAAGAGCTTGTTGACCGACTGGCTGCCTTGAGTGTGCTTTGCTTTTAGCTACCACAGGAGGGAAGTCTTGTAAATATTATTATCCCTATTTCATAGATGAGAAAGCTGAGGCTCAGGGGAGTTTGTTTGAGAGAAGCAGCTGGTAGAATAATGGGTAGAAGAATGCTGGAGTCAGGAAAATTTGAGTTCAACTTCAGATGCCTTCTGTGTGACTCTGGGTGAATCACTTGACCCCTGCTCACTTTCTTCAATTGCAAAATGGAAATTAAAAACTATCTTGCTGGGTAGTTGTGAGGATCAAATGAGATATCTGTAAAAAGTGCTCAGCTCTGGACCTGGAATACAGTAGGTATTTAATAAATCTTTGTTTCCTTTCCTCCTTCCCCAGGATTCAAATGTGATGTGTATGATTCAAGGACACTGTGTTGCCTCAGTCATGTTTGACTTTTCATGACCCCATTTGGGGTTCCTTTATATTTGGCCTCCCTCCCTCCCCCCTTCCCTCCTTCCTTTTCTCCCTTCTTCCTTTCCTTCCTTCCTTTTTCTCTCCCTCCCTCCCTTTCTTCCTTCCTCTCTCCTTGCCTCCCTTCTGGCAATTGGCGTTGTTACTTGCCCAGGGTCACACAGCTACTAAGTGTTAAGTGTCTGAGGTCAGATTTGAACTCAGGCCCTCCTAACTTCAAGTCCAGTGCTCTCACCACTTCGTCATCTAGCTGCCCCCATGTCCAACTTTTCATGACCCCATTTTGGAGTTTCTTTACACTTGAGTGTTCTTATACACAAACTCATGTACCATGAGAAACAACCTGACCTGACACTAGATTCGAAGCCAGAAAGAATTTTGCCTCAAACACTTACTTCAACATGTGACCTTGGCAAACTACTAATTTTCTCTTTGGGCCTCAGCGTCTCTGCTATAAGAAAAAGCTAATAGAAAGACTTCCCTGTGAGGATTGTTGTGCGCCTCAAATGTATAGATAATATATGTAAATTGCCTTATATACCTTGAAACTTCAACATAAATGCCAGCTAGCATGATCATAATACTACCCTTCTGGTCAAAACCTGAAGAAGACTCAAATAACCCAAGTATCTAGGGTATATCTTGGGGTATATCAAGGTGTCAGGATTCCCTGAAGGAAATAGCACACTATTATAGTCTAAGGTTAAAAAAGTGAAACTCAATACACACATACTCACATCCAACTCTGTCCCAAATTACCATTTCCCATCTCCTTCTACCAACCACTATTTGTTCTAATTTCCAAAGGAAAATGGGACACAAGTCCAGGAAGGCTTGTTCCCTCTCTGTTCACATTGAAAGAAATCATTTCTAGTTCTCTTCTTTTCACTCCTATGGCCACCACCCCAGTTCAGGTTATCATCTCTTGCCTGGTCGATGGTAATAGTTTATTTAAATGGTCTTCCTGCCTGAGGGCTTTCCCCATTTGAATCTCTCCTACTGAGTCACCAAAATGTAATTCCTAAAGTGCAGGTCTGATTGTATTCCACACACTGATGTCTCCAACTCAAGAAACTTCAATGATTCCCTATTACCTCTAGTATAAAATATAACTTTTCTAGAATTTGTAGTTCCTTTATAACTTAACCCTTATCTTCCTTCCCAGGCTTTTGGCACTGCCCTCCACAAATATTACAATCCAGCCATATTGTCCTATGTGCTTTTTCTCTTGTTATCTTCCCCTCCCCCCCATGCTTACAATGCTCTTCCTCTTAACCTCATAGAACCCCTGGTTTCTTTTAAGCCTTATCTCAAGAACTCCATCATCCTTCAGGAGGACTCTCTCTAAGTTCCCAACTGCTATAGCCTTCTCTTTTAAGGCCATCTTTTTTAAGTCTGTATTTATCTTGTATGAACAGATTTGTATATGTGTAGTTTCCTTCCCTAAAATGTAATCTCCCAAAGACATGGATTGCTTGTTGGTTTGATTTGTAATCTTTAGCATGGTATCTGGCACACAGTAAGCTTTCTCTGTTCTCTGATTTGTTAATTAACTGATTAAGGGACAGATAACCTGGATGAAGAAAGGGGGGGAAAAAAAAAGGAAAGCAACTCAGTTTGGCTGAGTGTCTTTATGAAAGTTTATGTCATAGCCTCTCTGAAGGAAGCTTATGAAATTGAAAATTGATAACCTACTTTATTCTGTATTATTTTAATAAGACTTAGTCAATTTATTATGATCAATGACTACATATTAGTTGGCCCTCTCATTATGAGTTTGAGCTCCCATAAGACCATAAGCTTTCTCTGTTCTCTGATTTGTTAATTAACTGATTAAGGGACAGATAACCTGGATGAAGAAAGGGGGGGAAAAAAAAAGGAAAGCAACTCAGTTTGGCTGAGTGTCTTTATGAAAGTTTATGTCATAGCCTCTCTGAAGGAAGCTTATGAAATTGAAAATTGATAACCTACTTTATTCTGTATTATTTTAATAAGACTTAGTCAATTTATTATGATCAATGACTACATATTAGTTGGCCCTCTCATTATGAGTTTGAGCTCCCATAAGACCATAATTTCAGTAGTCTATTATGAAATATAAAAATCAATACTCCATGATTAATAATTAAGAATTATAACTAATCAGAAAGAATGTTTATGAATCAAATTCAGACTTGTTTGTATAGGCCCTATTAAAATTATGAGAGTTCTGGGCAGCTAGGTGGCGCAGTGGATAGAGCACCAGCCTTGAGTTCAGGAGGACCCGAGTTCAAATATGGTCTCATACACTTAACACTTCCTAGCTGTGTGACCCTGGGCAAGTCACTTAACCCCAGCCTCAGGGGGGGAAAAAAAATTATGAGAATTCAACATAGGCTAAAGTTCAGTCAAAAAAATTCAAATACTGACTACAGTGGGAGATGAATTAATATAGATGCTTGCCCACCATGAAACTTTACAGAGAATGTTAGTTATGAGATACTAACCCATCTGATGAAGAAGTGATCTAAGCAGCACCAACTAATCAGAAGTAAAATGTCTCTATAGTCACTGTATAAATGCTATAGAAGAACTGCTCTGTCAGCTGTATCCTTGACTACTGAGGAGCCTTGGACCCAATTCATTGGTCCATACTGATAAAGTGAACATGCTCAAAACTTTGTGCCTCAATTTCTCTGTATCATAGCCTTTGTATCAGGCCTCTCCCAGGGTGGGACTGGGGACTCTCAGCAGCTCACCTGGTAGATGTGATTAAGTTTAAAGTGCTTCAGCAGCAGGAGCAGCACAGCAGAGATGCTCTTGACTATGATCTCTTTGTGTCTGTTCACATCGATGCCCAGCTTCATGCTCTGAAGCACAGTAATGCTGGAATGGAAGAGAAGAGAAGGGAAGATGATGAAGAAGAAGCACCCAGAGAGTGGACTTGGAGTCAGAAGTCTGGAGTTTTAGTTCTAGTTCAGTCAATTATTAGATATGAAGCCTTGAACACGTCAGACAATTTCTTTAAGCCTCAGTTTCTTCATCTGTAAAATGGGGACAATAATACTTGTAATGTGTATAAGTCATGAGGGGATTTGAGGAAAGTGCTTTTTAAATTGTAGAGTACCATAGACTCTTGGTATGACTAATTGATATGATGAATGATGATTAAAATGACCGTTCCCCCATGCAGCAGTGGGACCCAGCTAGTGAGTCGTGAACACTCAGGAATTTGAATGGAGGAAGTAGTGGCTCTCAGGAAAAACCAACTCCCTTTGATGGAATAATAAAATAATTCACATTACTATAGTGCCTTTAGATGTACAAGTCCCTTCTTTACAATTGCCCTTTAGGACCGAGTTAGGTAGGCAAGAATTATCCTCATTTTACAGATGGAAAGCTTTGATCCAGAGTTAAGGTAGTTAGAATTGTCCATCTACCTGCAGCTACTAAGTGTTGGAGTCAGGATTTAACCCTAATCTCCTAACTCCCAAACCAAAAAGGTTTTAATTCAGGCTCTATGAAATAAAACACATTTTCCTGTCCCTTCCATCCTTGACTATTTAGGGAAATTGTGGGATGCTCCATACCCAGGCCCAAGGAAGGAGCCTGAGTGAACGTCCAGCCTCCTCTCAATGTGCAAATATATATGAAACAAGGCCAATGTCCCTGCTCTTGTGGCAAGCGAGGTATGATGTCCTTTTTCCCCTTAGGATGAGCTGGGCACTGTGGGATTCCCCTCAGGTACCTTTTTGGGGATATAAGGTAGCCCAGATCTTTGTTCTGATCTTTCTCCTTTGGGTAGTGGTAATAATGGATTTGGGAACAGAGGAAAACAGGAGCTGTGTGCCAGGCATGGATGCCAGTAACATGATACAGTAGAGTGTGGCATTATGGGTCAGAAAGCCTGGATTCTAATTTCAGTTTTGCCTCATACCACATAGGACTTTGGGTAATTTATTTAACGCTCCTGGGTCTCAGTTTCCTTTTCTGCAATGATGATTGCCTTTGAAGTCCCTTCAGCTCTAGTCACTAAGTCTCTGGTTCTTTTCACATATTAAAGTCCCTTTCAGCTCTAAATTTATGACCTGCCCTACCTCCATTAGAGGATATTTAGATGAGGTCAGCCAAACCAGGTGACAGCTGTAGAGTTCACTCTGCAGTGTCTGAGAGCAAAGGGCTAGATAAGTCTCAGAGGGCAGTGCAACAATCTGGTGGAACTAATCTGGTGTCCCTTTACATCTCCTCCTGTGCCATGCTGTTAATCCTGGTAGTAGTGAGGAGCTTCAGAGGAAGGTGTCTGTGTGAAGACCCTGTGCTGTTCCAGGACCTGGACACATAGTCCTTCGACTCCTATCCTTCTACAGAGGATGGGAGAGATGATGGCAGGTACAATAGATGCAGCCAGAGCTGCTCAATCCCCTATCCCTAGAGAAAAAGGTTTGTCAGAATATGTAGCATGCACTTCAATGCTGCCCAAAAGGAAGCCAGAACCTGGGAGAGGGATAGCAAGCTGAGAAGCCAGACTAATCACTAGCGCCTAGGGGTTTGAACCAGAAGCCAGCTGAGCAGAGTCGTGTCATGTACTGGGAAGGCATCACAAGATCAGATGAGTTGAAAGACCTGAGAGAGAATGGGGGGGGGGGGAAAGAATGAGAGAATAAGAGAAAGAAAGAGGGAGTGGAGGAGAGAAAGACAGAGAACAAGAGAGAAGGAGATGGAGAAATAAAGGGGAGGGAGAGGGGGAGGAATAAAGCTAAGGGAGAAGGAGAGAAAGAGAGAAGACAAGAGAAAGGGAAAAAGAGAGAGAGAGAGGGAGGGAGGGAGAAAGGAGAAAGGAGATGGGGAGAGAGAGAGAGCACACATGCTATGTGTTTTCAGATATGGCCAATGTATTTATTGAGTTGTTTTGTTGGACAATGTGTATTTGTTACAAGAGGAGACATCTATTTGGGAGTGAGGGGGAGAAAAAGGATTAGTAAAAATAATAGACAAAGAAAAACAGGATATTCATAGAACATTTTAAGTGCAGAAAAAAAAAAAGTAGTTCAAAAAGAGATACAAATAGAATAATTTTGTTACTTATTTGTTAAACTTTAGGTACATCGTGTTCCAAAAGTGCACTAAAATTCTTGTGACACCTATCACATGTGTGTACACATATTTAAAAAAAAAAAAAGCTTCACAAATCAGAAATTTACAGTTTCTTATTCAATCCACTTTTCTGTTCTTCTATTTTGAAATATGTAGGTCTGCCAATGACTTATGTACACAAGAAAAAAAAAAGGATTTTTTTTTTCAAGATCAGATAGAATCTGGGATTAGGGCTCTTTTCATTCATTTACTCATTCTATATTTATTAAGGGGTTCTTAATCTTTTCTGTATCATGGACACTTTTGGCAGTCTGGTTAAACTTATGGACCCTTTTTAAGAATATCATTTTTAAAAGCATTAACAAAATACATAATATTGTAAAAGAAAATGATCATACTGAAATACAATTATCAAATTTTTTTTAAAAGAAAATTCATGTATCTAAGGTGAAGTCTAGTTTAAGCAAAGATTTAGTCAAGACGATTCCTGCACTAATATACTTTATATCCTAGCAAGAGAACAGGATATAAATAAAGATAAGTTTGATACATGATAACACTTAAATGGACTAGACAGCATTGATCAATACTGGTCCTATAGAACAAACCTCCTGGTGGGCTGGAACTGGTTTTTGCTGTTTTCTCTTTATCCCCAATACTAGCATGATCCCTGGGTACCTAAAAGCAGCTTAATATATACCTCTTTGTCGACTGATGATAAAATAAGACTTTCATCTTCTCAGTCCTGATGTGAAATATTGCATATACATGGCTATTTTGTTAATCTTGCCTGAGTGTTTTTCTTTCTTATAAGAGATCAATGGTGGAGGGCATAGCATGGGAAATTACTGTGATTTTTTTTTTAAATGTATTTGAGAGTTAAAAGCAAAGTGTAAGGTGAGCTTAGAGAGACAAATTCATCATCATGGAAGAGGACTGGTAGTTGGCGAGGCTTTCTGGGGAAAAAAACTGAAATTTGACTAGGATTCTAAAGGAAAGATAGAAATTTAACAGGAAGGGGGGAATACTAAGCACTAGTGAAGAGGGACCCCAAAACTCTGAAAATCCTTAAAGGAGAAAATCTTCAACTCTGTCTCATCGAGGGACCCTGCCCCAAGGACAAACAGCTTTGTTATCTTTGTTATCTGGATGGGGTCAGCTCAGTCCTGAAACCCAATGAATTAAATTCAAATTCCAGCTGAAACCCAGCTAGGAGCCAACTTGGGACTCCACTCCCCTTCAGCTTGTAGCCAAAGCCCCTATTATAAAAGAGCCAAACTAAAAACCCTCTCTTTGCAGAGGTTCCAAACATGCCAACCCTATGCTTGGCATGCCAAGGGCCTCTGCCCACTGGAATACTGTTTCCAGTGCCATATTCTCTTTACCCTCACTTATTTCCTTAACCAGCCTTTAACCTTACTTCCAATCCCCATAATAAACCTCTTTTATCAATCTGGGTTTTCAGGTCTGTAAATTCCTTTACAGAGAACCTATGTTTGCACCAAATCCCAAGGGATTGCAGAGGAGATAAACCCCTCCATTAAATTCCCTGAACCCTGAACCTGCCACTAGACCTCATTTAATTCCCTGATCACCAGAAACTCTAATCTAAATCTCATCACTAAAAGCAAGAACAAAGATAAGGAACCAGGAAATGCAGAAAAAAGTCAAGTTTAGATGGAATGTAGAATGTTTGGGAGTAATGTATGATAAAACCACAAAGGCTGTGTAGCACTAGATTCTGGGGAGCTTTGAATTCCAGCCAGAGGGAATCCCTGAAGCTTTTTGAGCAGAAGAAAAAAATACTAGAAAGAGCTATGCATAAAGAAAATTATTCCAGCAGGTGAATCAAGCAAGGATTGGAGAGGGAAAAGAGTGGATGATGGAAAATGATCTAGTGGGTAAGGAGGATTTCTAATAGGAGGGTGACAATGGAAATAAAAAAGGAGAGAGATCATTGAGAGATAAGACATAAAGAGAAACACACACACAGAGAAAGGGAGATAGAGACTAAGACAGAGAAACATAGAAATAGATAAAAACAAGAGAAAAAAACAGACACACAGAGAAACAGGAAGTAAGAGATAGAGATAGATACTGAGAGACAGAGAGAGAAACATACAAAGAGAAAGAGACAGAGAAGGTGAAAGGATATGACTTAGTAAGTGATTTTATGGAGAAATGAGGAGGAATGAAGAGACAAAGAAAATTGGAATTGATCCTACAATATATCTATCTTTTGAGACCTGTCTCAAGTCACTCCCCTTTCAAGTAATCCATACCCATTTCTCAGTCAACAAATATTTACATGTGCCAGAAAGTAAGCACTACCAATACAAAGAAAGCAAAAACATAGTCCTTGTCCTTAAGGAACCTATATTTGAATAAGAGAAAAATATGTAAATAACTAGGTATATCTAAAATATTTGTACTTGCTTTCCTTTGTGCTTTTGCTCAAATTATTTAGGATTCTCTACCTTTCACTCACTGCCATTGAAGTCCTATCCATTTTCAAGACTCAGTTTAGAAATCACTTCTCCATGAAACATTCTCTGATGTCCCCAGCCAGAAATAGGCTCTCCTTTAGATTATCATAACCTTTTTCTATAACATTGTAGTATAAGTGGAAAAGTATGATAGAAGGGGATTCAAGAGTCCAAAGTCCTTTCATTTCCTATCAGTATGGCTATGAATCAATCTCTCTCCTATTTGTCAAGTGTTAAAAACAAGACAAGATTATTATAAGGAAATCATTCTTTAAAAGCTAATGTTATTTCATTATTGTTTCAAAACTCAAGCTCAAGAACTACCTTCTCTATGAAGTCTATCTTAATCTTCTTGCTGAATAGATTTACACTGTATCTACTTATTATGTACACAAGGTTTCTCCTGATAGAATACAAGCTCCTCGAAGACAAAAATTGTTTCAGAATTTCATCTTTGTATCCCTAGTACTTATTGGCATAAAGTAAAACATAACTTGTTTATTGTTGTAATCATATTCTAAATTATATTACAGATTATGTGTAAAAAAAGTTTGAGAGGTTATTGTTATTTTTATAGCTTATTTGTATCAGAATTTGTATATTTAAAGGCTATTTGTATCAACAGTGTGAGAGTTTATTGTTATATTAATAGGTATCTGTATCAACAACCTTAATCAGCCAAGAAAGCTAAGCCAATCTTGTTTAGTCATTTTTCAGTTGTGTCCAACTCTTCTTTGGGGTTTACTTGGCAAAGATATTGGAGTGGCTTACCATTTCCTTCTTTAGCAAGGTAAACAGGGCTATGTGACAGCCCAGGATCACACAGCTAGTAAGTATCTGAGGAAGGATTTGAATTCATGAAGTTGAGTCCCACTTCCTCCAGGCCTGGGATTCTATACACTGAGCCAACTAGCTGTCTGGCAAGCCAATCTTAGACATATATTAAGAAAGGCATAAAGTTCATGAAAGGAAGTGACTGTCCCTCTGTACTTTGCCCTCATCAGACCATATCGGGGCCACATTCTGTCAAGCCTTAATATTTTGGGAAGGACACTGATAAGCTATAATGTCTAGAGGTGGGAAACCAAAACAATGAAGGGCTTTAGGTTCATGTCACATAAAGATTAACTACAGGAATGAGGGCTACTTAGCCTAGACAAAAAAGGACTCAGGAGAACCATGATGGCTCTATTCAAGTATCGGACAGCTTCTTCAATTTTTTTCCACTTGTTGGATTTCTTCAACATAGAGAAGAGTTAATCCAATTCCAATTGATTAATGATGGAAAGAACCAGCTACATCCAGAAAAGGAACACTGGGAAATGAATGTAAACTGTTATTTTTACCTTCTGAATCCAATTCTTCCTGTGCAACAAAAAATTCGGTTCTACACACATATATTGATCTAAATTATACTGTAATATATTTAACATATATAAGACTGCTTGCCATCTGGGGGAGGGGGTTGGGGGAGGAAGGGAAAAAATCTGAATAGAAGTAAGTGCAAGGGATAATGTTGTAAAAAATTACCCATGCATATGTACTGTCAAAAAATGTTATAATTATAAAATAAAATAAAAAATTTAAAAAAAAAAATTTTTTTTCCACTTGTGACCCTTTTTAGCCCAAGAAACTCACATGATCTATATTAATATAGACATGTAAAATAGGAATACACATCAAATATTTACTGATAATAAATCATAATTCCGTGACTCCCAGATTCTGTTACCAGACCTTATATGGTGTTATGACCCACAGTTTAGGAAGCTTTGTGACTAACCATTTATCACGTGGAAAAGGAATTATACTCATTCTACTTGGCAAAAGCAGGGGCAAATAATGGAAATTGTAAGGAGACAAATTTATGCTTGATTTGAAGGGAAACTTCCTGCCAATTAAAAGTGCCTAAAATTAGAATATGTTGCCTGAGGAAAGTAGCTTCCCCTTCACTTGAGGTCTTTAAGCAAAGAATGGATGAATTATCAGATATGTAATGTTGCTCAGTCATTTCAGCCATGTCAGAGTCTTCATGGCTCCATTTGGGGTTTTCTTGGCAAAGATACTGGATTGGTTGGCCTTTTCCTTCTGAAGCTCATTTGAATGTTGAGGAAATTAAGACAGACAGTGTTAAGTGACTTAAGTCTCAGACACAGCTAGTATGTCTGAGACCAGATTTGAACCCAGATGCTTAAAACCGGAAGCATCCCTGACTTCAGGTCTGGTGCTCAATCTACTATGTCACCTCGCTGCTCCTCAAATAAGTAACAGTAGGAATCTTTGATTATACCTCTGAAATATGTGATACTGGGTACCTCTCATTTCTTCAACTAGTTTCTTGAGAGGAGGCACCATATTTTACTGAATTTTGTATGATTTTCCCTCCCTCCTTTCTTTCGTGAATTTATTTGTGTAAGGAACCCCTTGTAATAAAGCTTCCCTCCATTGAAGCAGATTATGCAACTGATTCATAAGTTATAGTCTTAAAGAATTGCCAGAGTCCAGGTAGGTAAAAATGACCTGCCCAGGACCAGCTGGCCAGCGTGTGTCAGAGGCACTTTTAAATGAACTCAGTTCTCTCTAACTCCAATGGCATTCTTCTATTCATTACACTATGCTGCTTCTTATCTTGCACATAGTAGGTGCAATGTATGTTTGCTGTGATGGAAAAAAAAATCCAAAACCAGACAGCTTGTATTCAAACGCTGAGCCCAAGGGGAACACTCACGGCATCTCCTCAGGCAAGACGTCAGCCAGGATGTTTATTGAATCTGTCTTGGCCTTGGAAGTTGGGGCAGCAGCCAAGAGAATCTTCAGTAGAGCAATCTGTGAATGAAGAAGACAAAGTTCCCCATTCCCCACCCCCAGAGATGCAGAGCTGGAAGAGATCCAAGGCAGCTCCCTGTCTCTCCATCTCACTCAGGCAGAGACACGGGAGTTTTCAGTTTCTTAATAGCATTTTGCATTTGGAGGGGTTTCCCTAAGAACAAGGGAGAGAGCACAGAAATGGGAGTCAGGAAATGTCAGTATAAAAAGTCTTTGTTCCAACACTTAGTAGCTGTGTGATTGTAGGTAAATTACTTGATTTCTCTGAATGTCAGTTTCTGGAAAAGTGGACTAAGTTGAGAATACTTGACAAGGTATAAAGCACTACAGAATTTCATTGTTACTATTTTCATTCCTCTTTTGTCTTCAGAGGAAAAGAGAGAAAGGAATAAGCATTTATTAAGTGCCTATGGTGTGCCAGGCAGTGTGTAGCACTTTATGGTGCTTTATCTTATGTATACTGAAGAACTAATGTCTTTGGAAAGGGGAGAGCTACAACAAAATATGCTTGTGTAAAAGTAAAAACTAAAATTGGAATTAAGATAATAAGAATAATAACAATAATATATAACACTTAAAGTTTGCAAAGTACTTTATCCATATTATTTCATTTGACCCTGTAAACAACCTGTCCTGATCTATATCTTGTCACTAGACCCAGATGGTGCTGGAGGGGAACGTGAGGCAGGTGATCTTGCACAGCCCTCCCTCACTTAAATCCAATTCATTTGCATGTCATGGTATCTCCTTCCAGACATCATAATCCTTTTCTAGAACAGAAGGACAAACAAAAACGAGGTGCTATTATTCTAATTTTATAGGTGAAGAAACTGAGACCTACTCAGTTACTTGCTGAAGATCACACAGTCTGTCTCAAGTAGGATTTAAACTTAGGTCTTTCTGTCTCTCAAGATCCAGGGCTATAATCACTGAGCCACCTAATTGCTTCCAAGATTCACATCTTGGATGTTCTTGGCAATAAGGGAGATTTGAAGGAGACAGGAAAAATACCACAGGAATCAGATGGGTGAAGAAAATATCCCCAAAGTCCTGTTTCCATCTATTATATTTCTTTCTCTGGATTCTGAACAGCTGCTTCACTCTGCTATTTAAGTGTATCCAAGGATGAGTTGTCCCAATGAGTCTTTAGAGGGTTCAGAAAGACCCCTAGGTTATTTAGAGCAGGCAAGCACTCCCTTGGAAAATTTTGGAAAGGTTCTCAGTCAAAAGCACAGAGTCTGAGTTATGTCAACTGTGTCCCTACCACCTGTGAGGGCTCGGACAAAGCCTACTTGGGCCTCAGTTCTCTCATCTGTAAAATGAAGTCTGAGGTCCCCACCAGCTCAGACAGTTTGGGATTCTCTGAGTCTGGCACACCATATGCACTTATTAAATGCTTATTCCTTTCTCTCTTTTCCTCTGAAGACAAAAGAGGAATGAAAATAGTAACAATGACAATTCTGTAGTGCTTTATACCTTGTCAAGTATTCTCTACTCCACTTTTCCAGAAAGTGACATTCAGAGAAATCAAGTAATTTACCCACAATCACATAGCTACTAAGTATTGGAACAAAGACTTTTTATACTGACATCTCCTGACTCCCAGTTCTGTGCTCTCTCCCTTGTTCTTAGGAAACTTAGGGACTGGGCTATCTCAGCCGGGGAGAAGAGCACTTATAGCTCTCATCCTCCCAAAGGGACCTAAGGAATTTATTCTTTCCCCCTTAACAAAGCACTAGAGTAACAAATTCAGATTACGGGAGTGTACCATGTAACTATGAACTGACTCAACTATTCAGAGAAGCCTTCTGAGCTCAGTGGTATTGCCCTGGAGGTCCTAAATAAAAGGTTCCTATGGCTCCTTCACAGAACAGGGGAGAAAAGCCAGGGCCTTGGGGGAGAGGGGATTAACATACCATGTACTGTGGGAGGTTATACAGCATGGCCTGGTAAAGAATTTCACATGGGGTCTCCTGTACCTCCTCTTCTCCCTGTGACAAGAATCAGATTATTCAGCATAGAACCACATCCAGAGAAAGAACTATAGAATCTGATTACAGATTGAAACAATCTCTTCACTTTTTTCCCTTTCTCTTGATTCTTCCCTTTTGTTCTGCTTCTTCTTTCATAACATGAATAATTTGGAAATGTTTAAAATGACTGTACATGTATACTCTATATCAGATTACTTGCTGCCTTGGGGAGGAGAGAGAGAAGAGAGAGAACAATTTGGAACTCAGGATCTTGTAAAAGTGAGTGTTGAGGGGCAGCTAGGTAGCACAGTGGGTAGAGCACCAGCCCTAAAGTCAGGAGGATCTGAGTTCAAATCTGCTCAGTCACTTAACACTTCCTGACTGTGTGATTCTGGGCAAGTCACTTAATCCCAGTTGCTTCAGCAAAAAAACAAAACAAAACAAAAACTACCTTTCCATGTAATTGGAAAAAAATAAAATACTATTAAAAATTCTAGACCACTTACTTTCTATTTGCCTGGGGCTTCTTCCCAGACAATTTGGTTTAGTGCTAAAAGAGCACTAACTTGAAAGTCAGATAAGAAACGTGTATTGGGATCACAGCTGCCTGTAATGAGCCGTGTGACCAAAAGGCTCAGAAGCTCTTGGTGGCTCATCTTTCAAATGTATAAAATGAAGAAAATTTCGAGGATTCTTCACAGCATTAATGTTGCTTGGCTCCCTTCCTCCCATTCCCCTGGCTGATGGCCCAGAATTCTTTCACTATTTTCCAGGTGGGGAGAATAATGCAGCATTGCTATGCTGAAGCCCAGGAGAAATACAGCCACGAACCCAGGAATCAGTCTGCTAAGGCCCTTGCCAAAGCTTCATTAGACACATCGAGGGATGTGCCATGGCTGGATATAGCTGAGCTCAGCACATAGCCTCAGGCAAGACCATGACACACACTGAGGAGGACAGATTCCCCCAGAGTTCTTTTATATAGTCAGAGCTGAAGGGAGGGGGCACAGGGGAACAGGAAGAGAGGACCTGGCTGAAGAGAAAGAGAGACATGAAGGAGGAGAAGGAGGAGGAGAATGGAATTGTGTGAAAGAAGAAATAGTGGGGGGAGAAATCTGTAAGACAGCCCAGTGACCTTTAAGTAGGAGGAGAAAAACAGGAAAGATTTAGTGCAGAAAAGTGTCTTCCCCTTCCCCTCCTTAGCCAAGCTTTTACTTTTATAGGATAAGGGATGGGAAACAGAGAGAAGATGAGAGAGGCCACAATGTGGCCAACCCTTCACCTGTCCCTTATCCAAGATAGAACTCCTAGGTCTGTGGACACAGCTCTTGGGACTCAAGAGAGCTTCTATCTCTATACTGAGAGCAATCAAAGTGCCACCAGGGCCTTGGCAAACAGGGCTCTTGAAGAATGAGGACAAATCAGGGTGCATTCTCTTCCCCCGCATTCTGGTTGTTCCTTCTTGACAGCCCTGAGTCTGTACAGAATTCCAAAATCCCATCTGTGTCTTCCTTCTGTCTTCCCCAGAACCACCAGGCCTCTTGTCTCACCAGCGACATGGGACACTTTTCCAGCTCTTCCTCATTCTTGATCTGGATGTCAGAGATGGAGATGTACTTGTGCTGGGGAGATAGGGAGAAAAAGTATCATATGGGAGAGAGGCAAAAATGGTTTGCCACAATGGTGAAAAGCAAAGTTATACCCACTCTCTGGGGTGCAGTCCAGAACAAGCAGACACTGCTCAGCAAAACACAGGAAAAGTGTGGTGTCCACCTGTCCTAGAACCACGGCCCTGAGAGGCATGCTTTCATAGTAGAGGCTCTGAATACTCTTAATACACAACCAAGACTGGCACAGGGCCAGAATGTGGTCCCAAACAATGGCTAACTGCAGTCTGGTCTTACATGGATGATACTATCATAGGCTTAAGAGTTGAAAAGGAACAGTCAAAGGTAATCAAATCCAATCCATCCTATAGATGAGTTAACTGAGACCTTGTAGGTAATTTGTACAAGGCTGCCCATTTAGTAATGAATTGATTTAAAGATTTAGAGATAGGAAAGAGGGAATGAAAGGAGAAGAAATGAAGGAGAGGGGAAAAGAGGAAGAGGGGTCTAAAGGAAAATTTTCATCATTTGGTTTCCTCTCAAAAGGACAACGTTAACAGATCCCAGAGCCAGCCTGATCTTTTTTTAGGCAAGTGGTCAGTGAGATGTTTGGAGAATTCTGGGACATCCCTGATGGACAAGTCAGCTTCTCCACCATGGTACACTAATTTTGGTTACCTGCTTCAAGGTCTTCACACTTTCATGGATGGGTCTCGGCAATCCCACCAATGTGTCTGTGTCCCTACAAGAGGCAAAAATGCCCATGACACCCAGATTAAAGGTCTCCCCCAGAATCACAAGAAAAATCCAGCTTCCTGAGTCATAGGCCCTCCCTTCCTTCCCTCATCATCTCAGATACTTCCAAAGCTGCCAAAGACCCTGCAGTGGCCAAAGGAAACAAAAGATATTGAGAGGATGGGTCAGTAGTGAGAAAGCAGGAAGAAAACACTTGAGGATCCATTTGAAAAAGGTCCCTATGACTCAGGTCCATTGTTTTCTTTAACTAGGAGGCTCAGAAGAAGGACCCCAATGGGGAACTCAGTTTTGGTACAAGACAGGAAATTTGATCTGTTTACCAGGTGGAATCTGGCAGCACAGGCATCATAAGAGGGGGTACAGTGGAGGGAAACACTGGGTTTGGAATCAGAAGAATGAGGTCCAAGTCCCAGCTCTTGACACTAAGTAGTTGTGTAACCTTGGGCTAGTAAAGATATTATTTACTACCTGCTGGGCACTGTGCTGAGTTCTTTACAAATATTATCTCATTTGATCCTGCAAGGTGGGGAGTTGTTGTTAAGTCTCATTTTACAGATAAGGCAATTCAGGCAGAGATTATATATTTTCCCAAGACCTCATAGCCAGTAAGCAAACATCTGGGATTGGATTTGAACTCAGATCTTCCTCACTTCTGCCTGGCTTCTATCTATTGTACCACCTGGCTGTCCAGCTAAGTATCTTAAGCTTCTAAAAGAAGGCAAGTTCCCTGAGAAGAGGAATAATTTCATTTTTATCACACTCAGTGTCTGGGCAGATAGTAGGCTCTTAGTTAAATACTTATTGCATTTCATTGGTTTCCTCCTCTGTAAAATGAGGATAATGATATTTACACTCTCCTAGGATTGTCAAGAACAAAGTGCTTCACAAGGTTTAAGAAGCTATGTCCATATAGATCTGGGGATCTATAGATACAAAATGTTGCATGTAATGTTGAATATATATCTATTATAATGCCGCATATAACAGCATATAGATTCTTTCCATATATTGGAAATTCTTTTTTGCTTAATTTTTGTAATGTTCTTTCTTGAATTATGACGGTCCGGTCGTCTGCTCAATTATAATCCTTCTCTGGGAGGAGATCTGTAAAATCTTTTCCTCTGTGCGCCGGTTTCTTGGGAGCTCTGAATCTCCTCCAGCTCTTGTCCTTTCTCAAATCAGACTGGTCTCCTTTCAGCCTGCCTGGCATCAAAACTCTATCCCAGAGTCGATTCTCTCAGGCCGAATGCTGTCCTTCTTTTATCCTCCCATAGGCAGGTAAGAACTCAATGGGGTGTGGGGAAATACTTCCACCAATGAACTTGCTCCTCTTAGAATTCCTAAGGTATAAACTCCCTTTAAAGGCCCGAACCAAAGGTCTGAGCCAGAGAACTGTCAAGTCAACCTGAGTTCTCACCTTGTAATTGTCCAGACTACCTGAGTTCTCACCTTGTCACTGTCCAGACAACAAATTTTTATTTCCCTTTTCTTTTTTTTTTTTTAAATTCTTTATTAGAGATGGTTCTCTAAAAGGAGGGAAGGAACAATCTAGGTGATATACCAACAAAAGATATCAACAAAAATCTTTTTTAAAAAAGATGTTATCTATATATGATGATCAACTGTGATGGACACGGCTCTTCTCAAGTATGCAGTGCTTCAAGGCAATTCTAATAGGTTTGGGATGGAAATGCCATCTGCATCCAGAGAATGAACTATGGAGACTGAATGTGGATCAAAGAATAGTATTTTCATCTTTTTGTTTTTTTCTCATTCTCATTTTTTTTTCTTTTAGTCTGATTTTTCTTACACCACATGACAAATATGGATATATTTAAAAGGGTTGCATATATTTAACCTATATTGGATTGCTTGCTATCTTGGGAGAAGGGAAGAAGTAAGGGAGGGAGGGAGAAAAATTTAGAATAGTTTTATAAAAATGAATGTTGAAAACTATCTTTATATGTATTTGGAAAAATAAAATACTATTGAAAAAATCTAGACAATTATTACGATCATAGTATGATACAACTTCAAAACGGGGACAAGAAAGTCCTTCCAGAGAGGCTGTGGGATTTTTCCAGGGTCATAACTAATCAGTGGCAGAGCTTCCAGTGTTCAGTCAAGTAGGTAGAAATTGTCCTTAAGATATTACTATGAAAGGAACTCCTTAAGTGATGTTTATATGCTCTGAAGAGGAAGGAGAAAGAGAAGGTAGGGAGCAGAAAAGAGGTCTCCAAGATCAGCTTTTCACCAGCACAGTACAAGGACACAGAGTTGTGAAACCTGGATTTAAGGCCCAGCTTGGCCACTGACTAGCATACCCAAACTTCTCTGGGCCTCAGTTTCTCTCCTTGTAAAATGAGAAGAATCAGACAGGTCTCTTCCAATTCTGACATCCTGAATCCATAGCTGTCAGTCAACAATTCTAATTTCTTCTGCTCCTTATGTCAAGATCTCATAACATATAGCCCATTCTCACCCTCCCCTCCCACCTCCAGATTGCAAAACTACTTACTGCCCCAGGGTGAAGCCGATAAATTTGTTCCTGCTGATCTCCAAGAAGTGCTCAATGTCCTTCTGTCTGAGGGGGCAGCAAGGAAATCGGCAGAGAGAGATGGACAGAAAAAAATCAGCCGGCCAGTCATGTATTTGTTAATTAACTTACAAACAATACAAAAGAAAATCTTTAAGGGCCTACATAGCTAGATCCTAGGGTGGGGGTGGCGGTGTGGGGGGAGAAAGAATGGGAGTTGGGGGATGAAGAAGAGAAAAGGGGGTAGCAAAAACGCAGAATTTCCGGCTCCCCATTGAGCTTGCTTTGTTGGAATTTTTCCCATTTCTGACCAAGCCTACCTGATCTTTGCAATTCAGGGTAGACCTTCACACACTTGGCCAATAAGCATTTATTAAGTGCTTATTATGTGCAAAGCAGTATAGAAAAGCAAATCATGAGAGACTTTTAAAGGCCTAGAATCAGTGGTCCTCAAACTTTTTTAACAGGGGGCCAGTTCACTGTCCCATAGACTGTTGGAGGGCAGGACTATAGTAAAAACAAAACCTTACACTCTGTCTCCGCCCCTCAGCCCATTTGCCATAACCCGGGTGGGCCACATAAACGTCCTCAGAGGTCAGCATCTGGGCTGAGGGCTGTAGTTTGAAAGCCCTCAGATCCTCAGACCCTGAGATGTAGAGAAGAGCTCCAGAAACGTTAGAACCCAGGATTCCTATCTCCTGGTCAAGCCCACTTTGTCTTAGAGCATTCCTTCCATTGAAAACCCATCTTGTATATGCTTTCTGGTCTTTTGGAGTGGGAACCTTTCCCCATTTCTGGCCCAGAGTTGGAAACACTTCAAAATTCAAATCTAGCCTCAGATAAACTTCCTAGCTCTGTGGTCCTGGGCAAGTCACTTAACCTGTCTGCCAAGGTAGTACCTACCTTGTGGGGTTGTCGGGAGGATGCAATGAGATAATATTTGTAAGATGTTTACCCCAGTGCCGAGTACATGGGCAGCACATAAATGCTTATCCTCTTCCCTTCCCTTCCTGCCCCAACACACCTGACCTTGGGGGCCCAGGGCAAGCCTTTGGGGAAAGTCACACGCTCTGTGGTAGGAGTCTGGGAGGGCAGAGGCGGGACCATGGGTCCCCGCTCTAGCAGGTCCAGCTCTCCATCCAGGGTGCTCTCCCCTTCCCCGGCCTCTTCCTCCTCCTCCGGGGGAGGCTCCTCATTCTTGAAGAGATCCCGTTCATTGTAGATGTCCAAGCTGTCCTGCTTTGTGAGGAGCTGCTGGATCAAGGCAGAGGGGAGTGGGGTCAGGAGGAACAGCCCTTATCCCCCAGCCTTGCTGTAAGGAGCAGGCTGGGGCCCGAGCAAAGGCCTGGGCGCAGACCAGCTCTTCTGTTCCAAGGGCACCGGTTCTCCGCCCCGGCTCTGACCCAGTACAATAAGTTCCCATGGGTCACACCAGCAGAAGAGCAGCCAATGGCCCAGACACAAGCCCTTCCCACCCAGCCCGTGACAAGGGAAGGTCTCAAAGTCCCGTGCTGTTTTTTACCCCTTTCCTTTTCTTTTTTTGGAGGGATTCAGGGAAGGGGGGCAGGCATGTGGAGTAACAGACAGTCCTTCCCGTGTGAGTACTCGTTAGTGCCCATTTGGGCAGTCAGCGAAGCTCTGAGTTACACGTGGGCCAGCAGATCCGGGTCTGACCCTCAGTCTGTGCACCTTTACTCCTGGGCCGGCCAGCCAGGCCTGTCACAAGAACAAGGTGTGGAAGCGCAGAGGACTCGCCCTAAACCCTTGCCCAGTCCTCGGGGAACAAGTGAGTTTGGAGCAGCCTTCCCTTCCGTCACCAAGGGCAGAGCCTGCCAGGCACAGCCGGACTGCCAACAGGGACACAGGCTCGGGGCCTCGGCCCCTCCCTAAGAGACACGCCCCTTTTCCGTGCCTAATCTCAGGGCCAGGTGGACCCCTGGGAAGCCCACTGCGGAGCGGGCTCCCGGAGCTCCAGGGCCTGGGGTGAGAGGCCCTTAAACACTTTCTCTCCTAGTTTGCTCTGGGCCCGCAGAAGCTCAGGACTCCTGAGGGTTTGCATTCAGCTGGAATGCAACGTGGGCTGCCCCAGGGGACGCTGGGACCGCTAACTCCCCGCTCTCTGCTCAGACGGTCCCGCCGGGGTCAGTGGCTCACCTTGCGCCCCCGGCGGCCCCGCTGCTTGGAGGTCTGGGGCGCCATCTGCGACTCGCCCAGGTCCAGCGTGTAGGAGGGGGGCGAGGCGGCCCTCATGCTGCGCACCACCTGGATGCTGTCCTCCGCCAGTGGGGGCAGGCCAAACTCCGCCCTCTTCTGGATCTTCAGGTTTTGGAGGATCTCGAATCCGCCCAGCGTGAACTGCAGGGGAGAGGCGGAGGGACTAGCTCGGGATCCCAGCCCGGGCCGAGAGGAGAAGGGGGCACGCTGCTGGCCTTGGCTCTAAGGAACTGGGGCGGGAGGTGCTAACAAGTAACAGCCTCGGAACTCCACTTATGTACAAATGTGTTACTAAAAGGCCAGCAGTGAGCATACACACGGTTTTACGTTAATAATGTGCCCGGGCCGGGACACCTCGCACTCCCTGCGGCTCAGTCTCCCGGTCTGTAGAATGGGGCAACGGTACTGCCTGCATTTCTGCGAGAACACGCTCCCTAAAACTAGGAGCCCCGCAGGGGCCGTCTCTCCCCACGCACTAATCCCACCCTAACCGCGTGGCTTCTTGGGCCATTTCACTCCTGTCTCACTTTCCCGCCTGGTTCCGGCCGTTTCCTTCTCCAGCTCATGCCCACACGAGGACGCCCCGGCAAACGGGCCCCGGTCCCGGGGCTGCTGATAAATGCCCACGGCCCGCGGGATACAGCTTTGGGGAGGAGCGGCAGACTCCGGAACGGCCAGAGCCCCCGGAGTGGGGATGCCCCTCCCGGCGGGCAAGGACGGCTGGGGTTCCGTCAGGCAACCAGGGAGCTCGGGCTGAATGACTAGTCACAGCGCGGATGGCTGATGTGTACACGGCTCTGCCGTTCGCAGGGTGCTCCTCACATCGTTAACGTGACCATCACCACAGCCGGGGTAGCGGCCCTACAGAGACAACATACAAGGCCATCTCCGGAAGGGGCTGCTCCTGACCGGCCGCCTCTAGATGGCGCCACGGTGCAGAGTTGGGGGGAGGGGAGCCCTCACACCTGCGGTGTGACCTGGGCAGGTCCTGTCACCCTGTTTGCCTCGGTTTCTGTAAAATGGGCCGGAGGAGGAAACGGAAAAACGCCTTGTCCAAGAAAACCCCAAATGGGTCACGTTGAATCGGACAGGACTGAACAAGCTATTGTCACCCCATGGGCAGATGAGAAAACTGAGGCTCAGAGAGATCACATCTCCCCTGGATCAGATGGTTAGCAGTAACAGGCGGGCATTCAAACCAATTATTTATGCTGCGTTACCCTCCGCCCGCTGACAACGACGATCGCGAGGGGAGCGCCCGTTATCTCCTCTCTGCCCCTCCCTGTGCCTGGCACTTCGGGGGTTAGGCGGTCCGGAAGGCCCTGGCCTGTAATCCCGCCTCCGCTCCAGCCTAACCCCGGCCCTCAGTTTCCTCATCTGTGAGATGGGTGATAGTTCTGGAAGGCCGAACTTGGCTGGGAAGGAAATTGAGACGGGGGTGGGGTGGGGGGGTGGGGGGGTGGAAGCGGTGTTACACAGATGTTAAATACCAGAGGCGGGATCCAAAGCCGGACCCGCCTGACTCCAAGACTTCCCGGAGCTCAGGGCCCCATAGGCCAGCAGCCAGGCCAGGACCGGGTCTGCACGCTCCCCCAGCTTCAAAAACTTTCCCAAAACTCCATCCCGTTGCGTCCATTTCTGCACCTCCCCGCTCCCCTCCCCTCTCTCCACCACCATAACTGGGTTCTCTCCACCCCACCCCCCAGGTCTGAGGTAAGACAAGGAGCAGGAAACAGGGCACTACCTGGCCCCAGCCCACTGTAACGCAGCCGCAGTGATCCATCACTGTGGGAAAAGGCCGTGAGCTTGGACACTTCCCTTCAGAAACAAGAAGCTGGGCTAAATTCCCCAAACTGCTCTCACTTAGGGGAGACCCGATGCCTCTGCTTGTCCTGTGAGCTCTCTGCTTTGACCCAGTGTCCCCCCCAATCTTCCCAAGCTTAGGAAGGCTGGAGGAAAAGAGCGGGTCAGGAGGATAGCAGAACTGGCCGCCCCAGCCATCCTGTCTGAAGGGACGGGGAGGGGACTCACCAGGACCACCTTCCATAGCAGAAGCAGGACCTTCTTCATGGGGAAGTGAGGCGCGAGGCCACTGCAGAATTTGGTGATCATAGAGAAGAGCAGCAGAACAAAGGGCTCCTCGCTGTGCACGGCAAAGCCTGGTGAGAACAGGTATGAGAGTCACAGGAGTAGGCCTCAGCTCCTGCAACCCTGTCTCATCTCTCTCCTGTCTGCTCCTCTCCTCCTCCCTCCCCCTCTGTTTATCTCTGTCTTTCTGTCTCTCCCTCTCTCCTTCTCCCCATCTCCCCCTCCCCTCTGTCTCTGTCTCTCTCTCATACACACACATCCTCCTGCACAAAGAAGGATTACTATTGAAATATACGGATGTGCAAGTGGCTAAGAGTCAGAGTGCAGTTCACCAAAAACAAATAAATTGTTAGCAATAAAAACAGCGGGAAAACTTACCTCTCTTCACTGCTTTCCACCCTAAAAAACCTTAATGAAAATTCACGTGCCCCCATTGACTATGTCAAAGATTTTACATTTCATAAACCATCCCCATCCCTATCCTATCAAATATGGAAAGGATCACGGCCTTTACAGCTGAGGAAACCAAGGCACAGAAAAACTAAGCAATTTGCTCAATATCAAACAGCAAGTAGGTCCTAGGAAGAGAGATTTAGAGTTGGAAGGGATTTCTGAGGTCCCCTAGTCCAACTCATCTCATTTTACAGTTGGGGAAACTGAAGCCCAGATGACAACAGAGCCAAGACTGGAATACCAAATCCGGGACCCTCTGTGGCAGCCAGGTCTGTTCCACAGCAAGGCCTGTGGCCTGAGACACAGGGCCATCTGCTTCTCCCTCCACAAGCCAAGGCCAAAACCCAGTTGGCACTCCCCAAAGTCACACTCCTCACTCAGCTCTGTTCGGAAAGTTTCCCGAGCTGCCCTCCATCCACTGGGGTCTGTCTCCCGTTCCAGGCGAATGTTCTCCACCATCAGGTACATGACACTGAGCAGCACCCTTGGGAGGGGGAGGGAGGGAAGAAGAGGCAGGTCAGAGGCCATTGTCATTGGGGGAAGGAGAACACAAAGGAAGATACCGTGTTTCACAAGCCTGGGTTTGGGAGAATGCTCTCTGTGGTTAAGTACTGGGGACCTAAACCCTCACCTAAGGAGTGGGCAGAGGATGATACCCCATGGCCTGGAGGAAGGCCAGGGGGCTAAATGAGTAAAATGGCGGGGAAGCAGTAAGCTATCCTACTGCTGCAAAACTTCTGCCCTCTGCTGAGCTCATCTGTCTAAGTTATCACTAGGCCCTAGCATGTTCACTTTCTCCCTCTAGTTCCCTGACAGCCCAGGAGCAGGACAGATCCCCAGAATCCTGGCCCCTGCTGCAGCCCTCTCCTATCCAGCTCCCACACTGAGAACACCTCTGGGTGGGATGTCAGGAGGGCCCTGGAGACCAGACACCCACAAATCCTTGTTCACCTGAGCTCCGTGCTGTCTGCGAGGGAAATGGCTGGTTTCCGAAGGGCACTGCTGCAGGCCTGGCTGTTGCTGCCACGAGGAAAAAAAAAGGCAGAATGAGAATTCCCTAGAGTCCTATTCACTGCCCCACCACCACCACCACCACACACACAGCATGAGCAGGCTAGGTCAAAGCAAAGAAAACCCACGGGAAAGATGAAATAATCACAAGAATAATTCATCTTTTTCTAGAACTTTAAGGTTTCAGGGCCCTTTCCACACATTTTCTCATCGACAAAAAAGAACATGGATTATGGCTCTATCTAGCTTATATCTCCCATGGTACTTAGCACAGCATTGGGCCTAGACCCCTTTGGAGTCTGGTGACTCCTCCTTAGAATGACTTTATATATTTAAAAAAAAAATTGTGTATGAACATGGATATATTCACAAATATCTATGAAATATTTTTTAAAATGTGAAAATAAAGATGTCTTTTTCCCCTACCACACTCTATCTTCTTATAGGTGTTAAGAACTAATTTTAGTTTGGTTATCGATATAGTAAATGATACTAATAATTTTCCTAATATTGTACCATCCCTGCGTTCCTAGTATAATCCTACTTGGTCATAGTGTATTATCCTGGGGATAACTTCTGTAATCTCTTTGCTAATATTTTATTTAAGATTTTTGCATCAATATTCATTTGAGAGATTGCTGTATAATTTTCTTTCTCCATTTTCACCCTACCTAGTTTAGGTATCAGCACCATAGCTGTATCAAGAGAATTTTGTCAAAATAGCCAAAAGGATTGACTAATTTTTTTTTACTATTTTTCAAAAAGTTTCTAAAATTAATAATAAAATAGTTTCTATATTGAGTTAAGAACTCCCAGTGCATGAGCAAACGGTAGAAGAGAATCAGCTGATATGTGTTTGGAGGGGGCCAGGTAGAAAAGCACCAGAGTGTGCTTTAGGTAGCACCCTGTTCCCTGCTGTGCCCAAAGCAGGGGAGCCTGGTCGTAAGAACAGCTATCCCCCAAGTCTCTCACTCAGTCTCCATATGCAGTAGCTCCAGGAAAGCAGTAAAAGTTCCCATTTGATAGAGGAGAAAGCTGTTATATCGGGACCAGTGCAGGATGTCAGCCTCTGTGTCACATTCACCAAAGGTGCCTGAGAGAGGGAAAAGTAGGATGAAAAATCAGGTAGAGGTCCTGGAGGCCATCCCTCCCCTGGCTGCTTGCTCTACCTATCCTGAAGTGCTAGATTTCCCCAAATCTTATAGGTGGGTGAGAAGGAAAAAGGGTCATGCTTCCTGGGTCAAGCCCAAACTCATTAATAATCAACCTTCCACTAAGTCCTTGTCTCTTCAGCTCTTTGTTCATTAGCTTTCATTTCCTGCCAGAAAAACTAATTTCCCCTCTTGGATCTCATGACCTCAGAGAGGTGAGCACTCTCAGATGGGGGGTGCAGATTCTACCCTATCCATGCCTTCTCATCCTGTGCAACTCTTGCTCATGTTCTCTTATAAAGTCTCCACAAAGGTCCATATATACTGCTTCTAGGGTAACCAATGCCTGGCTCAAAAAGTCATCTCTTCCAAGATGAACCCCACCCCAGTACAAGGACTCAGATTCCTCTCAACATTTTGCTCAAACTGTATTAACTTGAACTCTCCTTGCCTTTCCCTTTGTCAGCTTTTAGGCACCGGTGGTATATATTTTTCTTTTCTGTTAATTCATGCTTTATCCTGCTATGTTTTCTCTCCCCCACTCCCAGGGGCTTGATTAGGGTTCTTATATATAGGGAGGGTTTGATTTTTGACAGCCTGGAATCCAAGTCAGAATTACTTTCCCTACCAGGTAAATGGAAGTACTAGCCCAGAGTTGCCTAGAAAGATAGAGGTAGATTTTATGCACAGGATCCAAAAGAGTTAGACCCAAGTGCCATTACTCCAAATCCCCCTAGAAAGTATCAGGCAATCCCCAGTAAATAGCTACAGCTGCCCAGTGGATGAATGGGAGTTCTTGTCAATGCAGGGGATCAACCTCTTTGAAAATAACCCTACAGGGGCAGCTAGGTGGCGCAGTGGATAGAGCACCAGCCCTGAATTCAGGAGGACCTGAGTTCAAATATGATCTCAGACACTTAACACTTCCTAGCTATGTGACCCTGGGCAAGTCACTTAACCCCAGCCTAAAAAAAAAAAAAGAAAGAAAGAAAATAATCCTTCAACACTAGTAATTGTTGGTGGAACTGTGAACGGATCTAAGCATTCTGGAGAGCAATTCAGAATGTGCATACCCTTTGACTCAGCAGTGTTTCTACTGGGCTTATATCCCAAAGAGATCATAAAGGAGGGAAAAGGACCCACATGTGCAAAAATGTTTGTGGCAACCCTTTTTGTAATGGCAAGAAATTGGAAACTGGATGGATGCCCATCAATTGGAGAATGGCTGAGTAAATTATGGTATATGAATGTTATGAAATATTATTGTTCTATAAGAAACGACCAGCAGGATGATTTCAGAGAGGCCTGGAGAGACTTACATGAAAGGATGCTAATGAAGTGAGCAGAACTGAGAAAACATTGCTCACAGCAACAAGATTATACAAGATTATACAATTATACATCAATTTTGATGGACATGGCTCTTTCCAACACTGAGATGATCCAGGCCAGTTCCAATGATATCTTGTAATATCTTATCTTGTGATAAAGAGAGCCATCTGCACCCAGAGAGAGGACTGTGGGAACCGAGTGTGGTTCACAGCATAGCATTTTCACTCTCTTTTTGTTGTTTGCTTGCAATTTATTTTCATCATTTTATTTTCTGGTTTGATTTGAATTTTCTTGTGTAGCAAGATAATTGTATAAATATATATACATATAATGGATTTAACATATATTTCTGTCCTGTTTAACATATATTGGACTACTTGCCATCTAGGTAGAGGGGTAGGAGAGGGGGGAAAACTGGTACACAAGCTTTTGCAAAGGCTATGTTGCAGAATTATCTATGTATATGTTATGAAAAGTAAAAAACTTTAATAAAAAAATTAAAATTTTATTATTACACATGTGTCATCTCCCCAGTTTATTTGTGAAACACTTACCCTGGGCCAGGTAGAGGATAGCCCGAGCCACTTTCAGCCGTTGCTCCCTGTTAACCACCTCCAGCCGGTTCAGGAGACGCATTATATAGGCTTTCTGTGAGGCCTCCTCCAGTTCCAACCAGCCCCTGCCTTGTACTGGAGAGAAAGGAGGCCCCCGTGCCTTCTGTGAGCCCAAACTGGCCTATTCCCTCCTAGCCTAATGAATGGTTATTCTGAATGTCTCTCCACTTTCCCTCCCAGGCTTCTAACTCTCAAAACCTTCCTCCTAGCTGAGAAATGAAGAGGAAGTGGGAATCAAGGGTCCAAGGTGGCCAATGACACAGGAGTGTCAAGAGCTTTTAAAATCTGGGGACTTCAAAGAACTTCCAAGAAGTCAGTTTTCTGGCAGCAGGAAACAGACCTGGGGGGGGGGGGGAGGTTGCGGCTAAGAACATGCAGGTCAGGTGTCCTTTATCTGGGGTACATTTCATTCAGAGCAGCGAGGTTTCAGTTTTAATATATAATATTGCCCAAGCACCCAACCCAAGCATTCCCAATTTATGGCCCGCAATCTCTCCCCACTAGTTTGATTACTGGGGAATTCCTGAGATTCAGGAACAGGAAGACATGATTGTCCTCCTCTGTGGCCCCTTGTTAGATTATACCCAGGTTCCACAGGAGGAATGGAGGTCAGTGCCATATAGGTCAGTCAGAGAACTCTTGCTCCCTGGCTCTTAGGAGTAAAGGGCCTCTCATCACGGGGGCATTGGGGCACCTTGAGTCCTGAAATCCTCTTCAAAGCAGTGCCGATTGATAGTGAATTCTGGGTTTTCAGTGTAGCTGTAAAGTTCTGTGGGGGGGAACATAGGGGACAGAGAGTCACTGGCACTTTAGTAGTGGGAAGAGCTGGGGTTTCCAACACATTCCTGTGCCTAGCCCTGCCCAGATCCAGCTTCCTCCCCTTCTGAGGAGAAAGTTAAAAATAACCACCCAGGTCCCTAGGCGATTAGACAGTCAAATCTGCACTCCTCCAGCCAGCTGGCTACTGCAATAGATAGGGCAACCCAATTTGGGTTACAGAAAGAAGAAACAGAACAGCAAGGATTCAGTATTAAGAGCTGGGAAGTCCTTAAGAGTCCACTGATGAGGAAACAATGAACCCAGAGAAGTAAAGTGAATTTACCAACGTCATTCAGCTTGCTAGTAGCAGAACTAAAGATTAGAACTAAAAACCTAGGTCTCCTGGATCCTGATTCAGTGACCTTTAGCTTATACCACATGGTCTCTCCATTATTCCACTCTCTTGGAGTTTAAGTTTCTCATGGCTTGTTCATTTTGATTGAAATCAATTCCATCTCTACAGATTCGAAAGCCCATATCACTTTTTAAAATCCAGAGCTAAGACACTAGTGTTGTTTAGCACTCTCTGAGAAACACCCCCTCTACAGAAAGGAATGAAGTATTAACCACCAAGAAACAAACTGCAAAATGATTTTTAAAAATTAACAAGATAGAGTACCAGCCCTGAAGTCAGGAGGACCTGAGTTCAAATCTGCCCTCAGACACTTAATACTACTGTGTGATCCTGGGCAAGTCACTCATCTCTAATTGCCACAGCAAAAACAAAAAATAAAATAAGAGATTAAAGAGAACCAAACAGATATTGAAAGGGGCTAATGCTGAGTCATACTAACATAAATGGGGGAAAGAGAACAGAGACAGTGAAGTTATTTCAGGCAGAGACTACTTCTCTCTGAGGAGGGAACTCAAGGATCCTTTCCTATCATATCTGGGGCAGGGAAATAAATGTGACTAGAGAGAAAGAAAAAAGGCACCATGTACCTTGGACACTCAACAAATCACATCGACACTCCCTTGATCAATTTGTCTGGTTAAAGGTAGACAGTTCTCCATGGGTGGGACCCAATCTGCCCCTCCTCTAAGGTACATTAGACTACCTCACCGACTGGGCAGCAAATCTCTTTGAAAATTCAAATCTCATCACAGAAACTTATTAGTTGTATAACTCTGGGCAAGTTACTTAAGGAACAGGCTCCAGTAGGTTATCTATAAGATAGGAGTAATAATAGCATTATTATTATTAGAGCCCCTCAAAGGGCTCTAGTGAGGATCAAATATGCAAATATGCTTTGTAATGCTTAAGTCACTATATAATTATTTCTATATAAATTTCTTATATAAGTTATTTGCATAGAAATAATAATAATTATTACATTAGCCAAAGAATAGTAATTCTCCGAGACAGCTAGGTGGATAAAACTTGGAGCCAGGAAAATCTGAGTTCAAATCTGGCTTCTGACACCTACTAGTTGTATGACCCTGGACAAGTCACTTAACTCATTTGCCTCAGTTCCTGATCTGTAAAGACACTGGAGAAGAGAATAGCAAAGCATTCCACTGATTTCTACCAAGAAAACTCATAGTTGTTGAACTGAACAACAACAAAGTTAATTTTGTATGATCAACACTGAATAAAATCCAGAAAGAGATGTGCCCTAAGGATCGGCAAGGGACTTAGAGATACCAAGAATGGAGAGTACTCAAGACTGGTAAGTCCAGGTTTCTTGACCTGGAGCCACTTTTCATCAGCTAGATTCCCAGCTGAATTCATGAAATTTAGCCAGTATTCTACTGCAGCAATCAAATGAATCCAACAGGAAGCAACTATAGGTTTGAAAGTCCCAGAATGTGAAAAACCCTCATGTTTTCTTTCCCTCCCCCCACCCACAAATCTTGTCTTTCAAGACTATTTAGAGCTGGAAGAATTAGAGATTATCCCTATCCAATGGCCTTCTTTTATAGATTAGAAAATTCAGGTTTCTTATTAGTTGCATGATCCTGGACAAGTCACTTAACCCGATTGTCTAAAAAACAAAGGAAAGAAAGAAGGGAAAGAGGAAGAAAGGAAGGGAGAGAGAGAGAAAGGAAGGAAGGAATGAAAGATCTAATCAGTGGCAGGATCTGAATCTGAACTCAGTCTTCATGGCTCTTTCTCTGAGTCTCAATTTACCTAGCTGTCAGACAGAGGCAATACCTACTTTGTCACAATGATAAGATACAGAAGTGCAGAATCTAGGAAATAAAGCAGAAATGAGAACGAGGTCCCTCCAGGTGTGTATGGGGGTGGGGGGAAGAGGCAGGATAAAGCTACTTTGTTCTCTCTTTCCCTGTCATTCATCAAGACATTTTCCTCTGCATTTATTCCTAAGAACTTCTCAAAAGATGTGTCTTCTTCTGAGATAAACGTGCCTCAAAGTATCACTTCCATGTGACAGAAAATTTAATTTTCACCTCATCTTTTTCCCAGGCACGAAGGGAGCTACTTATTAATAACTGGCATTCGTACCTCACTGAACACTGAGGTCTTTAAATACTGAAGGGAGCACACTCTGTCTGAGCTAAAAAACAAACAACTGAAAAGCACCAGCCCAGCTCTGACAGATGAGTGGGATTTGCTCAGCTACAGTTTTAGGAATATCCCAGGATGGGGGTGTGGCGGGGGGGGGGGGGGGGGGGAGGGATAGTATACATGCAGAGGCCACTGTCATAATCCAGGCTGTTTTGGCTGGATCCTGCAGGTTTACATTGTAGGGTTTATTGTCTTTAAATATCACAGCACAAGATTTGGGGTAAAAGATTTCAGGGGAACAAATAAAATAAAATAATATTTATACATATGGTCTACTGCCCCAGACATTTTTAATAATGAAGGGGGGGGGGGAACAAGAGAGAAAATAGAGGAAGAGGACAAAAAGAGAGAAAGGAAGGAGGGGGAGAAGGAAAGAAAGGAAAGGAGAGGGGGAAAGAGGGAAAAAAGGAGGGAAAGAAGAATGAAAGATTGAGAGAAAAAAGAAGGGAGAGAGGAAGGAAAGGCAATGGAAAGGAGGAAGAGAGGAAGAAAATGATAGAAAGAAAAGAAAGGAGAGGGAAAGAAGGAAAAGAGCAAAGGAAAGATTTGGTTCTTCTCAATGGTTCAGTGATTCAAAGCCATCCCAATAGACTTTAGACAGAAAAATGCCATTTGCATCCAGAAAAAGATCTAGGGAGACTGAATGTAAATTAACACATGCTATGTTCAAGGCCAAGGATGAGGCATGTTACCCATATCCAAAGGAGGATAGAATCAAAATGCAGAATCTGGCATATATATATATTTGGACATTGTTATGGGCCAGAACTCTGAACTTGAAACAAAGGATTCTTACAAGGTACTAAGTCAGTGGAATAGATAATAGTTTCCTAATGATGTAGTGATAGATGTATACTCAGTATGGGAAGCCCTCATGGCCAGAGGAGACAAGCTCAATAGAAGCTCTTTGAGGCCGAGACAGATTCATTCCATCGTCTACCTTTGTGGTGGCTGGAAGTTGAAGTACAAACCTTTGCACTCAGAGACATTCAGAGAGATTTACAGGGCAAAGAAGGAGGCAGGAACTCAAACCTATGGAACCAAGGAGAGAGATAGACCTCTAAGAAAGCTAACTGGGCCCCAGGAAAGGAGACAAGACTTTGAAAGAGACAATAAAGGATTTGGACTTTAACCCCCAGCTACTCTTGTAGTGATTACTCTGAACTGAAATAAAGGCTGACTCTAGAGACCTCAAAAAAACCTCAATAGAAAATATCACATTTTAGAGAGAATATTATAGGACATTGTCAATGAGGAAATTTTGTTTTGCTTGAGCATGTATATTTGTTATGTGTTTTTTCTTTCTTTTTTTTTTTTTCAATTGGAAGGGGAAAGTAGGAGGAAGAAAAAAATGAAAGTTATTTTAAAATAAAATAAAATTATAAATACAAAAATATGTATGAAGAAAAATATTTGCTGAATATATGAAACTAGGTCTTCAATAAATAATTGAGGAAGGGAAGAACTAACCAATAGGAGCAAAGGAAAGAGCAAGCAAACAAATCAAGAGAAAAGGGAGAATTCTTTTTTTAGGAACAAACATCACAAATTTACTGAGTTGCAGAGAAGACTAGACAGAAAATCTGAAATCACAGGTCACTAGTGGGAGAGGTTAAACCATAGAATCCCTCTTCCCTCCCATCCCCACCCTTCCCTAGTACCTGATAACTCGGCCCCATGTTCATCAGCATCTCCATACTCAAACTCCAGGTTGGGACAATCCACTGAGCCCTGAAATGGAGAAGCCTTGGTTATATACGTGGAGAAGACTTTTTCAAAGACTGCTTGGGTTCCTTCTTCTTCATTGCCTTCTCCCAACCCCAACTTCCCTTGATTTAGCAGACCAAAGCCAGAGTAACAGCCCTCCTGGCCTGTTCAGACGTTTACTTACCCTTTCCAAGCAAGATCAAAATTCAAGAGAAAAAGTCAGTGGTTAGTCTTAAAGACTGGATACAAAAAGGGAAACTGAGGGCATGGAAAAAGAGAAGTGGAAAAAGGAGCTGATGTGAAAATCATAGCATATATCCTAATATTCATTTCAACTTACAACCAAAACTAGAAGAGAGTTGATCTGAAGGAAAATAGGAATTTACAAAAATCACAGAACCTTTATTTTCATTGATATAGGGAACTCTGAGATGAGGAAACTCCCATTAAAAATGCTGATCAGCACCACCTATGCCTAAAGCACTAAAAAGTTAAATGAAAGAGGAATGGGGAGGAGAGAGAGAGAGAGAGAGAGAGAGAGAGAGAGAGAGAGAGAGAGAGAGAGAGAGAGAGAGAGAGAGAGAGAGAGAGAGACACACACACACACACACAGACAGAGAGTTTCTGAAGAAGCCATCTTGGGGGCCCAGAAAGCTTTAATTCTGCCAAAAACTCAGGGTGAGATCTTAGGCAAGTTAATCTCTCCAGGCTTCAGTGATCTGATCTGTAAAATGAGGGGGTTGAACTGAATGATGAGTAAAGGGAGCTTGTAGTGAAGCTGATCATAAGGAGAGAAATATTTTAGTAGAGTGATTAAGTCCCATATTCCAACAGACATTCTCTTCTCCATGTGAATGCCCCTCCCAGAGATGAAGATATCAACATCCATACATGCCCATCCATCCCAAGTTAGCAGATCAAAGGTCCTTCACACTCTTAAGTCCATATTCTTATAAAGTCACTGTACTATTGGGAGGGGGGAAAGTCAAATGATGTCCCTTCACAAGCAGTGTTTCATCCCACTCATCACTGTGAGTATGGATATGAGAATCACATACCTTTGCAGGCAGTTATTCATAACTCAGTTACATTCAATAAATATTTACTAAGGACCTACTATGTGCTAGTACAGAGGATATAAATAAGAAAAAGAGTCTGCCCTCAAAGAATTTACAATCCAGTGAAGAAAGACAAACTGTTTCGGGGTGGAAGGTGGAGGACACCAGAGGGTAGGCTTTATAGGAACATCATGTTCTGTGGAATCCAAACCAAGCAGAGCTGCTGATGAATGGGAGTACCTCAGAATGCTTGTGGGCAGGCTTAATGAAGAGGTAGTCAAATCTTGTCCCAAATGTACTCAGTAGTCTAAAGACTACCTTTTAGTAGCTCAGATATGAGATTAGCCTTTGCCTCTACCTCCACCTGGGCAGGGGCTCTAGGACTCAGAGAAGCCTCTCTCCCCTAAGGACTATTGTCTCCCACCACACCAGGAAAGACAAGGAGAGATCTGAAGGTGAACAGTCATCATATCTGACGCCAGACACACTAATGATGGGGGCACATTGATAGAGAGGCAGCTTCCCCGGCTCTCAGAGAAGGTGGGGAAGAGCTAATTTTTAGGACAGCCTCTTAGCAGGAAATGAACACTGAGATGATCCAGTTAGCAATGAGTTTCAGAACAGGGAGAATAGAAACGAAAAAAAAATTAAGATGCAGCCCCAGGCAGACAGGGGCTAAGGTGTTGCTCTCTGCAGGTAGGAGGAAGGGATCCTGCAGAAACCAGACTGGTGGGTCAAAGCAAAGCTAACAGGCTGAAGGGGCTTAGGTTCACTGTCTCTTCAAAAAGCACAATCTGATAGACAGAAAGGAGCCTGGGGAGTCCCAGATTCCCTGGCTCTTACCAGCCGCTCTCCTAAAGCGTGCTATCAGTATGATGATGGGCAAGTGGTTTTCCCTCCCTTTAGTTCCTATCTCCCTGCCTCCCACAGCCTCAAAGAAGAGGGGCATTGCATATCCCAACAAGGTTTACCATCTGCTCAAGGGGAACCCTTCGGTCTACCCAGAAAGAAGGATTCACTCTATATGTTCTCCTAGTGGGCCATTTTTAACGGGAAAGGATTATGTCCGTTCAGGACAGTTCAGACCCATTAACCCCTGTGGGAAGGGAAGCTCCCCAGCTCGGACTTGCTCTTTCTCTCGCACACAGGCTGAAGAAGCCATAAATTCAACTTTTCCGATCTCTCCAATTCCTGTCACCCAGCCTGCTCACCATCTCACTGAGAATCCTGTTTGGGGAAGGAGATGAAAAACCTGGTCAGCAAATCCTCCCAAAGGGCAAGCCAGACGGGAGGATGGTCCTTGTGAAGGCTTTTGGGTGGTGGCCCGGTGTTCGTTCCCTGGTCCAATAAACACCACGGGGTGCTTTCTGCACAAGTCTTTAGAATTAGAATTTTAGAGCTGGCAGGGGCCGAAGCGTCGAGCCCACCCTCCTCCATTTCACAGTTGAGGAAACAGAAGGAGTATTTGCCCAAGGTCACAGAGGGAATTAGTAGGGGCTTAGACCCAGGTCTTTCGCCTCTTTTCTCCAGCACGCTCGGAGGCCCGGAGGATAAATGCCAGCCAACCCGGGAAGGAGAGGGAGGCCCGGGCTGCACAAAGGGTCCCTGCGAAGCTCGTTTAGAAAGGAGGCGCGCGGGAACAAACGCATCTATCCAGCTACATGAAGTCGCCCGGGGCTGAGGCAATCCTGGCTCCGTCCAAAGGACCAGGAGGAAGATTGAGGCCCCGGGCCCGGGAAAGAGAAGAGGGAAGCGCGGGACCTCCTCACCCCGTACAACGGACGTGGATTCCGAATCCACTGCTCTACTCCTTACTCTGTGTGACTGTGGTCAAGTCACTTAGTCCTAGGGCCTCGGTTTCCCTATCTGTAAAACCAGAGGTTCGGACTAGGACTTCCAAGGTGCTATCCAGCTTGGGATCTTTGGGTTCTATTATCTACGGGGGGAGGAGACGGGGCCCGGTACCTCTAGGGAGCTCACTCCCTTTCCGTCCTCCCCTCGCCGCAGCCCCTCCGCTCTTCCCTGCCCCTGCACAAGCCACTGCCCACCTCAGACTCCCTCCGCTGGTTCTTGAACATTTCCCGGCCCTTAGGCGACGCCTGCTTTCCCTTGCTGCCTCCTCCTCCTCCTCCGTTGCTGTTACCGTTCCCGGTTGGGCTACCGGCCCCGGGCCCGACGCCGTTGGGGTCCTCCATGCAGCTCCCCGCGACAGTTCAGCCCGCTCTGCCAGGAGCTTCCAGGGCAGCAGCACGCCCAGGGGAACTGTCCCCGCGACACTCACACCCCGGGAACCCCCCCAGACCCCGCCCCCCATCTCTATTGGCCAAGGCGACCCAACGGCAGCTCCACCCCGAGGTGGGATTGGTCGGGGGGATGTGCGGGGCGGAGGTTGGGGCTCATTCAGTTTTTGAGCTGTAGAGCCCCGGGCTAGGGTACTTCTGGTCCGCAGAGTACCACCAGGTCCCTAGGCCTCGGCTCCCCAAGCCTGCCTTCCCGGATTTGAGACTCAGTTTTTCTATTCTAAAAGGGAGGGGTTTTAAGCGGTCATTTCCCTCCCCCACCCGAGCTGTAACTGATCCTTTCAAGAAAGCATCTTCCAGGACTTGCCCCCAGGTGTCCCTCCCTCTCCTACAATTTCCAGCAAAGGATCAGAGAACATCTAGACCGGCCTCTTCACGGATGAATAAATTGGGGCTCAGGCCCAGCAGCTAATTAGTTTCCAGTTCCCCTTTATTTTCCATGTACTTGAACTCTAGAAGGAACTGAGCCTGTAGAGCCTGAAAAAAAGAAGTCAGAATAGTTTTGTTCAAGTAAAGGAAGGATTAGTCTAGTCGTGTCCGACCAGGAGTAATGAGTGAAACTTGCAAAAAGGCAAATGCCATGGAAATCCTATCAGTGACAGCTGTCTAGAGGTAGAATAGCTCATCTCCAATGATGGTGGGCTCCCCTCTTTGGAGGTCTTCCAGAAGGGGCTAAACGGCCACTTTTCAGGTACATTATAGAAGAGATTCCTTCATTTATGGACTACACCAAATGGTGAAAATTTCTAATTTTCAATACAAAGTAGATCCACTCGTGGATTCAAACCAGTTCCAATGGTTCAGTGATGAAGAGAGCAGTCTACACCCAGAGAGGAACTGAGTGTGGACCACAACATCGCATTTCCATTCTTTTCATTGTTGCTTACTTAAATTTAATTATTTTTTGTTTATTTGTTTTTTTTTGTTTTGTTTTGTTTTTTGCTGGTTTGATCCGATTTTTCTTGTGCAGCACCATAATTGTATAAATATGTATGCCTATATTGTATTTAACATATATTTCTACCATGTTTAATATATACTGGACTACTTGCCATCTCGGGGGGGGGGGCATGGGGGAAAGGAGAGAAAATTGGAATACAAGGTTTTGCAAGGGCTAATGTTAAAAAATTGTCCATCCATGTTTTGAAAAAAAAAAAAAAGCTTTAAAAAAAAAAAAAAGTAGATCCACTATAGGACAGCATTTATTTCTATCTATATGCATGAAAGACAGAAGACTCATAAGTACATATTGACAAATATTTAAAGCAAGATACAATAATCCATCTCTCCTATTATATTCTTTCAGGAGGATGACTTAAAAATATCAAAACATGAAACATTTTGTACATCTGCTGAATGGACACTTTCACCTTGGATCTTCACTGATGGATTCCAGGTGGGCTGCAGGATGGGACATGGCTTTTGTTCATCCTCCTGACTTCAATCATTTTTCTCTTCCAAGATGCTGTTGCTGAGATCACCTGCTGAACTACTAGCATGTGGATCCAGGAGTTCCCAGCCTGTGAAACTCATGAGATTCATGACAAGGCTAGAAAACAACCACCTCAATATTGCTATCCAGTCACCTGTGATTTAGGAAAGAAACCCAAAGCAGAAGAGGTAACCAGAGCCTCAGCTAGATAAAAATATGCATTTACTACCATTTTGTTTAAGAGAAAAAAAAATCCCATTCTCAAGTTAATGGAAGTAATAGAGAAATCTTAAAAGTTTTGATATGTTTGACAGGAAGAGGAAGCAATAGCAGAAATTTTCTCTTACTTGGAATTCTACTGAGTAGCTCGTCTTATTCAATGCTTTTTGCCCTTTTCCCTCAAACTCGTCATCATGGGGACCAAAGGCCCAACAGGAAACCTCTGTTTGAAAATGTCCTTTGGCACAAGACCAGGACACATGTTCTCAGAAATGGCCCAATTATAAGGTTTAGCTCTATGGAAAGTACTCAGGCCAGAGTGGATCAGAGATACATTTTGCTTTGATACAAAAGAATATATCCAACAAACATTCAAATAACACTCTTTCTCCCCAGTACATTTCCCTAAAATCATTAAACAGAACCTCCTTAGTGATTAGATTAATTACTAAATTCACCTTTGCAGTTTACTGATTGTTAGCAGGATACATCTTTTAATTTCAATGTTTTACTCTCCACAGGGTCACTGTTGAAAAAAAGGATATTTGAGCTGAGTTTTGTTGGCTTTTTGTATTGTTTTTACCACATTCTGGAGTACAAAAATATTCTTAATTTTGCATCACTTCATACAAAAAATTTCTTTGAAATCTCTAGATTCACTATTCCTTCTAGAACAATAATATTGTATTTTGTACAGTTTATAGTTGTTCCCAGGCTACATTACTAGGAATGCATTTTTTCATATTTTTACTATAAATAATATAGTTATGAACTTTTAAATATGAATATTAGTCTTGCTTTATTAACATCTTTGGAGCATAAACACAAGTATAATCAATTTGATAACTTTTCTTGTACAATCCTAATAGTCTTTTAACACTTTTGGGCCAATTAACAGCTCTATCAATAGTGAATTTGAAAGCCTGTCTTCCCTCCTTTGGGGCTACTTTCAATAGATGTTCAACCTATTAAACCTATCCAGCACTAAGAGCTATTCAATCTTGCCTTTATAGGTATTTAGGATTGAACAAATTTAAACATAAGTTATAAAGGAATTCTTGTAGAAAGAGGGTTGAGCTATGGGATATTGTCTAACTGAGATTTTCTGATTGTAATTCACAAATCACATAGATCAAAGGGGGTGCATGGTGACTTTTGAAGGAAGGATGGTCATGCCATTTTGCTTTGGTACTTGTCTTAGTTTCATTTCTATTTTTTTAAACTTTTAACTCCTCTTCCACCCCCAGAAACTTTCTCTGCCAATCCTTCCCCATAGATAGTATAGTAAATAATGAAAGAATGAAAAAATATTTATCAATATTTAGCACAGTATGTATATAAAATGCATATATATATACATATATATATATTAATATAAATGTCAAAGGAGAAATAATCCCTGCTTTAAAGGAGTTTATATTCTAATAGGGAACATTAACATAGAGGGGGATGGTGGACCAAGGAGGAAGTTTTGGTCTAGAGATTTGACCTATAGGACAATTTTGATCCATTACTGGGTCTAAAGGTGTAGAAAGGGAGGTGGGGGGTATATAGAAGAGGATGTGTATGTGTATGAATAAATACACATACATGCATGCATACACATACACACACAGAGAAAGGGGAAAGGAGGGTAATGTGGCCAGGGTGTGATGTGGATGGGATGTGAAAGTAAAAGCCTAGGATTCAATCCAGTTTTTCTATGGACCATGCCATAAAACAATAATGATTTTTTCCCTCCCTCCCTTTTTTTCTCCTCCAAAACAGATATGGAGGCAGGAGAGCTACAAAGAAACGGACAAGAATTACTATACCTGGGAAAAAACCTGTTCCTGTTCCCCTTCCCTTCTCCTTCTTCCCTTTCTCCCTTTTTCTTTCCACACACCTTTCACAGACTAGGCCATGATTTCTAAGGAAGCACCAGGCTTAAGGCCAAAACTTTGATTTTCTTTTTTTTTTTGTGTGTTAAATAAGTCAGATTCCAAAAGAGCCAAACTTTGTTTTACAATTCATTGTGAAGGAGAAAAGGGAGGGTGTTGAGGGACAGGACACAACCCACGCCTAGCCCCACTCAATGTGAAAAACCTGCCACAGCACAACCCACGATTGTCTCTTATTAAAGAACTAATTATTCTGCCTTCTTCTCCCTCCCCCCCCCCCCAATTTCTTCTGTTTTCCTGGGGTGAGAATGTGAGTGAGGATTGACAATTCCCAGAACTCCATGTTTTTTTCTTTACCTGCTGAACCAGTCAGCATTGGGACAGAAATAAGTGAGGAGGTGAATTTTATGACCTCTTTTTCTGCTCACCCCAAATGTGCTACCTCTTAAATAGAAAGGAAACCTACTCTTCCTGGTGGAAAGAGCACTGGATTTGGGAACTGGAAACTGGAGTTCCTGGCCCAATTCTTCTAAATCATCGTGTGCAGTTAGACAAGTAATTTTGCATCTCACTTTGCATCCCTCCTTTAGAGAAAGAGTACTAAGTTTGGATTTAGGAGACCTGGGTCTCTTCCTTAGACAAGTCACAGTCTCATTTGGAAAACATATCACTTTTATTTATACAATGAGATTAGACTAGATGACCTCTGGAGTTCCTTCCCATTCTGGATTCCACAAACCATATTACAACCTTAGTTTCTTCATTCACTTGTCTCTCTTTTTGGTCGTTGCAGTTGTGCCTAAATCTCTTACCCTATTTGCGGTTTTCTTGGCCGAAATACTGGCATGTTTTGCCATTTCCTTCTCTGGTGCATTTTGCTGATGAGAAAAGTGAAGCAAATAGGTTAACTCACTCACCCAAGTTACAGGCCAGATCTGAATGCAAGATGATGAGCCCTCCTGATTCCAGGCCTGGCAGTCTTCATTTGCTAAAGTTGGACAATTGCAGCCCAACCCTCTTCATTTTAAATTGAGGAAACAGAATTAGGGCATGTCCAGATAAGAATACCCAAGTCTGGGTAGGGGAGAGGGGAATTGTTACAAAAACTGCTTCATAAAGTCTTTTAAAAACTATCTCATTTCAGTTTTTCCATAAAATAGGTAAGAGATCAAAAACAGGGGCGTGATCCTCAAACATATGTCCATCTGTTCTTATTACAGACTTAGGTACTTCTCATGCCTGGGAAGAGGAAGGAAAGAAAGCTGCCCAGAAGCAGTTTGGGGCTGGGAGAATGGAGGGCTAATTTGGGAAGCACTAATCTCCTGGCAGGCAGAACAGAGACCACATACTCTAGTTATAGGGCATTGGCTCAGATTCAACATTTTTTAGTTTGCCAAAAAGGAGGTTGTAATACCAAGAGGCATCCTTGACCATTGTGGCGCTGTGTGTCCATTTGAAGATTGATCACATTCTCCATCCAGCATCTGACCCATCAACTCTGATGACCACACAATTTAGACGGATATTCCTACTAGACAAGATCCTGGAGCACAGCCACCCAGCCTTCGTTATTAGTGCTCCAATGACTTTTAGTACTAGCCTACTAACATAAAGAGGGGCTTTCTGAGTTACACGGATCTTTTCAAGACTGCTGGGTGTGAACTTGCTACAGCCTGAGTTGGATGTAGCTTTCTTCAGTCTGATTGGGACTTCTGTTCTAACTAGCTGAGATAACTGGCTCAGAGGTGGTTGAATTGGCATTCTAAGGGGACTTTAGAAAAGCTGCTTAAGGATAAAAGTACATAAGGTGCTAGAGTGAGAGGTGCTGGAAATCAGAGATCCTACCTCCCCAATCATTGTTACCTACAGGACTTTCAAGGTTCCAAGGGATAGACTCTGCTTTCTTAGGTGGAGAAACAGTTAGCCTGGAACAGTTTCAATTCAGGGGATCACAGTGGTAGGCCTCAGTGGCCACTGAGTATAAATCATATGTGAATAAGAATTCAGCTCACAATATTTCTGATTAATAGCCAACCAGTCATTACCTGAATTATTTCCACTGAGGGCAATAATCATGTTGCCCTAAACCTTATATTAAACATCCCTAGTTCCCTTAATTGATTTTCCGAGCATCAGTTAAGAGGTCTTTTAGCACCCGTTGCCTTCCTCCAGATTATCGATGTCATTCCTAGATTAGTGTACTCAGAAGGGAATACTTAACATTATTAAGCACCTACTATGTGCCAAATTGACATTTTGCTGTCCTGTAGCTGTTCAGCTACAAATCTGTGATGCTAGAGTCTTTTTGAATACTGTTATCAGATGTGGTAGCTATCCTTAATAGTTTTGTCATTTTTCTAATGAATATATTTATTCCTTTACCCAATAAAATGCATAGCATCAAGCTCAGATTTCTTGGGAATTCCACTAGAGAATATCTTTCAAATTGACTTCATTTGAATGCCACACATCCCAAAAAGGGTATTCAGGAAAAAAAACAACAATGTCAAAAACCAAAATTTGTGTCACATTCTTGAGTGTACCCCAGAATTAGTAGGAATAGCTAAATCTATTCCATAAGAAGTCTCCAGTCTTGGTGGAAGAAAACAAGGATGGCAGGGAATTATGAATGCAGAAAGAATTTAGGGATGAAGATAACCAAATTATGGGCATGGCATGGAGCAAGTGATGGGCTGATGATAACAATATGCTCGCCTTGACCACAAATAACAAGCAGTTTAGTGTATTATCTGGTACTGGTTTAATTAAGAAAATTCCATAGATTTCTTGCACTTCTCTCCCTGATTCTGCCTACCCAAGAGCTTCAATTCAAATGGCACTGTGAAAAGCCCTGTGAAAACAAAAATGAAAAAAATCGCAGTTCTTACCTTGATATTATTTGTACACTAGTAGCAGTATGTAGTAAAAGCAATGAACAGATTCAGACCAAAGACTCTAAGAAAGTTTGAGGAGGAAGATGGAATTTTTGGGTGCAGATATGTTTTCCCTTCAGATTTTATGCCCTAACCATACTGGCTCTCTTCTGGTTAGAAGAGGAATGCCCTGATGGTAACATCTGTAATTCTGAACTCCAAAGGATAAGGAGAGACAGCTGAGAAACAACAGGGCAAAACAACATGACTCAATGGTTTGGTAGACATTTTAGCCTTTCAAGTTTTTTGCTCAGGTTCAGGGTTTCTCCCTCACTTTTTGACCAAAGAGAGACATCTTTCACCTGCGACACATTCCTAGTTGGAAATAGCAATAAATACACTCAGAGGACTGGATAAATTTGTGAACATTTTATTTGTGTTTTGAGATTACAGAATAGTTATTGCTGATCTAATACAATCACTCAGACATGAAGATTTCCAACAGTCTTTTGGAATGGTAGATCCTCAAAGATTTTATTTCCTTTTAGTAGAATGACAATAAGAATTAGATGATTATTTTATGTGATATATATGTCTATATACGTGTGTGTATATATATATACATATACATATATATATATATATATATATAAATTCAGAATTGACTTGTCCATGTATAATTTGCTGGTGTTACCTATTTTTCTGTTCCTAATTTTTTAAATTAAAAAGCATTATGCAACAATGCATTTTGATTTCTTTTTAAAAATCACGACAGAGTTTAATGCTGAGACAACCATAGGAGCATAGCAGCAATTCTGGATCTGTTGAGAGAGAAGCCAGCAGCAGAAAAAGCTTTATAGGAGTGCATGGCTATGGAGAGCTGTGCTCAGAAGTGGGAGAGGGAGGGAGGACATTCAGTTTTATTTTTCTTATTTAAAAAAAATATATAAATATCTACATAGAAGTTAAAATAAGGACTAAGAATCAATAAATTCAATGATGAGAACAGCACCTCCGACATGCTGGAGCCAGACACAGAACAAGTAGCTCTTTCCTCTGTTCCCAGATAATTGGGCAGTGTACCTGAAGCATTAATTTGATAGGTCCCAAATTCAAGATGGACAAGGAAGGGTACACCTAGGTGTCAAACTAAGGATATCTAATTCCTGGTTCCAGTCTGGGGATAATGGGCATAGGCTCCAGGAGAAGTGAAGATAGATAGATAGGTTATATGGAACTCAGACTACTCTGGGTAGCAGCACTGGCCACTTACCCCGGGAATCTAGGGCACCACCTTCTTCATCTTAATTTATATAAAACAAGGGGTTCTTTAACAAACTGAGTAGACTCCATAATCTATAACTTCCAGGTACTAGGCTCTGTACAGAACCAGGCCCTTTAGAACAGTAGGCTGGGGCCTCTGACTCAAGGGAATGTCAGAGTCCAAGGTACCTGACTGATAGACTCTGCTGTTTGGGAGACTAGGGGACCAATAAGTGCTCATGAAACATGGCACTGAGTAGGAGAGGAGGGTAGAGTGGAGCAGGTCAAAAGGAACTGTCTGCTGAAGAATCTAGACATTGATGATCTTCCTTAGAGGGAAGCGTAATAGGGTTCAGAGGGGATACCCTCAAGTACCAAGAATTTAAATGGGATTCAACAATTGCCGATAGTTCTCTAGGGGATTGGGTTTGTACATTAGAACCTAGCAAACATAGTTTACTGAGGCGAAGGGTCATCTGTCTAAGCCTCTCCTCTCCATATCCCCAAAGGTAAGGTCACTTCCAGGCTGGCCCTGAGGGTAAAAGGTGAAGATTAGGTAAGGCCTGAAGGGGTGGAGTAGGGCAAGAGAACTTAGTGTAGCCCTGGAAGACCTGGCCTAGGTCAAAGCTATCCTAAAAGACTAGAAGTAGTCCAGATGATATTCTAAAACCATAAAGGTAGCTTTCAGATAGGTCTGAAGTTCCCAGGTGGTCAGAGATAGCTGGGACTGCCCTAAATCCAACACTGACTTCAATCCCTGGAATTCACCTGATCTCTTTGGGTTCCTTCAGACCAACCAGACCCTTGCAAGAGCTGGCCCAGTCCAACCCAGTACCAGCATCAGGCACTTCCAAGGGAAGAACCAAAGCTGAATACACCAGGGGAATGAGCTAGAGTCTCAGGACGCTGATCTTAACAAATTCTATGTGATATTAGCATTGTCTCAGAAATTACCCTGAGATGGTGGACAACACAGGATTCTTAGAAGTGAGGACTGGGGGTGGAAAAAGAGAAGGAAGAGGGTGGGCAGAGAGATTTCAGCACAGGAGAAAGGACACAACTCAGACAGCGGAGAAACTGGATCGTAGCTCCATTGCTGGTAATGACCACAGGAATAAATGTTTGATGAAGTAAAACTAATCAAATTAGCTTGTGATCCTCTGGACATATAAGCCCAATGATACTTATAAACTGGCTCAGCCACTTAATCAAACTGGAAATCCCCCAGAAGACAGGAATTCTTAGCCAATTTAGAAGGTGTTCCAAATTCGCTAAACTGCAGGCTGGGGAGCCTGTTTCATTATTGAACTCTAAACAAACTTGAGCTGCCTGAGGAATATACGCATATTCTTTCTTTGCTCCATCTCAAAAGCAATTCTGGGCAGCAACAGGAAGATGGGGAGAAACTGAGTCTTACAAATTCTCTTCCGAGATTATTCCAATTTTGCCTAGAGGGGCTTCCTGGGACATTATCCAGTCATATGGTATGAGAACAAAGTGACAGATTCTCATGGATTTGGTTCCCACTTCCTGAGCAGAGCTTTGGTTGAGTTGGAAAACTGGCTTAAAAAAAAAAAAAAAAAAAAAAATCCAAGTTAATACCAGAGCTGCTGAGAAAGTCATGGAGGCACAGTCTCCTGAGAATCAATGTCCAAATGGCCATAAACATATAAGCAGGACTCTTGGATAAGGAAGGGGACTCCCAGTAGAGGCAGGTATAGCTGAATTTTTGTGGGGTTTACTGAAACTGTCATCTTCCCCCTCAAAAGCTTTGTCAGAGAAGGCAGTGATAATAGTGCTGGCCAAGGCCATGCTGACTGAATGGCTTTCCAGAGTCCTCAGGGAAGGATGAGAGGGTACTACTGAAGATCTATCACAAAACTCCCCCCACACACACCAAAAAAAAATCCTAGGGGACAAAGACTCAGGAATCCCTGAATGTACCTTGAAAACAGACACAGCCATGACAAAAAGTCAAAACTAATGGAGAATGATGCAAAAGATACAAGGGATGGGTGGAGGGGGCTCCCCACTCCCTTTCTTCCTTCCTCCCAGTCCATCCTCTGTGGCTCTCACAGCCTCAGGGCAGTAACCACACCATGGGCTGAGGCTGAGGGCACAGGATTCTAGTTTTTAATAAATAAATACTCTAACACATGGTCTATGGGATGAGCATGGCGGGCGGCTCTGACCAGGGAAGCAGCTTGTTGGGTTTTGTCCTGTACAGTAGAGGAGAAAAGAATTGGGGTCCTGTTCCTTAAAATGTCGTCTGGCTTCAATTACAGGAACTTAATATCTGGAGGGAAAAAGGAACCAGAGAAGGTGAGACTACCAGTCAGTGGGAGCAATTGCCAACCTGAAGAATTGGGGAAGTAGAGACACTAACAGAAATGACATAAAGGGTTTTTCCCAAGGGGCCCATATTTCATTTTGGGAAGAGGATACCAGATCTTTGTCCCAGCACAGGAAATAACCCAGTCTCCTTTACACAGAGAAATGGAGGGAAGGGGACAGAGGACTTAAATGTTAGGGGCAGATTCTCCCCCCCAGGGACAGCCCTGACCATATATGACACAAATGCTCCCCATAAGGACTTTTTTCTAGTAGAGGAGTTAAGTTCTGTCTCCTTCTCACCTACCCAGGGGCTTCCCAAAGTCCTCCCTGTGCCCTGGAAGCCCAAGTCACCTGTAATAGTTAGGTTTGAAGGGTCCATTCTTGTTGAGGCCCAGGTACTTGGCCTGCTCATCTGTCAGCTCCGTCAGGTGTGCGTCAAAGGTGGGCAGGTGAAGACTTGCCACATACTCATCTGGAATAAGCCCCAGAACCAAAGTGTAAGTTTGGGCTTCTGCACTTTCCAACCCAATTCTAGGGTATGAATACTATATCTTCTAGTACTGTTCTAATATCCCTCCTTACCCCTGACCCTTTTTCAGCTTCCTTTGATGATTCCTCGGATGCTTTCAGGCTCACCTTGGCTTCCAATGCTATTAGTGAAGATTTATGTTCCCCAAACTGATGGAGCCAGCTACGAAGAGGTGCTGACATCTAGAGAAGTAGTGAAGATTGAGGAACCAACACAGGGACAGAGGCAAGGAGCTTGAGGACCCTGAGATCCAATGTCAGTCCTGCCCTGGGCTAATTGCAATTATGGGTCATTTGGTGGCACTATGGGCCTGTTTCCCCTTTTGTCAAGTCAAGGAAAGTTGGGGGTGAGGGTGGGAGGGTGAAGCATTGAGTCAGAAAGTTTTGGAACTGCCAGCAGCTCAGGGTGAGGAGAGCAAAGCAGGGGTGAGCCTCTGAGCATCACTTGGCACCTATTTTTCCTTTCGAAGGCTGTGGCAATAGAAAACAACCTTCCCATCTCTCTGCCATTATCCAGAAGCTATGCTATGTCACAGAGCCAGCCTTTAGGGCCAGGACTCCCAGCTCCAGCCTGGCCTCTTTCTGGTTAGATAAGGAGTTTGTCTGGGACAAAATGATAGAGGAGGAGCAACCAGCCAAAGGCAAGAGGGCTGGTTTGACAGGCTGAGATTTAGTATGGTGAAAGAGTCAGGATTAGAGGGCAACTTTTGTTCCCAGAGAGCACTCTGATTGGGAGAGCTCGGGAAGTGTGAATTTAGAGTTAAGAACATTCAGAGTAAGCAGGGGAGTGAGCACAGATCTCTATGTGCAGTTTGCTCTGCATTCTCTGGAAGGAAAGAGGCTCCTCTGTGGATAATGTTGTAAATGGGGATGGACTCTGAGAAATGGAAGAGAGAAGAGCCTAGTGTGTCACAGGCTCAAAAAGTTGGGACACATCTAAATAAAGGAACAATGTGTTAAGTCCTCATTCCCCCCAACCAAGTGTTGAAAAAAGCAAGGAATATTCCTGAATTACATGGTTTTCTGAACTCTTCCTAGTTCAAATTTGAAGGAAACGATCCAGAAGAAAGAGGATGTAGGATGATACAGGGCATGAAGCATGCCAGAACTGGAAGAGACTTCAAAGGCAACAAATTCAAAACCATCAGTTTTTAGTTAAGGAAACTGAGGCAGAATGAGGTTAAGTGACATGGCCAGAATCACAGAGTGTCTAAGATTGGATTTGAACCTTGGTTTTCCAGACTCCAGGTTCTATCCAATACACAATCTAACTCCTCTACATATATGTATATATACACACATACATACACATATGTGTGTATATGCTGGAACTCTATCTTCCCAGAAATCAGCAGGAGTCAGGACCACTAAATGTCTTTATTCTAGATCTTTACCGTCGCCTCCAATGCCAGGTCATGAGTGCAAGTGAGTGTGAGTTCCACCACCCAAGTTTCTCTTACTCCTCCCACACAAGTCACTTCCCCCTCTTTGTCCCACCAATCAAGTCAGCACAGAACAGCTGGGGAGGGTCAACCTTCAAACAAATTAATAGGGAACCGTCCAATTGGCAATTAGTCTCACGTGCTTCATTATCCAAGTGCATTGCTCAGTTCTAGCCCTTTACATGTATATATGTATAAATACAAATTATATATACACAACTACTTCTATATATATAAAAACACACATCTATACTTGCACATGTATGTATATATATAATATACATATATGTGATTATTTTATTATATCATTGGCTTCTTTTGCAATTCTATATATTTTGTTTTAGATTAGAAACTGGAATAGATTCCAAAGATTAACTGGCAAGACCCTGAGGTCCTCTCTCAAGTTGAATGGCTGATCATTCAGGCTTTACTGCAGAAAGCACAGCTTAGGGGCTGGCTGAGTTATTTGAATGCCAAATGTACATTTGCCTAAATGACTACTTTATGGAGAACTCATACAAAGCAAGCATTCACACACAGGTGAATACTCCCAAGAACTTTGGAATCATTTGTGAGATATGAGAGATACAGGTAATGCTGACACAGGACTGCCCAGCATGGTAGGCCCTCTTCTCCCCAAATAAGGTAAAAGAGAATTGTATGAATTCAGAAGAAAGGTGTGATGCCCAAATTCAGAGTTATTTCCATTCCAATGTTAATTGGGACTATATGTGCCACACCTTTGATGGAGCCTTCTGAGTTCATATTGGTATAGAGATATCACTTTGATCCTTTCTAACCATGAAGGACAACAATCAATGCATTTTATTTTGCATGATAAAAGAACATTCCAAGACGGAATCATAGGTTTTATTAGACTGTCAAAAGTTTCACTGATATGCAAAAAGGTCAAAAATCCTTGGATGATGTCAGAATTAAGTCCCTGATATTCTGAAGGATGCAATTTTATGTGGAAGATACTTTTCTCATCAGGATTCATTTTGGGGAGCCACAGGACAGGGGGAAGGAAAGAGAAGCATGAAAGAGCCATTGGAGTCATTGTAAGATATTGTTGGTAGCCTAAAATGTTTGAGTCTGGGAAGAAGAAAAAAATAAAGGAGTGATTGCAGATGATAACTTGGCCTGAGAGGGAATGAATGGAGTGTGGAGGCAGTGGTTGGCCAATGCAGTAGGGAAGCAAAAAGTGATGAAGGATAGGTGAATGCCATGGGAGTTTTGCTGTGTTCTGGGTCCTAGTGTCTACATGTGTTAGGGGTTTTTGTGTTAGAAAAAAACTGACCAATTGAGTTTCTCCAAGGGAAGAGAATGGGCTCAAAAAAAACCCAAGTGTATTAGTCTCCAGCAATACTGTGTGACTGATGTACCCTTAACTTTTGATACCTTGGGGAAGTCCTAGTACCCATATAGTGATTATCTATTTGTCTATCTGTCTGTCTCTATCTATCTATACTTGTATATATCTATATCTGTGTGTTTATATTTAGTTTGCAGACCTAAGGCTAAGAAATCCCTGCTCTTGAACACTAATAGTATCCTGTCCTTAGGTAAAATATGATACATATCAATCAATAAGTAATTATTGACAAAAAAATAATAGTTAGCAATTATACTACATTTTAAGTTTTGAAAAACACTTTATAAATATTGCCACATTTTATCCTCACAACAACCCTGGGAGGTAGGTACCATTATCTCTTTTTTATAAAAGAATAAACTGAGACAGAGATTGAGTGATTTTCCCAGAGTTACAAAGTTATTAAATTATCTAAGGCTACATCTTAATTCTCTTCCTGACTACCCAATCTGTTTTAATCAGAGAGACACTGTGTAAGTAACTAAGATACATAGAAGGCCATGTGCAAAAGACATGGAAAGTACATTTAGAAAGGAAGGCATTAGGGGAAGGAGTAATTGGAATGGAGATGCCAAAGGCTTCTTGCAGAAAGTGGGATTTGATGTTGAGGCCCAGATAAAGAGATAAAGCATTCCAGAACTGGAATATAAATTTACTATGGTTAATGAGGAGGAAAGAAAGCTCTTGAAGCGGAAGGGAGAGGAATGTATGAAGATTAAATCTTAATTTGAACTTAGATGACACAAATATTCATGAAATATTTTACCTTCAACATAAAGCTTTCCTGATTTTCTCACCATGCACTAAATTTTTTGTATTTATTTATGTCATCTAACTCTTATTAAGCACTTATTATATATTAGCTACTATAAACCACGTGGCTATCTCTAGTCATCCTGATCTATATCTTGCCACTGGACTATGTCATGGCATTACCTCCCACAAATTACAACAACAGCTGGACAGGGCTCATCCTTACCCATTTTCTTGGGCAGCAGGTAGACATCCTGTTTATAGCGTCCTTCTGGGGCATTGTAAAGCTCTATCAAAGCCAGAGCCTGGAAATAAAGCAGAGAGAACATGACTCTCTGACAGGCCCCGGATCCCATTACCTACAATCCAGCAAGAAGAGCATTCTTTCCTCTGCTGACCTCACCTGAGTAGTGGCAGTGATGGAGAGCACAAATGTAGGCACTGTAGAGCAGCTCAGGTTCAACAGGCGGCCCTAGGGAGCAATGGAGATGCACATGAGTGTTACTTGAAACTATACCTTTTTAAAGAGTAAAGGAAGGAGCAACCTGCTATCTTTTAGCCACAGACAAATATTCTGTAACTACTTATGCTGAGAGGAAGAGGAGACTTGTTTGTAACCTGTTACAACAGTTAGTACCCTGCAGGGATATATGCCAGAAAAAAAACCCGCTTTTTTATTAATTGTTTAGGAGTGCTACTAAGAGAAATCTGGGCAGAGAAATGTAAGAGGACTAAGATTCTGGTCATCTTGGACCAGCTGCCTCTTGGGGCTCCAGAGACTCTGGAAAACTTCATTCTTAGAAAGTTGTCTTCCTACCATCTTTCATTGTCCAGGCAAATCTAAGGGAGATTGACTATTAGAATGGGAGTTTGTAGGGAATGAATGTGCAAGATATTCCTTCCCCCATCCCACTTTGTTTTCTGGGAAGCCTTAAAACCTTTCTCCTCAACTCTGAGCACTAACAGTCAGGAACAATTGCAATGTTTGCTTTTTGTCTTCAAAATTGCTAGGTAGGTCTTCCAACTAACTAGAAATAAGTCACCAGGCAGGGAACTGACGTCAAAGCAAAATTCAAGGTACAGATTTAAATATTCTGTCTCCACCCATTTTGTGAAGAAAGAAGGTAGGCAAAGCCTCTTCACAACCACCTTATTTCAGTTATAAAGGTAGTATCAGATGAGGATAAGCCAAGAAAAAGAGAAGGGCCCCCCAAATTCCCTATTTCCAGATTCCTGAGTCTACAGATTTCAGGGTTTTTCAATTTATTTTTAAAAGGACCACAATAACAAAAAGCCCACAGAACTCTGGAAAACGAAAATGCAGAGAACCGCCATAACATTCTTGGTTATTTCTCTATTTCTTGCCTAGTGTTTCCTGAATAATCAGGACTCAGTAAAGCAGCTAGGAGTCTAATGCTAGGGAGAAAGGGTGTCCAGAGGGTAAAAGGAAGAGTACCAGCCTGGGAACACAAGGGACAGAGATGAGAATGAATTGAACAAAGTCCAAGATAATTTTTAGGAAATTATCAATCTATCAACCAATAAATATTTAACTAAACTTTCAGCATCCCAATGTTGAATATTGCTAAGGAGGCAGGGATGAAATAAAAGATCAAGCTGGTGGTTTTCAGAACCTACCTAGTGTAGCCTTGGTTACAGCCAGGAATATCTTCCCTTCATATTCACTAAAATTATTTAAACCTTCCCACAAATGACACTATAACTCTGAAAGCATCTCACAAAGTAGTTTTGATTCTATCCATTAATTCTTTCTATGGCAATAGTCATTGTCTGACTCAACCTCCAGAGTGACATGAGGAGATAGGATAATTGGTGAAAAGCAGGAAACTAAAATAGATTCTTAATTGCTAAATGAAAAGACTTTTCACAATTGGAAATACAAGTCATGGGGAAAGTAGTTAAATCTCTGACTTAAAAAACTAGCACTATGGAAAGGTGAAAAGAAAGTGGTGGTCCTAGGGAAACCACGCCTTCCTTTCAATTATTTGAAACTTTTAGTGGGAGTGCCAGCTCTGATAGGACTATTCCATCCCTAATCTTCTGGGCTTGCTTACCTCTGCCAATAACACTATTCTCTTTCCATCTGGCCAGATTACATGATCAACTTGAGATCTCACCCGTTCCCAGGTCAGTTCTGGGGTACGCAGACTTGCCTGGAACACAAGCAAAAAACACACCATTAGCTAATCAGCATTTGTTTCATTCTATGAACAATCCCTTCCATTTCTTCATTTGCATCTTTTGGTGGTTCCATAGTTATGATTTCCCTGGTAGAGAGAATTGCCCCCAGGGCAGCTCTCTTTGCCAGTGCAGATCTCAGAGAGTGACTTGCCCAGGTTGCACAGCCACAACTGGCCAGCTCTCTACACCACACTGCTTCTCATCCGCATCTGACAAGGTGCACCATACCATAGAATTCTCCTACAGTAACAGTTCTAATGTCAGGGTTTTCCGGGATTCACATGTTCTTCCACTGATTTAATTATAATCTCTGCCTCAAAGCCCCTGTACTTTTACAGAACTATTACTTATAATGACTGTAGCACATATTTGTTTTCCTGGACTCAGAATCAAAGATAGCTGAAATAGAAGGTAGGTAGAAATTAACCCCAACAATAAAATTTGATAATAATAATAAAAAACAAAAAACAAACAAACAAAAAAAACCAAAACACACGCACACTATTAGCACCATCAGGGATGGGGAGGTGCAAGATAGGGAAGCATTTCAAGTTGCAAGCTGAAGGATACAACCACCATACTAGATAAGGAGAACCTCTCCCAGGCTGCTTGGGACTATTTTATTTCAGTAGATTAAATCTAGGCCCAGTGAGAGTTCACTCAGAATATCACAGCCCAATCAATACTGAGCCCCCACTTCTTCCTGGCACAGTCTGAAGTGCTATGGAATACACAAAAGAAACCTGAGATATCAATTCTGCCTCAAGGGAGCTTACAATTTAGTTGAAGATACAGAATGCATACATACATGAAAAAAGTTCCTAAAAAATACTTTACTTTGCAATATGCAAACAAAGGCAAATTAGTATAGTGCAGCCTGAATACATAAGTTCAAGAAAAAAGTGACTAAGCAGGGGTGACATTAGTTAAAGAAAGCAAAGAATCCTCCACATAATATGCTGTGGGTCATGCCTCTATTTTAACCATTTCCCAATATCCTAGGATCTAATGTTGAAGGAATGATAAGTCCCCCTAGACTTTTTTATAATGTACATATATATATTTCTATATGTGTGTATATGTATGTTTGTAATACACATACACACATATTTCATGATGTGAGGCTGCCCTTAGAAAAAGCACTTCCATCTTCCTCCTATTAGACAAAATGAAAACTACCAAGGGAAAGGGAAGAGATTTCTGTCCCAAACTACCCACAGTTCCCGCAGTCAGAACATAAAAGGCCTATCTTAAAAGAAAGAAAGAAAAAAAAAAAAAAAAAAAGCCAGTATTTTGGTTCTTTTGGCAGTTATGTTATTTTAAGTAAAAATATATTTAGGATAACCTAGTGGATAACAAACTTGAAGCCTATTACCCTGATGAGTTGTATAAAACAACAATGTAAAATGATTTGAAAATAATTCAAATAAATGGATTACAAAAGGGAAATAAAGGTAGTATATAGTACAGCATAGTGCATAAAGAGCCACATGCTCTACTCCTGGCATGTACTGTTTGTGACCCTGGGGAAGCCACATAACTTCTCAGAACTTCAGGTATCTCCTTACTGTTCAAAATTGCAGGGCAGCTGCTGCCCTACATTGGTAGAAGCACAATTTTGGCCCAAACAAAATAAAAGCAATAGAAAGTGAGAAACAAGTGGTCTACAGCTGTGACCTCCGAGATCACCAAGTTCAGCTATAAGCTGTCCTTTACTGAATGCTTGCTGATTAGAGAGTTCTGGCATGGCTTAAAAATTTACTCTAACATTTCATTTGGTTTTATGTTCTGATGTTGCAACTTGAGGGGCTCAAAGTGCCTCCCCAGATTTTTATCTTGACTGGTTCTGTATTTCATAGAACTAGAATGATTCTTGCATAGTTTAATTATCTCCTACAAGGCTGCTCAGCCAATAGATCCAGAGAACCTCAAGAGTTACCAGTGCTCCAAGTTCTCACAAAAGAATAGCAATTATTTACAATAGACAAATACTAAAATATTGAGATTTCTAAAAAAAGTCAAACAAGCAGGTGAAAGAACATTTAAACCCACTGACATGATTATTTGCGATTTGGCAGGTATATTCCAATATGGAAAGAAGCATGTTTCAACAGACTATCACAATTTACTGAGAATATCCCTTGAAAATGCATAATTCCTTTGTGATGCCATTTTCTTTGTCAATCTTATGATGAATAACTTAATTTTCTTGAGTGGAACTACCTACCAGGAAAGGCATGTTCCGTGAAGATAACCTTTTCCAACTGTTATTAATGGTATAGTAAAAGTAAATTAGTACTGTAGAATAAACCATAAAAGCTTTATAGTTTTGAATAATGAGCATTGTTTTTTCTGAATCGAATCATCTTGAGCATATAAAGAGTTTCAAAACCTATGACACAAAAGAAACCTAAAACATGGTATTATAATTCTCAGGCTGTCAGAGATTTCTGAGATTATGGAAATTTACAAGTTTTCAAAATTTACATTCTTGATGCCAATAATAGATCACACAAGTGCCATAGGTGAAAGAACTACTATGAAAGCCAAAAAATTGTACTCCCTACTCTTTGGCCTCAAGGGCTCAGAGAACCAAAACTTCTTGGAATGGAATCAATCCACCTTTCTAAATATTTTTCTCTTTCTTTTAGTATTCCACCTCTTCCTAAATCATAATTCCTAAATGGTACAAAGTTCTGTGAATTTGGATAAAATATAAGTCTGACAAAAATGTCAAGTCATGTCCCTAAAAGTATGTTCAATACTTAAGTAAGGAATTTCCCTTGTACTGGGAAGACACAAAATATGGAAGCTTGTATGTTTCTACTTATTTATTGTTGGTGGTGCTGATAGCCTCGAAGCATCCTCAAAACCAGAAGGTACTTATCTCCTGTCTTTTATTCTAAAAAGCTGTTTACATTCTAGTTTGGGTTTGGAGAGGAAAACTATATCTGATCAGATGTTTTTTGTTTGTTTTCCCCCCAGTCTGATGGAACCTTAATAAGCTAAGCATAAAGAAAACTTCCAGTAGAGTAAGGCTGTATCAAATGGGTATATTAGAAAGAACACTAAAAGAAACCTGTGATCTAGTCAGAGACTCTCTGGATATTTCAAAGGTAATCTTAAGCTGTGATAATAGGTGTTATATGAATAGTATGAAAAGCACTTTACATCCATTATCTAATTTGATTTTTATAAAAATCTCATAAAGTAGATAATATGGGTATACTTATTGGTACTTTACAATATAGAAAACTGAGGCAGAGAGACTTGGTCACACAGTTACTAAGAGTCAGGGTTTCACAGAATTCCTTTCTCCTCATCTAATTTCCTAACAGGATTCAAGGCAAGACCATTCCTTCCTTTTGGAATCTTCTCATCCGAGGAAGAGCTAACTAGAATGATTTAAAAAGGAATTAAGGGCTGATTTGGTATATATAGTTCTATGTGTTTTGTGGGACTAGTGGTAGGGGGGAAGAGGAGGTTTTGAAATTTAATGATCTGACCTTTCAGCAAAGAAATTATATGGCACATAAAAGGAGCTAGCAAGAAAATCAAACCAACTAAATTAATAATTGGAACATGATGAGAGAGCACAGTGGAACTGTACCACTTAGGTACCCCAGAGACAGAAGTAGGGCTTAGAAAAAGGTTTTTCCAGATAAGAGTTATACAAAGCAGCCTGAATAAAGAAGATATCTAACAGTTAAGGAGGATTCTCAATACATCAATAATTCCTTGCTAAGTAATACTGATGCACAGAGTACCCAATGATGATAAGCGTTTCTCTTGATCCAGCTACCCACAGAGAAATACCACTGTGGAAGGAATATGAAATGAGAATTTAAAGCCAGATTGAAAGTTAAACATTTACTGATTCTACTAAGTTTGGAAATAAGTATATAACATCTTCTAATTCACTATTATGAATAACAGTGAGATCTGGTGCTATGTCTGAGTAAACATAATTAGGATAAATAGTGAAGAAAAAGGATCAGGATGATGCATTTTCCAAGTCTGATGAAAATACAATGCAGAAAATATCACCATCATAATTATAAATATCCAGAGGCCTAATTAACCATAGTAAAGAGAAAATGTCTAGAGGAAGATTGAAAAGGTCAAAGAACTAAAAAAATCAAGTACTTTTCAAGATCTACATCTAGAGGAATAGAAACCTAAGTCTCAAGCATGTGATGGGAAAAGGCTCCCATGTGAATATTTAAGTTCGGAAGAAACCTTGTAATGTCAAAAAAGCACAAGCTTGGGGGGGAAAAACTCACTGTATGAGAGCCAGTCAAGTGATCCCCACTAAGGGTGCACAATGACCTTTGTCTCTCCCTTCTCTCAGGTTTTCAGTATCCTCTATAGTAGCTCTTGGGAGCAGAAAAGAAGCTGATGGGGACCTGTATGTATCTTACCACATCAATCTCAGTATTGGAATGTCCCATGTTACAAACAATGCAGCTGTTCTTCATGCGATCTAAGTGCTCTCTTGTCACCACATTCTTATTACCTTAAAAAGAAATTTAGACAATGAGTAAGATGCTTGAAGCAGGCACAACTTCTCCTTATCTCTTCTCTTCTAGCTTTCCCTGAGGCTACAAAGACACAGCTACTTTTTTTTTTTTTTTTTTTTAATATTTAGGGTGTTCCCTCCAAGTTGAAATTTCAAAGATCTACTGAGTTATGCATGAAACTGTCAGCATTTCTATGTCATGTAGTTTTAATACAAGGAAGAAGTTACAGGGATTAAATCAAGGAAAATGAGGACTGCTCTTTTTGTGTTCCTTCCAAAACTTAAAATTCTTTTTCTTTTTTTTTGAGGAGTTTGGGAGACAATCGATTTAGCTCCTTTCTCTCCCACTATGAACAACTCTGCTTTAATGTTGCTATGAAGAAAGGGTCATTGATGTAGAATTGGAAGGGACCTCAAAGGGTCTCTCACTTTAAACTGGGGAATGTGAGATCCAGGGACATCCAATGCCTTCTTAAATTCACAGATGTTGTAAATTGTTGGGATTTAAATACAACTTTTCTTACTTTAGAGTAAGTGCTTTAATATACTGTTTGCCTCTCTCACTGGGGCTAATTGAGAAGGAACTCTATGGCGATGGTTGGACATGAATGAAGTAGGGGTGCAAAAGGAGAGGTGCAGGTTTAAATTCTGGATACCCAAAATGATCCTCCTCCTTTATTGGGGTTATCACTCAAAGAAATAATTTAATGAACTCTAAAAAAGCACCTGAATGTATTTCTCTTTCTGAGACTGTCTAAACTGAAGTACTACAGAGTCAGTTTTTACCAGAGCCACACCTTGGAATATACCCTCCAGGGAGGCTGGAAAATTAATAAGATACTGATTCTGGGAGACCTTTATCTCTGACGTATATTTTTTAGTTTGCCTAGAATATTTTTATTAAGTTTCACTGTTTTTGATTCCTGATATACTACTCTACCTCACTCATTTCTGTTGTCACAATCCTACCTGTACAAGTGATGACAATGTCCACCTGCCGGATGACCTCATTCAGTTTCACAAGTCGAAATCCGTCCATGCTGTAGAGAGAAAACCCAACTACTTAATCCAAAGGGACAGGAATAGAAAGAGAAAAGAGGGACACACTAATTACACAGCAACTTAAAAGTTAATACCAAGTCTCCCTACTTGGTCTTCTTCATATACTTGGATTATTCCTAATACTGAGAATAATATCTTCTCAGTATACATAGCATTTAAAAAAAAAGGTCTTCAATCATATGGCTGAGCCTTGACTTATAGTAATCAAAATGGTTTACAAACTATTCATCTTTCCCAGATGCCTCCACTTAGATAAGAACACTGTAAAGACAAATTTTAAAGACTTTGAAATTCTGACCAACATAATGACCAACCACAATTTCAGAGGATTCATGATAAAATATGCTACCTATACTTTGTTAAAGAGCTGATGGACTGAGTATAGACTGAGGCTTTTTTTTTTTGAGGGGGGGAGGCGGCGGCAGGATATAGACAATGCAAGAATTTGCTTTGCTTGATTACACATACATATCTGTAGCATGGTTGTTTTGTTTATTTGTTTTTGTTTTGCCTCAATTGGAAAGAGGCTAAAAAGTTGGGAGGGAGAAAATCTGGATCTTTGTAAAATTTAAATAAAATTATTTTAAACATAAATACATATAGCAGGACAAGAAAGCAACCAATTTGCTCAAAAAGCTAGGACTGAACATGAGAAGGAAAATGGCTTTTTATGTCCTGGGTCTGAGTAATCGCTTCTCTGTTCTATTTCTACAGGAATTCTAAATTTTAGCTTAGACTTTCAATGCTATAATCATCATATGGTTGAACAGATTAGCCTGGGAAATGCCACATCATCTTTTTTTTTTTTTTTTTAAACTTTCAATCTTAAATATAACTATTTATTTAGCAATAAGGGAAAAGAAAAAATAACATCACAAAACTCATGAATTAAAACAAATGTAAAATAATAAATACAATTTATCCATAAATCTGGGCCACACTCTCATAACAATGAATTCACTTATAGTGGAAAGCAGGCACATTCTTAGAGAAACTTGGTGGAGAAGTAGCACATGTTATCTTAAAGGTTGCTAGCTCTTGTTAGAAGCTGTTAGGGACTAAGAAACATGGGTACTAAAGAAAATTTCTTTCTTGATCCTAATTAGATCAAAGCCATGTGATTTAGGGGGAAGGGAGAAAAGATGAGAGGTGTCAAGAAGAATATACAGCTCTTTCTCAATGCTTACCAGGCCTGCAGAGCACAGATAGGGTCAATCTCAGTCACATACACTATGGAACCCATAGCCTTCAGGGCGGCACAGCACCCCTTCCCCACCTAAAGAGAAGTGAAAAGAAAATCACTCACAGAGGTAGTTTCTCAAAATCTTGGCAAGATGCTGGAAGCCCTCTACGACCACCCCTACGAATGTCACTGAAAAGATCCATGCTTGGGGGAGGAAAAAGAAAACAAAGAGATGAATGCTGCTTCAGAAACACCTCTGCAGCCTCTTGCCTCACACATTCATATATACAAAAACACCCACACTCACGAACTGCATTCAAAACACAAGCTAAAAGAACATCACAAACAGTGAGACAAGAACAAGTCAGAAAATCAAGATAAGAGAAGATGGTAAATTGAAAAGAAAAAAATGACAAACTGTGTTCTAATTAAATGGCCTTCAAAATAACATTCCAGAATTAAAGATGGAAATAGAGGAATTCTCTGACCCACATCTAGACCTTCCCTAATGTGTGTGATCAAGACAAATGTTTAGATGAATACATTTAATCACCAGTTCTGTGAAAGACTATACGTTACCTCTCCATAGCCACAGACTACCACTTGCTTCCCACCAAACATCATGTCTGTTGTCCTTTTAAGCCTGGGGGAGGGAAAAAAATACTAATTAGGTATTAGAACAACTTGCTGACTACCTTATTTGTTCCTTTATGCCATTGTCTCAATTTGCACTGTTGCTGTTCTTTGTAAAATTCAGAAAGGAAATCAAGTTTTTAACAGCTCCAGAAAAAAAAAAAAATTAAAGTCTCAGAGAGAGGTGTCCCCTTAAAAACTTATCTAAGGTATCAAATGATGAAGAGGATTACATCAGAAAAACCAGGGAAAACTTACATAAACTGATGCAGAGTGAAGTGAGTAGTAGAACCAGGACAATAATTTGTACAATTAATAACAATGTAAAGACAAACTGCTTTGAGAGATTTGAGAACTCTGATCAACTCAAGGATCAAATCCAATTTCAAAAGACTAATGATACCATACTCTATCTTCCTCCTGACAGAAAAGCAATGACTTCAGGGTACAGATATAGACATATTTTTAAAACATGACCAATGCAGAAATTTGTTTTGCTTACCAATGCATATTTGACAGTGCTTTGTTTTTCTTGCTTTCTCAGTGAGGGAGGGAAACAAATAAGCTTTTATATAGCACCTACTATGCTAAGCACATATAATCTCATTTGACAATGGGAAAGGGGAGAAGTCATGCCTTTATCCTATAGCATTCAACATAAATACTCTGTATATTGTAGATGCTAATTAAGTATACAGGATAAGAATTAGTATCCTAATAAAGAGAAATTAGTTGGTCTGTGACAGTATTCATGTAAGAACATGGTGGTTCTCAGTGTTAGTCATCAGCAAGCAAAATTTTAAAAAATCACTGATGAGCTTACCTTTCTCACTCAGATGTTGGTGATCCCATTACAGAACCCCCCAAAATTACTAAAAGGTAGAATAGGAAAAATAATACCACTGGGATCTTGGAGTGTGATTGGCATCCAGCTCCCAATAGACTTTGCTTATTCAGTTCAGACTTTGTGTTCTTATAGAGTCAATGTCTCAAGGTCAGAGGAAAAGGCAGCAAAGACTATGGTCAGGAAGAGCTTACCTGAAAGGTTACACTTGCTGGGTGAATGCTTCTTCCTGAACTTTTCCCTAGCTTAGCTTATCCTTGGGCCCTCTATAAGTACCCAATTCATGGTTTACTTTTTAACTGAAAAACCACTTCAGGCCTCTCTGCAGCTATGGAAGGCAAATCCTCACACATACTCCTTAATGAAACTCAAAATGTTCCAAAACCTCAGCTGTCACTGGGCACTGGCATCCTTTGACCACATTAAAGGAGACCATTTCTGGAATGTTTTGGATACAAAGTCAGTCACATAGGCTTCCTTTCATGGAGCCCACAGCCAATGTGCAGTCCTAGGCCTAAAAGTTCTTCAATCTCACTTGGGCTGTACCTTGGAGCACAACACAACTCCCTTGCCTTATCTTTCCATTATCTGTAGGAATTTTCTTTAGAAAAACTTCCTTTTTTGGCAGCAAAATGTTCTTTACTAAGCCTGTAACAGATAAATTACCTACTAAGCATTTAAACCGACAGCTATGACCATTGAGTAATCTAAAAGCCTAGCCTTGTGCTCAGCAATCTCTCAACTAATTTGATCAATAAAAGCAAACAGGAAGTGATGACAACTACATAATAGCACTGGTATTCAATAATCACACTGCCAGAAACACTTTGAAGCAACATGTTACCCTTAAGCTCTATGTAACTAAATTTTCAGAACTCACTGCTAAGAGTCTGGAAGGTAAAGAAACCTTGGTAGATGCTTGCTTATTGGGTATGCAGTCCATTTGTCCATTCTTCCCTTTTCCACCAACTGTGTGACGTCCCAACACAGATATGTTGGAAACCATCTGGCAAAACAATTTTCTAAATCAAACAACACTAAGTAACAATTTAAAAGCTTCATATAGGGCATTATTAAGCTTTTTTGCTAAATTTAGGTGAGAGAGTCAAGAAGAAGGTGTAAGGAAAAAAGGAGTCATATTAGTATCTATACAAGTTCTTCTGGATGGTCAGCCTTTATCATTCTAATATTTTATTTCCTCCAAATTTTATTCAATATGAAGAAATGTATAGTTTTCATTATAGATGTTGACTATATCCATAACCAAAACAGCTCTAAATTGTGTTTTGTTGTTGACCCAATATCAGGGAGAGTACCATTTGATCTGTATATGTCCCTGTTACCTTTATTCCATGTAAATCAGGCAGGTTGCTCACCAAGGCAAGCCAAAACAATTTCTTCAAAGCACAGCAGGCACAATCTCAAGGGTCAGGTGAAAATATTCTAAACATACTGCACTTCCTTATTGATGAGGTATTAATATAAGTGTCTCTATGCAGACTGATAGAAATCTCAGAGCCAGGAAACATCCAGGACTATATGGCCTTCACAACATGGAAATTGGGCACATTCTCCCCTGCCAACTCAGGGGAGCTTTGGCATATGGACATCATTCTTAACTAGTACCATTTCTCCCTCTTTAAAAAAAAAGTTTGTAGGTGGCAATTTGATTCTTCTTCGATCCCAATATCTTGGCTGCTGCTGCTGTTGCTGCTGCTATAGATATTGTTAAAGCTAGAAAGCCATAATACTTTCTAATTGCCACTGAAAATTACTATGCATCCAATGAAAGTTGTCAGATAGCCACAGATGACTGTTATATGATCATGAAGAGCTAGTTTAAGGGCTAGAAGCACTTGTTATTATAGATTTCTAGCAAAAAGATTGTTTCCTCAAACTGGTTTCAGTCACTTAATTCACAGAAGATGGGAGCACCAACTACTGAGCAATGAACTAGACATTTTTCTAAATAACACATAACTTTAGTAATCACAAATCTTAGTTATTAAATGCTAGGCATGAAATACTTTTAATTCCAGAGCCTAATCTGACCTTCACCCACAGTATTTATCCAGAAAAGGAGCTCAGAGCCACTACTGGCCAACTGAAGCATTCCCTAGAGATGTTTGTGACATACCCATCAAGAATGGACTCCCGACAACAGTAGAGATTGTCAAACTTCTGTTTGGTGACTGAGTCATTGACATTCATGGCTGGCACACACAGCTTCCCAGCCTTGGATAACTGGTACAGCCTGTGAGGGAGAGAGAGGAACATGAGCTACTGAGACAGACACTGCACTGGGCTCAATTCTAAGGGAGTCCCACTTTGGCCCTTTTTGCTGCATTTTATTACTCTCTTCTTCCAATAGTATTCATAGACAGGGAAGATGTCTTAGTCATTTGTGTATGTGCCTTAAGTATCTGACGCAACGTTTTACAACAAACGTTTAATGAATGAGGGAATTCATAATCAGAAGACCAAAGGGAACAAGAAACTTATTCAAGATAACAAAATGAATCAAAAAGAATAAAGATTTCCAATGCCACAACAATATATCATCCCTAGGATCATACTGTCCTTTTTAACTAGCATGGAGTGACTTTGACTTTTACAGGCTCTAAAAAGTGGGAATTTTTTGATAAGCTGTGATACCATTTTAAAGTTATTGCTTTACAGCTTTTGTTTCAGATTCTGCACTTTAACAACTGAAATACAATGAGCAGAAGAGACTCTAACGTCACTGCAAGAGTTAGTGGTCTTTTGAGGAATAAAAAATAGGAACTCTGATTCCTAATTTATTGAGGGGGATTTTATTCTGGCCTCAGACCTTAACTAGGCACCTACAGTCAAGTTACTTTACTTCTTGGAATATTATCTGTAAAATTGGGCCAATAATATTTAAATTCCTTAAACTTCAGCACCAAATGGCTGAAACACACTGTAGTGGTATTTTCTAGAAATATAACACAAAGTCAACCAATAATTGTGAAAAGAAGCCCAAGGAAGAAAATGTTCTATCAAGTAGGAACAGTGAGAATGATTTTCTCTTTTTCTGACTTATATCATCAAATCTAAAAACAGGAGTCTGAATAGTCAATTAGTCAGTGAGCATTTATTCAGTGCATACAGTGTAGCAGGCACAGTGCTAAGTAGTGAGGACAAAAAGAAAGGCAAAAACACAATCCCTGCCCTTAAGGAAACAATATGCAATATATATTTATACTATTAGATACAAGAAGCTTAAATAGAAAATTATCTCAGAGAGAAGAGTATAAAAATAGGGAAACGGCCTGGAAATGGCTCTTGCAAAAGGTAGGGTTTCAACAGTCTTAAAGGAAATCAGGAAAGTGGATAGTGGGATATGAGGAGGGACAGCATTCCAAGTTTCAAGAACAGTTAGTGAAAAGGTATTGGGTTCAAGAGAAAATGATGTGTATAAGGATCAGTTAAAAGGCCAAAAGCTTGATTACAGTGTATATGGAAGGGAGCAGAGTAGAAGAGAAAGGACCAAGAAATCATGTTGGTAAGGGCTTCTGATGTGGAAGAGAGCACTTTTCATTTGATCTTGATGGTCATTAGGAACCACTACTGGAATTTACTGAGTAAAGGGTGAGATGGTTAGACCTGTACTTTATAAAAACCATTTTGGCAGACTTGTGGGTATAAGTATCTGTACCTAGGGAATGACTATATAAGCAGAGAGAAGGGGAAATGCTGTGAAGGTAGGAATGGTAAGATCTGACAATCCATTTGGATACAAGGGGGAAGAGTGCAAGTGAGGAGTTGAGGATGACACAGCTTGAAATCTGGGTGACTGGGAGATAACGTGCTCTTAACAATAACAAGAACATTAGGAAGAGGGGACAGTTTCAAAGGAAAGATCAGCTCGACCAATGTGGTTCTAAGGGTAAAATAAAAATAAAAACTTATTACAATCAAATTATGCTACAATTTCCAGCATGGGAGGGAGAACTTATATTTATGTCATACTTTATGACTTACAAAGTACTTTCTTCACAATAATCTTGTAAGGTAAGTACTATTACTTTTTCAATGAGGCAACTAGCTTATTGAAATTCAAAAATTTGCCTGAAGTTACAAACACATATACGAGAGACCTAGGACTTGAACTAGGGTATTCTAACCTACAATATTCTTTCCATTATAGCACACTATGTTGGTTAAAAAAAATGATGAATCTAGGCTATATAAAGCAAATGTTTCCATGATGCTTCTTACCTGTGAACTCCTGTAACACTCTCTTCTACTATACCCTTGATTTTCTTAAACATGTTGGGATACTTCTTATAAATCCAATGGGTTAGGTCTCCTCCATCATCCAGGATCTGCAAAAATAAGTACTGTAATAATTATACTATTCAATTTGTTGATAGGCTTATGGTTACACTTGTTCCTCTGGGTCTCATTCTAGAATCTGACTTATTTACTAACTGACTTTTCAATTCTTCAGGTTTATTACAAAAATCACCCTAAATATATGCAATCAATGACTTGCAGTCAATGCTAAAAATTTGCAAAAAAAATCTCTAATGATTACACTGGAATGAATTTATGAATGGTATAATGGATTAGAGTTATATTTCTCACAGCAAAATGATCTTCCCATATGGCATTCTCTATATATCAAGACCAAATCAAAAGTCCAAATGATAAATTTCTTGCACTCAAAAGGGTTAGGTCAAAATGCCTAATTAGGAGTTGACATGCAAGATATGTCCGGATCTACAATGAAGGCACTTAACTGAATTTAAAAAGTTTACATCACCTGGGCATTAGAAGAAGTGAGCAATGTGATTGTGTCAATGTCAATGGTAATTGAAAGTATAGAGAGAATGCAAGAATAAATATTCTGAATTTCTGGGGGGAAAAAAAAAAAAAGATAGGCCAGCTGAATTTGATTTCAATTTCTGAGAAAACTGTAAAATGTATTGCTAAAGAGATGGTTGGTGAACATAAGTGTAGGTAATATGAGACAAATCTTTTTTTTTTTCTGACAAACTTAATATACTAGTAGATAAGGGGAATTATATAGATGTAGTTTATTTAGTTTTTTTTTTTAATATTAAACTTTTGTTATTCTGAATTTGACAAAACACTAACAAAACTTTCCTATTACTCTTGAGAATAGTGAAACAAATGGAAACACTGGATTACAGATTCCTACCTTTTCCCCTCCAATTTTCACATTTCCTTGGGTTCACAGAAGGTAGCTGCTGCCTTCCTTAATCATTAATGAATATAACCAATGAGAATGGAATATATTATTTTGGTTATAAAAATATTTTTAATCACTCTTTAGAAATCTCCAGGATGGTAGAAACCAAGAAAAACCACTAGACCTTGATAGAGCTCAAAGCATCAGATGTAAGACCACACTTTTTTGGAGTAAAGCTTTCCCTGACATTATCTTATTCTTTTTCAACTAACCATAGGAATTTTATACAGTTAACAAACATTCTGGTATAAACTTGTGTTTCTTGTTGGTTGAATTATGGCTTTCTTCCTCTGGAAAAATCCCTTTATTTTTATTTTTCCATTCTTTCCCACAATTGTTAAATTCCCTATTAGTATATGGTCAGTTAAAATTTCCAAGGCATTCACCCTAAGTCCATAAACTAGAAAAAACTACCTCTCTACTTGGCACAATAAGACAAGAACAGAGATAAACCATACACACACACACACACCCACACCCACACCCACACACACCCCGCACTATGCTATCTCTGTAGTAGTCTCTGTTCCTCTGATCTGATCCTGGACTTAACATTCTCTATACTCCGAGGCAGGTGAAAACAGAGCATAGAAAACTAGGTCTGGAGTTAGGCAGACTTACATTCAAATCCAGATTTTAAATACTTACCAGCTGTGTGACCATGGATAAGTCACTGAAACCTGTTCTCCCTCAGTTTCCTCAGTTGTAAAATGAGAATAATAATAATAGCACCTACCTCCCAGAGCTGTTGTGGGGATCAAATGAGATAATATTTGTAAAATATTGCTGTGTAAATTCTTATCTTCCCTTCCCTTTTGGTTGCAAACAATGATTAGGTTCAGTAATTTAGGGGTTTCTGAGTTAATTCACTAATCTTTCCTGGTGGTATGCAGGAGTGCTGTGAAAAATAACCAATGACTATCTTTTTTTTTTTCCTCCCCCTGAGGCTGGGGTTAAGTGACTTGCCCAGGGTCACACAGCTAGGAAGTGTTAAGTGTCTGAGACCAGATTTGAACTCGGGTCCTCCTGAATTCAGGGCTGGTGCTCTATCCACTGCACCACCTACCTGCCCCCCCCAATGACTATCTTTATACACCTCTGTCTCTTTTAGTCAGCATCCAAATGTGCCATTCATCTCTAAGTCTCTAATCTTCTTTAAGCAGAACAGTCAGGTTACTTTTATAATGGTGGTGGTATTGGTGAATGTTGAAGAGTGAAATGGAAATATCTTGAATGTTTTACACAGAAGTTTCTTTAGGACCTATAGAAGTTTACAATGATCAGGCTTTTGGGGGAAGCTGTTTCCATAATATGGAATGTCTGAAATTTGGGAAAACTTTTAATGCCATTGATTAATATAAATGCCCTCAAACAAATAATCAATTTCTCTTGTCATCTTTTATTTGAAAAATCTTTTCATCAATATTAATCAAGGCACTTAAGGTTTTTGTAAAATTCTACATTAGAAGAGTCCAACCATAGAAAATTCCCTAAAATCCCTGGAAAAAATTCAGGTAAACTGTCACTGATGATAATAGTAATGATAGTTAATTTTGAAATAGTGCTTTCTATATACCAGATACTGTGCTACGCACTTTACAATTTCCTTCTCTTCTAATTCTCTCAAGAAGCCCAGGAGACTGATGCTAATATGATCCCATTTTACAGAGGCAAATAGAGGTTAAGTAACTTTGCCCAGGGTCACACAACTGGATTTGGACCCCAGATCCAGCTCTCCATTTACAATACCACCTAATTGTCTCCCAGCTTTTCTAAAAAGCTCTTAAGGAAAGGAAACCACAAACGACTGGCCTATCTGAAACATCCTAGAGCAAGGCCTTCCTCCCAAAGACCTTGCACTGTGTCTGGTTCCTGCCTAAGGCCACGCTTTGAGCCCCACACAGCTGCTGGCCAGACCACCCCTGCCAATCCTGGGATCCGACCCACCATGTTGGGCTGCCACCCCTCTACATTCACGCAGCGGTCAATGCACCACCAGAAGTCATCTTCTGATTCTCCTTTCCACGCAAAGACAGGGAATCCTGTGGGAAAAAGACAAAGAGATACCATTGAAGGCTTGGGAGGAACCTACAGTGGAGGCAGAAGGTCCTAATACCCCTAGCTACCCCCTGCCCACAGATGGAACCCCGGTGCTAGTATTTACTCTCTGGCCACTTCCTTCAGTGTCTGCTCAGAGACTTCCTGCCTTTTAAGGTGTTTTCTGCTTTCATATGTCTAGAGAGCAAGGGAATCCAAAGCATAGCCATGTTTTCCTCTAATGCTAAAAGGTGTGGCAAAGAAACAAATCAGGGGCAAGTTCCTCCTCCTCCTTCCACACTGCACAGACTGCCCCACAAACATGCCTGGAGTTCCCTTTTCCTTTGTCCAGACTGCTCCCCATCCAACTCTATACTTAAATGTTCATTCTCCAGTGAAGGCCTAGCTCAAGGGGTCACCCATATTCCTTCCCAATCACATAGCTACAAGTACTAACTTTTCTGGACTTCATTGGCAACTTAATTATACATTTTTTAAGGCTATGTACCACACATCACAACATTTATCATATTAGTTATTTGGATATTAAATTATCTCACACACTAGATTTTAAATTACTTAAATGTAGGTATTTCCATCTGATTCAATTTTACACAATCAACAGAGTCCTTATCTGGTGTTGTGAATACAGGTGGGATATACTAACAGAGAACTTAAAACTAGAAGAGGCTTTAGAGATAATAAAGTCAAATCCCTCATTTTATAAAGGGAGAGGCAGAGGCCTAGAGCACTGATCTGGCAAGCAGGCCAGATGAGCAGAAAGCTGGGATTAGAATGACGCCCCAATTCCTAAATTCAGGACTTTTTGCACTTTGCCAAAAGCCTCTAAAGGCTGAAAGAAATAAAGTGCTATAGTTATTAGTGAAGGCAAAACAAAAGGTCAGGTTTTGAAAGGGTTTCCAAAGTTCACCTCTATCATGCTCCCAGGAATTGAAACCCCAGGGTGTCAGCAATTGAGGGCAAGGGTCAGAAATAAATCTAAGAGCCTAGATTTACTTCATTTCCCTAGTCTTCCAGGGACAGAAATTTGGAAGTTATGATCAAATATTCATTTTTCAGGTTGATCTCTTAATTAGTGAGGCAGAAATACTGAGTTTTAAATGAAGGTAAATTATTTATAGGAAAATAGGAATGTACTATTTTGGTGGTTGACTCTCCAGTCTACATCTCTTTCTGGGTAAGGAATCCATAATATTATCTTTTAAAGAGAAAACATATTTATTTATTTATTTTCCCCCTGAGGCTGGGGTTAAATGACTTGCCCAGGGTCACACGGCTAGGAAGTGTTAAGTGTCTGAGACCAGATTTGAACTCAGGTCCTCCTGACTTCAGGGCTAGTGCTCAATCCACTGCACCAACTAGCTGCCCCGAAGAAAACATATTTAAAGACAAAATCATAAGTGTCTAAATAATATGTCAAAATATCTGATCCAATACTACAGTAACTAATAATACAGCATAAACCAATCTTCAATAATGGTTACACATTAGATGACTGTATAGTATCAAGTCAACTTCATTATAAATGATAGGAGAGAAGCAAAAATGGAAGATTAGAAAAAAAAATTCCATATCTGGTACTCATGCCACCTGGGGAGAAGAATCCTATAGTTGGTAAGGTTCTGGCAGACTCGAGTAAAGCACTTACATTAAACAGATAGATACCCATTCTCTCCCTCATCCTCTTCCCCCAGGTCCCATTTTGTATAAAGCATAGTGAACAGTCATTTTCCTACCACTTTCTGCAAGAGCAGCAGCCACTTCATTGAGGGTAGAGTAGATGTTGCAGGCAGCCCATCGACACTGAGCCCCTAAAGCACTCAGTGTTTCCATGAGTACCTACATTAAGGAGGACAAAGAAATACAGGGGTCATTGAGGATGGCTCCAAAAGCAAACAGCCAAGGAGAGAGGTTGCTAGCATTGACTTGTTTATCAGAAACAAAAGTGTTCATTATAAAGCATTCTAAATTCCTCCACTAGCTCTTTTTTTTCTTTTTTTTCCTGAGGCTGGGGTTAAGTGACTTACTTGCCCAGGATCAGACAGCTAGGAAGTGTTAAGGGTCTGAGACCACATTTGAACTCAGGTCCTCCTGAATTCAGGGCTGGTGCTCTATCCACTGCGCCACCTAGCTGCCCCCCCCCCACTAGCTCTTGATGCTAGCTAGAAGAGACTCTCAGCTTTGTATGTGAGAGTATGAGATTTATCCACAAAAGCAGTATGAACCAATTTGGAAAAATTAATAGAATTACAATTTATCTGAATGGCTATAATCAAGGGGTATCAAGAATTAGGGCTTAAAGTGAGAAAGAAGAAGAAAGCAGGAAGGAGAGAGGCTGACGGGAAGGAGGGGAATACTTTTTTTATCCCCACAAAGATCGGGGAATCCTAGATACAGTCCCTGGAATTCTACCCAAATTCATTTGTTGATATTTTCATAAAGAGAAGGGCTTTTAATTAATGTATTACACTAACCATGGCTCAAGATGTACTCTATCCCATATAACAATAACCACCCAGTTATCAGTACCTTCCATTATGAGTGTATATTATATATATATTATTATATATAATATATTATATATATTTTAGCCACTAAGGCTATAATCCAGACTAGGTGTTCTTAACCTAAAGTTATGTGACTTTGCTTTTAAAAATATTTTCAGGGACATGGCTCTTTTCAACAGCAAGGTGATTCTGGCCAATTCCAATAGACTTATGATGGAGAGAGCCATCTGCACATACAGAGAGAGTACTATGGGGACTGAATGTGGATCACACATAGTATTTTCACCTTTTTTGGTTGTTGTTTGCTTGCTTTTTATTTTCTTTCCTTTTTGAGCTGATTTTTCTTGTGTAGCATGATAAATATGGAGATTACATATACAGGAATTGCACATGTTTAACCTATATTGGATTATGTGTTGTCTAAGGAAGGGAGTGGGGGAAAGGAGGAAGAAAAATTTTGGAACACATGGTTTTTGCAAGGGTGAATTTTAAAAACTATGCATGATTGTTGTTGTAGTTGTGAACGGATCCAACCATTCTGGAGAGCAATTTGGAACTACATTCAAAAAGTTATCACACTGTGTATACCCTTTGATCCAGTAGTGTTACTACTGGGCTTATATCCCAAAGAGATTTTAAAGAAGGGAAAGGGACCTATTTGTGCAAAAATGTTTGTGGCAGCCCTTTTTGGGGTGGCTAGAAACTGGAAATTGAAGGGATGCTCTTCATTTGGACAATGGCTGAATAAATTGTGGTATATGAATGTTATGGAACATTATTGTTCCATAAGAAATGATCAGCAGGAGGAATACAGAGGCTTGGAGAGACTTACATGAACTAAGTGAAATGAGCAGAACCAAGAGATAATTATACACTTCAACAACAATACTACATGATGATCAATTCTGATGGAAGTGGCTATCTTCAACAATGAGAGGATATAAATCAGTTCCAATTGAGCAGTAATGAACAGAAACAGCTACACCCAGAGAAAGAACACTGGGAAATGAGTATGGACCACAACATAGCATTTCCACTCTTTCTGTTATCGTTTGCTTGCATTTTTGTTTTTTCTTCTCAGGTTATTTTTACTTTCTTTCTAAATCTGATTTTTCTTGTATAACAAGATAACTGTATAAATATGTATACATATATTTAACATATACTTTAATATATTTAACATGTATGGGACTACCTGCCAGGGGAGGAGGGGAAAAATTGAAACAGAAGTTTTTGCAATTGTCAATGCTAAAAAATTACCCATGCATATGTTTTGTACATAAAAAGCTATAATAAAAAAAGAAAACCATGCATGTGTTTTGAAAATTAAAAGCTAAAAAGAAACTAAAAATATTTTCATAACTGTATTCCAATGTAACTAAGTTTCCTTTTTAATCTTAAGTATTTTATTTTATATATTTTAATACATTATTCTGAGAAAGCCATTTCTCAGGCTTCCACAGACTTCATTAGACTGCCAAAAGGGTCCTGACATGAGAAAGATTGAGAACTCTTTGTCTAAACAACATTCTGGTGATACTGGAAAAGTATGGAGATATAGCTCCACAGATGACCCTATTCTCCTAACCCCACGTAAAAGATTCTATTCCATCCTTCAGCAGATCACCTCCTATTTATGAAAGGAAAAGAGACTCACCGCGGTCTGAGCAGTGATGTGAGTGCAGCCCACAATCTTGGCTCCAGCCAAAGGTTTTTCTCCCTGAGCTCTCTTCCTCAAAGCCATCAATGCTGGCATCTCTGGAAGGGATCAAGACATACCACAATAAGAGAGTAAGGCTTTTGAAAGGAAGAAGAAAAAAAAATAAAAACTTGAGCCTTTGGTAAGATTTAATCAATCAACAAATATTTATGAAGTGTTGATTATGTCCCAGATGTGGTGTTTAGCACTGTGTGCCTAAAAACAGTGAGACAGTCCTGATAAGAAGCTTACCTCTTCCTAAATGGATATGACATGTTCATAGATAAACAAATTAAAATAAATACAAAGTGGTTTTGGAGGAAGGAAAATGAGCAAAGTCTTTTTGAAAGAAGTGATCCAAGCTGAGCCTTAAATGGAGCTAACAGTTTCCAAGAGGCAGAAGGGAGGAAAAAGGACATTCCAGGCATGAGGGACAGTGCCTGAAAAGACACAGAGACCTCAAAGAGAAATGTTTTGAGCAGCAAACTTGTGTACAAAACTCAGAAGGGCAGGTAATACATAATCAGTCTGAAAGGAGAGGCTGGAACAATACTGGGAAGAGTTTTTAATGTTAGAACTGAGCTTGTAATAAATCCTGGAGACAATAAGGCACCATTGAAGTTTCTTCAGAAGGGGAATGAGAAGCGCTAAGTATTATTTAACTGGGGGTCCCTCAGATGAGAAGCTTACAAATATTCCAGAGTCCTAATTCCTTCCAGTTTTTCCCTCCTTTCTTCCTGGGGGGCAGGGGGGGAGAGTGGAGTAGGAACAGAAATTCCTCTGAGTACAAATGTTCACCTTCTTCCAGAAGCACTCTCTAAGCACAGATCTCTTTCATTACTAGTATTAAGTTTCATTCTGACCTCCACTAGTTCTCTTAAGACATAATCGAGGTAATAGTTGTCAAAGGGAGACAAGGCATTGAGTTTAGAAATTGTTTGCCTTCTTTACCTTGCTCTGCTATTTCAATTTCTCGCCGGCCAAACTCTGCCTGTTTGATGTTCTTGACACAGAAGTCACTGCTACCCTTGGAGTTCTTCTGCTGTTTGTCCCGTGGGGAAGTCTCATCATCAGAACTATCTGTGTACGAAGCCGCTGGAGAAAGAAAATAAGAAAACTTCAGGAAAAAAATTATTTTCCTCTTAGATCTCAAAGCATCTGTGTGGAACAGCATCAACTACAAAAACAATCAAAGACTCTCAGAGTAAGAAAAAAAAAAGCAAAAAAGGAGTTTATTATGATTTCTGGAGAAAGGGCATCTCCCATTTGATAAGATCTTATTAGTAAAAGGAGTGCTAAGTAAAAATTGCAAAACAGGAGACGAAATAGCCAGAAGGCCCCATCACCCAATCTGACCTTTTCTCCCATAGTTTGGGGGAATCTGGGCTAACATCCTAATCAGAAATTATCCCAGAAATAAAAGAACAAATTGCCTTAAATATTAAGACAAGGTGGAAAATAGGAAAGGAGGAACACCAGCAATTGTTTTTTTTAGTTATAGCCCTACTCATTGTAGTCTCAAGTCACAATTAAGTAAAGTTTAAGGCTATATTTCCATGAGAGCGTCTTACTCCGTTTATCCCATATACATGTTATCAGTTGATACCACGAATTAGTATATCAATAATTCCCAACCACATTATAATCATCCAGTTTCCTGGTCACTTGGACATTTGTCAGATACATAAAGGGGGAAACCAGAGCTGCCTTAATCACTCACTATAGAAGGACTATCATCTACCCCCCAGAAGGAGGCAGCTAAGAGAGAAGTTCAGGAAGCTAGAAAGACAATTCCTTATGGTAACACTGGCCAAATGGTTGTAAACCAGAAAGATAGATGCATTATGCCATTTGCTTTATTAAACACTTAGTTCTGAAGGGAGAGTGGCTCTTACTCAAGAAACTATTATTAATATTAATATCATTAATAACACAATATTAATATTCTAATATTAATAATATTCAGAGGAATATTAAAAAACATTATCACAGCCAACAATACATGGATATCTAGAATGGGTCACATTTCCTACTACTTAGCAAGTAGTAGGTTGCAAAGCAAAGTCCAATCCAATAAACTGGAAAAGAAATGATTCCTGGACAAAACATTCAGTGTCATGCAAAAAGAGCTCAAGTGGCACCAATCCCCCATATTAAATACAATTAGGTATTCAGCATCATTCAACTTAACAAGATTCACATGCTTGTTGATAGGTACCAATAGTGAAAGATTCCAGGTAGTGACCTCGGTTTAGGGTGGATAAAGATACTCTAGATTTATTCACTGAGGTAGATTTCTTCTCTTTGGATCTGACCAACTAAGTACACTCTATTAGAGTAATAATACAATAATAGAGTAATAGTGAGGGAAGGGACAGAAAGGATTAAGTAAAGTCTGGAAACTCTTTCCACCAACCCAGAGCAGCAACTCGGATGAAAGTTTAACAAAGTGGCCAGGGACCATTTATAAGTGAAATGACTTGCCCGGGGGAGTTCTTGAACCCATCTTCTTGATTAAGTCTGCCCCCTCCCCTCTTTTTTGTAGTTAAAGATGCTGGAAGGAAAAGAAAGATAAAATCTCTTAGGAACTTTATTACTGACTAAGCAGCTACCACTTTTATTCTCTCCAGTGGTTCCCTACTTCTCTTAAGGTTCTCTGTTCTTGCTCACCATGTATTCCTTGCTCAATGCCTATGTCTCTGGAGATAGCTTCTTCCTAACCAGGCTTCCAGCGTCTACGCAGCCCCATCTGCCTTCCAAAAGATTATGTGGCAGGATGTGTGGGAAGGGAAAGCTGTAAACGCCTGGGATTCTTTGGGACTATGGGGCTCTAATCCGATTATAGCCAGAGTATTAAGGCACTGTTGGAATTTCTGTTCAGAGGATTCATCTCCAGTTGGGCAAAAGAAGGCATGTCTGACTCTGCCCAATTGAATCGAGTAAAGGCAGTCCAAAAGATCTAGACAACAGGGGGCCAAGCAGCCTTTTCAGAGCTGGAATGCTGCCCTAGAACAAAGTCCCAACACAAGGCAATAAGAACGACACCAAGGGTGGTGAGAGGATTAGCAAGTCCCAAAGGAAACTTTTCTTCTAGAAAGGAGCTAACCTGGATAAAAAGTTGAAAACCCTCCCCCTCCTTTCACTTTTCTTGAGTGAGAGCTCAAAGTACCTTTGGCAACAGAATTTAGCAAGAACTGCTGGAGGGCAGTCATCTGTCTTGCAGATCAAAGCTCACCTGGAGGAGATGGCTAATAGCCTTTCCTTCCCAGCAACCCAGAACCAGAAGCACAAGATAGCACTCTCCAATGCAATCAGCATGTACACAGACATTCTGGACTCCCAAATCACTTCTTAGGGTTATCCCTTTAGAACTGGGAAGTACCTTCAAGTACTTCACTCTTTCTTTCTTTCCTTTCCTATCTTTTTTTTTTTTTTTTTAAATCAATTAAGCAAACTGAGAATCAAAAACATTACCTGACAGAGTCACTACCACACAGATAAGTATCAGAGGTAAAAATTGAACCAAGTCTTCCTGATTTCAAATTTGGAATTCTCAATCTTAATACAAATTCTTATTCATTTCTTGTTCAAGATATTGTTCAATACTATATAAAACCTGAAGTCCTTAACAATTAAAAGATTCTAGGAGAGAAGTTATTAGTTTTGTGTCACTGATACCTTTGGCAGTCTGCTGAACCCTAAGGACCTCTCCTGAGAATAATGTTTTTAAAAACATAAAATGAAATACATAGGGATAAGAGAAACCAATTATATTGAAATGCAATCATCAATTTTATTTTTAAGTTCACAGACTCCAAGTTGAAGAACCTCTAATAGAGGCATAGAGGTATAGTGGAAAGAATACTGGATGTCAGAAGACATGGATTCTAGTATTGGTAATATTATTAATTAGCTATGTGACTGGCTAAGACTTTTAAGCTGTTTAGATTTCAGTGAATTTATCTGTAAAATGAAGGATTTCAGTAAGATGATTTCTAAGGTCCTGCTGAGCTCTAAGGTTCCATAAAAGTCTTATGGAATAGAAAAGGAACTAGACATGTTATGCTTGTTCCTTCTAGTATTCTTTGCTTGACTTCTAACTCTAGTTAACCTCAGAAACAGCAAAACTTTGGAACTTTAACTTTAAAGACCTAGACATTGACATGACCCAGGGCTACCCACCCCTACAGCCTAATAAAGTGTGTGTGCAGGATCTTTCTTTTATGGCAACAGTTCTATTTCTAGAGCCTTACAAAAGAGGCTGGAAGAAAAGACCATTCAAGATGTCTCCTTTATAGAAGGAACTTAATATGAGTTGAGTTTTTTTAAGAAGTGTTTTTAATTGCTAGTATACTGTGGAGGCAATGAACACATTTTTTAAAATGAAATAAGCAACAGGTGAGAGGGATAATGATCTAAATCAATACATGGATCTAAAGTTTTGATCAAGATTAGTCCCTGATTGACTTATCCTCAGTCTACCTCTAAAAATTACCTTCCTCTTTCCACCAACAGAAAGTCAAGCAAATGACAAAATGACAAAAAAGATTGGCCCATTTTTAATAATGCAACAATATTACCAGGAGCCACATCCTTATTTGACAATTGTCTTATTTCTTGTTTGAGAAAGCAAACATGAGGGATACTGATTTATTTCTATTTTAGAATGGACTTCTAAGTTGGAAGGCTGATGCTTGTACTTTTCTGGCTGTGGCCTGATCAGGCAGCTGCTCCTTCTCAGCCCATGACCTAGACTTATATCCATGAATAAAATACAGACACCTGTAATGCAACTAGGAGAAACAGAATAGTCTTTTAATTAAAAATTCTAGGAGATCCAATCCTACTGAATTATAGAACTTTGTGAGTCACAGAATTCTTGAGTCCTCTCTTACTTTGCAAAAAGAGTTAAAAATGACCTGTGTGCTAGGTAACAGTATGAGAATTTATTGATTGGTTTTAATCCTTTAGGAAAAATGTGAAAAGTACTCAATACTAAATATATTCATCAGGCTCTTCTTGGGATTTTGTAACAGCTAGTCAGGAACTAAAGGGCACAGTTCTCCTACATCCTCTCTGTTATTAACTGTGGCAATTAATTAACCCATTGTAAAGGCTTTATTCAAAATATATCAACAAGAATGATCAGACTTTTAAATGTCTGTTCTCTTTCAAATTCAATAGTTGTTTTTTGGTGAGGTTTTTTTTTTGGCTTGGGGAAAAGCATTCAAGATACAAAATGCTTTCAAGAACCTATTCAACTAATTCTTGAAATGATTATAGTGTTATCTGGCAATGACAACAGAATGTAGCTCAGAACTACAGGCCTTGTCTTGGAAGGGGCTATGACTACAGTTTAGGCATGTGTCCTTTCTTCAAGAGGTTTTTTTCCCCCCTTTTTTTCATATGTGTGGTTATTTTTATTCTTTTCAGAGAAACTGTTTTAAAGTACTTTCATATATACAATAAGTAAAATCTAGGAATCCTTTCAAATAAATGTGAGGATGAAGCAGCAAGCCAATTCAATCTGGCTTTTCAAGCAGAAATATTCTCTCTCATCATCCACTTTCCATTACTTCATTTTATTTCCCAGTGTCTGTCTTTATGATAGAAAATTAGTTCTACCAAAGATGAGAAATCACACAATATATTAAATATAGAGAAAAGATAGCACTCATATCTCCAGAGTTCCTTCCTTTCACTATTTTTTTCTGATCAAGGTTTGTCTGAATGATCTTGATAAAAGTTTGAAAGAAAAAAAAAAAAAAAAAAAAGAAGATCTGGAGATGTTAACTGAGTAGTAGCTCAAATGAGCTAACAGTGTCATTCAGATGTTCAAGATGCAAATGCAATCTCAGTCTGTATTACTACTGTTCAGAAAACAGTACCAATGTACTCTATATTGGCCAGAATCAAAGTAGTAATATTCAATTCTGGGACTAATCTTTTAAGAGAAATGTTGACAAAGGTCTGATAGTCTAATGAAGCAGCAAGATTTCCAGTAAGAATTCAACAGAAGGATGCTGTAAGATGGGCCTTTTTTATTAGATAAGAGATCCTTCTAACTCAAGACACTCTGATTTTGTGTTCCTAAACAGAACATGCTTAACAAGAATAATTGTTTGTTCAGCCTATCCAAAAGACTTTTATTTTTGTATGGACACCAATTCAAATTCACCAATGGAACGTCAGAAGCAACTATGAGTTCATTGTAGTATCAAGCCACTCTGTTAAGATACTAGAGGAAAGGCTATTTTTCCTCCCTGAATATTAGGAAAACAAGAGAGAATATTCTTCTATAAAAGCATACTCTAAATTTGGTACAAACTTTCATCAAAACTAGAATTTACATTTAAATATTAAACACTTGTATAATTAATTTTCATTATTTTTTGTCTCTAGTGTTAAATTATGAATTTCCTTCTTACATTTATCTATTCTTGTTGTTTTAGCAGAAAAATTTAGCTACAATATTTGGGATTCTTCAGATAAAATTCATGGGAATTATGTCATGTGTCCTATTGTTCATAGCTTCAAGGACTAGACAAAGCTATGAAGGGGAAAGTTTAAAGAACACAGCTTAATCAGCTTAAAAAGTACAGCCAAAGAATTGTTTCAGCTCTATATAACCAAAAAACCTCCAAAAACACCCCCCCAAAAAAAACAAACACCCAACTCCAATAAAAAAAAACCCCATTTTTTCCCCTAGTTGAGTAGAGACCAAAAAGTAAAATTATTAGCCAAAACTGAGATTTTTAATAAAAATATGAAGTTAATATAAAAAGGTGATTATAATGAAGTCAATACAGAATAAAATAACATAATAAAGACTTGCTATGATAGGCTAGACTACAATTCATCCACTGGAGTACTGTCAGAGCCAACAAATGACAAAGTTGCTTTTTACGACGCCAGCTTCAAAAAGTTAAGAGAACACACATCCAAACCATTGCTAATTTCCTTAGATAATTATTTAACCCTTCTTAAAGCTGTTTATATTTCAGCCTGCATGACCTTTTAAAAGTATCAAGTTCTATCAAGTTTATTCACTATAATATAAAGCAGAATTTAAAAAAATATATTTCTTCTCTCAAGGCTTAGACCTTATCGCTTCCCTTTTATAATTCTAAAATTCCAGGATTTGAATAAATATGCTTATTTTATCAATTTCTTTCTTAATTCCATAAATTTGGATTATCTTCTTGATCACCATTTTCTTTCTGGACTGAAGAATTCTCTAAAAAAGATTCTGTCTATCTAAAAAATCTTTTCATTCCTTTTATCATTTCAATATCCCTTCTCTAAATCTTTTTCAGTTGTTAATGTTTTTACTAAACTGCAGACAAGATCTATACTTGGTACTCCAGGTATGATAAAAATTATTAGTAGAATATCCTAAATGATAAGGTTAAGATAATGTTTTTGTTATATTTATTATACTAAGTGAATCAAAGAACAAATATTTGAATATCTTTTAGTGGAAGACATTAATAACTTGCATTTTTTTTAGCCCTTTTGGACAATTTAGTCTTTTTAAAAATCCATTTAGGAACACTCAATCAATGTTTTCCAATAAAGATTTACAAGGACTAATAGTTTCTGTTCAGATTTCCAAGGTTCATCAAAACTTATACACCTAAGTTAATGCCAATGCAAAGCAGAGAAGGACATTATAGGCAAGGGAATAAAACAGTCCAGGAGAGAGGGCATTGGAGACAAAAATCTTACAAAACTTGTTTGAGCTAGCCAGAATGTCTTTATTGCTTCTTGAGGCAAAGCAAGTTTTCCTGGGTATTTGCAAGTATCCAGGACTTTGCTCTCATTTCTGCACAAATAGAAACGAGCATTCTAAGGATGGAAAAATACAATTCTTAAAATTTAGAGTTTTGTTGAAGGTATTATTACCTTTCTGGGTAAGTCCAAAAATAATCTTTTATAAATCTGTCCAGATTCTGTATGACAAAAATGATTTTATGAGTTAGAAATAAGTCCCCTCCCCCCAAAAAAGTTTTCCCTACACAGCCCCAAAGTTAAAGCCAATAATCCCACTTGAAATGTTGGTTTGAATTTCTACTAAGAAATGGATGTTACTCTCTCAATGAGGAGCTTACAGGCCCTTACAGGTTGGAATAAAAATAATATGAGCAGCTTTATATCACCCACCTGAGCTGTAGCTATCTGTAGATGACTGAGAGATGGAACGGGACAGAGAGCGGCGTCCAATCTTGGTGGGACGTTTGTTGAATTCTTGCTTTTGATCAGCAAACTGGATCTGCTGAGAGAAAAAAACAGTCCCAGTTACATCCACCAAAAGATATATCACATAAGAAAGACCAGAGGTCAATCAGAGCAATCCCCAACTTTACATGAAAGACTCTTTTCTTTCAGGTAAAGATGATTTGGATATTCCATCTAAACTTTGAAATGTTAAGACTCTTTGGTGAGGCTAGAATAATGTTTCTATAAAAATCCAGAATGTTTTCATTGCAAAATCTAAAGTCAACATCATATATATTGGCCATAACCCTCCAAACCAAATAAAATTTTAACTAAAAGAAATGCTTGAAGAATATGGTATTCTAATTAATCAAGTTATTGATCAGAAAGCACTACCTATATTAATTTTTAAACTTCCTAAGATTTTAAATTCACTTTCCTGCCTTAGTAAGAAGTAATTTAGTTTTTAATGATTCAGAGTCTTGTAAGACTTCAAGGCCATAATTCTGAAGAGTGTGATATACCATACTTTAAATAGATGGACTGTATGTACACACTCCCTCTAACATATGCCTTAGAAGTAGCTTTTCTGGAAATCTTTGCCATCTTCTACTTTTTACAAAAGATGAATGGGCACAGGATCCATTAATCAGGATTGTATTGTATAAAGAACACCTTGTCATTTTTGGCTTAAGAATTCATCTTTTCTCCTCAGGCTGAGTTCTTTCACAGTTGCTTAGAGATTCTACCATTACCATTCTGATATAATTGTAGGGGCTCTCTAGACATTGGAGTGTAGAAAATGACTCAATGTCAATATTACAACCATTTGAGTTAATCTAGTATTTTCATTTAAAGAAACTTGGTATTTTCATGTCACCATATTATTCTTTTCACTATCTCTCCAAAGTGTTGATGGGGGGAGAGGGAAGAAAGATACTGAAATTTTAATTATGTACATGAAATGGCTGGGTATGGTGGTTTAGCAGTTTACAGACCACTAACTTTACATTATTGGGCAGAGTCAGAAATTACTTTTTAAAAATTTATTTTGGTGTTCTCCCTCCCTTCTTGTCCTCTACTTTTCCTTATTCTAGTGTAACGGTATCAAACTCAAATTAAAAAGGAGGCACTAATCCATATATAAGGATCTTTGAGAGATTTTAGTTTTAAAATGTGTGATATCTGTGTTTTATTGCATTTTTATGTATTTTGTTAAATTATTTCTCAATGACATTTTCAATCTGGTTGGGGATGGGGGAGGAAGAGCTCAGCCAGGTATTAGACCTCCATGCTCTAGGCCACCTGCTTCAGAATTTGAGGGACATATAATTAAAGCAGCAAGATTTAGTGGATATATAGACTCAGAGTCTTGAAGAACTATGTTCAAGTCATTTAATATCTTATCTTAGTACTTCAGAAAACTTAATGCTTTAAGTTGTGGAGGCATTCATTTCTACTGGTAGAGGGAGGTTTCTCTCTGGGAGTTCTTTATACCAATGAAATTACAAATGCCATCCCCCAAAAAGCACAAAATATAACCTAATTCAACAAACATTTGTTTCAAAGAGAGTGATGTGAGCCTAGGCTATTATTTCTTTGTTGTCCTTGCTTTAGTAAATTTTATACAAATTACAAGAATGGTAAACCAAATCTAAAGATAAGAGGGGAAAAAACCAGAGTGGAATACCAGCCAAACATAGATGATGTTCTAGATATAAAAGTCTATGTCCAAACTCTTTATGAAGAAAGTCACATATTCTTTCTAGACTTCCAAGATACAGAAAAGGCAGCAAATCATCTCTCCATCAATACAATTGCACATTAAACAACTGACTAGAATGTTTCCTTTCCTTTCCTTTCCTTTTTTTTTTTTTTTAAAAGAAGCAATAGATATTGCTTAATTAGGTATTTAGTCTGTTTCATAACCTGGAGTAGCTAATTCATCCTGGAATTTGTAGCACTCTTTCTAATCTATAAACTCAAATTATACTAGTAACACTGCATTGTTTAGAAACTTAACTACCACTTTCTTAAACTACTTATTATGGGTTATAGTCTCTTCTTGTACAAACCCTCTCCACTTGTAATAGTTCCCCACTTGTAAAAACAAGTCCTAAGTTTAGGCACATCTTTAAAAACCCTTATGAGCAGAAAGTCAAGGCAAGGGAGTTTAAATTCTTATTTACTGGTTAGCAAATTGATTCTATTTGAGACCATGGAATCATGGAAACAAACTGATAATACAAAACTGAAGTCATGTAGAAAGGAGTTACTGTTTTCTAAGGGTCCTTTTCCACTTCCAGGAATGTAAAGCTGATATACATTTAACCCAAATGTCTACTTTTTGATACAGCAATCCGTTCCCCACCCTTCTATGATGCCCTGATGATCTCCATCATCTCTAGCTCCTAAAATTTCCTACCTCCTTAGGATTAATGTTAAATTCAAGGATTTATAAAATAAAAAACTCTTCACTCCATCTCCTTTATCTCCACAGAGAATCCTCTCCTTCCAATAGGCAGTGAGACAAAAGAAGAAAAGAGAGAGTGGAGAGATACTGATTCTATGCCATAGAGAGAAGGCTTCAGTTAAATACAAGAAGAAGGGGAAAGGGTGCAGAGAAGAAATATAAAGCCACTAGCTTCATACTACGGAGCAGCAGCAACAAATCCAGCCTCACCTGGGCTTTAATCCCAGAGTCTCCACTGACAATGTACTTCTTCTTGCTGCCCAACATAGTGCTGTGCTACCACCTATAACCCTCTCACCACCTTTCCAGTCCAAGGACCCTGGTGTCCAGTCTTTTTATACCTTCCCCATCAGCAAACTTGGCAGCTCTGGTTCCAGCTGGCTTTTTTAGTGGGGTTGTTGGTCTTTTCCTGGTCTGTCTGCAGCAGCAGCAGCAACAATCCCTCTGGCAGGAGAACCCCTTTATTTAATAAGATATTTCTACTAGCTGATCACCAGCCATTCCTAGTTCTTAGAGTAGTGGTGGTGATTTTGCTTTTTTTTTTTTTTTCTTCACCTAATTACAAAGATCTTCTGACCTCTAAACCTTAACAACAAGTTCCCCAACATGGCTCAACTTGCAAGCACATAACAATAGCTTATTTATATAACCAGTGCACTTTTTACTTGCTATAATTAACTTGCTAATTAGGTTCCTTTTTAACTACCTCCTCCCTTTTCTCCCCCAATGTCAGATGATTTCAGTTAACCTGGCCTCATTAGAAAAAAATTAACTACCAAGCCACTTCAACAATGAGGAGATTTATTATATTACTAAGAAAAAGTTTTAATATAATGCCAAGTAATTTGGAAGTCTCTGCCTAGCCTGCATTTCCCTCTGCCCTTGGTCAGGGCAGACTTGTACATCCAGGTTATTAAAGTGCTTCTCAAGTCTGCTGCATCACATAATTAAGCTATGTTATCTTTCCTATTAAACTGAGACCACAGGAAAGCTTCCCTTCTTTGTTCAAGAAGCTTCACTTCTAATTTGGGTTATCCTGCTTTCATTTCCCACATTTCAACATTTATTGTTTCTGGATGGAAAGTTGATGGCTCCCCTACCTCCCCAGAATTGTCAGAGGCCAAAAATCCTGCCAAATAAAGATGTTAATCAAACTACCACTACTAGTAGATGAAACCCTAATAAAATGATGTGATTAAATCTTGAGGTTCTCCTGTCAGAGCAATTATTAGAAATTCTTGGGGGGAGGTGAGGGAAGCCAAGGTAACACACACAACACCCCTACTCCCACAATTAAAAAAAGAAAAAAAAAGTCAGCTAGAACCAGATCTGAAGTCACTAAGATTGCTGGTGGGAAAGGAAAAAGATTAGAAAGGGACATGGTGAACACAGAGAAAATTAATCTTATGTTTGCAACATTAAAGAGAAAGGAACAGTAATCTGACTAGAAATTTTTCCTAAAAGAAGCAAGTTCATTTAAAATCAGCTAAGAGAGAGAATTTCCAAGTAAACTTAATTTTTATTAGGTTTGCAGGCAAACCAGCTTGGAAATAAGCTGTTTTCTTTGGATTTTTCTCAGTTTTGTGGCATATATGATTATGATCAAGAAAACTAGCCCAAGTTAACATGTACTAGGCTCCATTCTAATTTGTGGGCTTCTATATGTAGGACTATTTTTTTGATTGGTATCTAGGAATGTCACAAGAAACAGCTGATTTTTACCTACTGATACTAGCTTGATGTTGGAATAGTAATGTTGAGAATATAGTTATGATTATGACAACTGCTCATTTCTGGGATTTTAGAATCGTATCAACAAATCAACAATTATTTAGTAAGGGCCTCCTCTATGTCAGGCATTGTGCAAGGTGTTAAGAATACAAGTACAAAAAAAAAAAAAAAATCCTTACATTCAAGGGGTTTCCATTCTAATGTGAGATACTAGTACAAAGATTAACAGCACAAATATATGTTAATAACTACAAAGTAGTTAAAGATAGTTTGGGATAGAGGATATGACTAGCCAAGGGAATCAGGAAACTATGTACAGAAAATGGTGCTTGAATCCATCTTAAAGAAAGAGAGGAATTCTATATGAAATGGAGGTGAAGTAGTAGTATACTCCAGGTTCTGAGCCAAGAGATTGAGTGTGTATGTGAGGAACTGAGAGAAGGCCATTTTAGCTGGATCATAGAGCACAGAGAGGAAAGAAATGTCTTGGATTGTCAAAGGAATGGTTGAAACTAGGATGTGCAGAGCTTTAAAAATTAAAGAAGAGTTTACATTTTATTCTAGAGACAACAGGTGGCCACTGGAATACCCTGAGGAGAAAAGAGACATGGTCAGATCTGTGCTTAAAGAAAATCTCTTAGCAGCATGTAAGATGAACTTTAGTGGGGAGAGGCTAGGAGTTAAGGTTTTACAATAATTTAGGAAAGAGGTGTAAAATGTACTGCCCTTTCAGTGTTAAAGATGTAGTTGGGAAATATTTTACATGATAATTAAAAACATAACAAAACATAGATAACATTACACTTTAAAAAGAAGTCAATCGTGGTCCACAGAAATCTTTAGGCATAGGTTAGTAGCCTCTTTTCTATTTGAGTTTGACATCACTGAGCTAGGTAAGGAAGGCCTGAATGAACTAAAGTAGTTATTCGAGTACAGCAATAAGACAACTGATATAAGGACAAGTAGAAGAAGAAGAAACCAGGATAATGCCAATTTACACATGGGGGCAGGGTGTGGTGCTGTTGACAGAAAAGTTTGAACAAATGGAGGATTTTGAAAAGAAAGAAAATGAATTTCATTTTGAACATCATGAGTTTAAGATGTCTCCAGGACACACCATGTAAAATATCGAGTAACTACTGTATGTGCAAAGCAGTCTACGAGTCACCATAGATGGCACAAAAAAATACAGTACAATAAGAAACTGGGGGGGGGGGGAAACTTTAGAAATCTTTATTTAAATAATGTCAAAAGCAGAAGTCAGCTTCACTTTACACATTCCAGGTCAATATTAGCTGATGCTTACAAAAGAATTTCCTTACAAGGACAAGATGATGACAACTTCAAAGACAATAACTTAATGAGAAAATAAATACAGGTGCTAAAGGGGTTGCCTCAATAATCATTGCAATAATACTCCCATAACCAATCAGATTTATCAAATATTTTCCTTCAAGAAAGGCAATTTTTCTCTTTATTTCAAATTATTTTTATACTAAACTAAAAATCAATTTCCTTGATTTATCATATTTTTTTTTGCCTTTACTTTTTTCCTTTCTATCTAAAATGCTTCAACTGAACCTGCTGTATTTTAGTTTAAGTCATTGAAAATATTCTGCTACTCAGTTTGAACTTTTTGATTGGAAAAACAGATGGAAAGAGGTTTTTGCTCTTCAGTCACATTATGCTGAACAAGAAGGAATGACATGGAAATTTTATAAAATCAGCTTCTGTAAATATGTTCAGGTGCACACATATTTTTGTAGACTTATGCTGATTAGAACTTTTGCCATCTTTAAAACTTGCTTTTTACTCTTCTATTAAAGGTAGTAGATGTTTCCTAATAATGCAGTAGTATATTTGACCCTGAGACACAAAACACTTTTCTAGGTTTTTCACTCTGATATTGATATTGAGTATCTTTATGCATACAAGTCTACTCAACTACTAGCTGATATAAAGAAATACAATGCATTCATAATGATAAAAGAGATGATACAATATAATATATGAATTGAGTGACATGATTATAAAATTTAAAAAGATTATAAAAGTCATGAGTTCAGAAGAGGTAAAAGTCATTGTAGATTTTAATGCTCAAGAAAAGGCTTCAAAGAAAAGATCAAGCTTGAGTTGGACCCTGAAAAATGTTTGAAATAGTGCCTTTCTTATCTAAGGAGATAACTGCAGAATTCTATGATGGATAAAGTGCTAGTATCAATCAGGGAAGCCAAGGTTCAAGTCCTGCCTCTGACAAATAACTTGGTTAAGTCAATTAAAGTAACTTAATTCAGTGTTTCAGGTCGCTGAGTGAACCATTACCCTTATCTCAGCAGAAGGAATTTTCTTGCCATGAGTTCCCTATGCCAATGATATATAGGTCCAGACCTTCCTTCCCCATGGTGTTTCATCCATAAAAATCTGAAGATTCAAAAACCATTAACTATAATCACTAGAAAAACTCTGATATTGTTGGAGTTAAAAAGCCAAAGAGGAAAAAAAAATGAACCAAATATAAATTCTGATTAAATGAAATACTGAAATTTCTTGAATTTCCAGAAATATTGCAATTCTCTGTATAGTTTCTGGAGGTATGAGTTGGACAAGCAAGGGAAATATATAATAAATACAAATTCTTTTTTAAAAAATATTTAAGGGAAAGTGGTTCTAAAAGTCCTTCTCAAATGTCAATTTTTTTTTCCTGGAATGGCAGTTGAACTAACTCTCTTGAAGTTAGAACATAGATCCAAATTTCTAGCAACCTAAGTCTCTTAAAAACTATTTCAGTTTTATTATACTACTTTGCCTGTCCAAACTCATGTTATTCTGTGACTTCCCACTTAATCTTTCTTTTCTGTTTTAAAAATATTTACATGATTGTAAATATAGATAGCAGAACACAAGGAACAAATGAGAGTCATGGTCTGCTTGAAGCTGGGCTTTTCCTATCAGAATTTTTATTCCAGAACAGTAGCAATAAAACTTTCATTTATTCCTAAAGAATCATTTCTTCTGATTGTAGTAAACAGGTAGAGTTTAGTAGCTGCATCTTAGAACATAGAATCACTTGAACCAGCAGAACAAAATAACCAACCTAAAAAGTCTTTTTCTGTGATGTTTGTTTTATTTAATAAGGCAAACACTATTCTCTCTTGGTGGTTCTATCTGTCTTATATTTTCTGAATACTCTTCTTGCTCAACATACACATCATATATCCTAATTGTGAGTGTTTTCAAGACCCTATTATCTTCTCCCTCTATGTGCTGTCTTTTGGTAAACCTATCAATTCCCATGAATTTAATTGCTATCTCCCTATAGATAATTCATGGTGAAGTAGAAGTAGTGTAGCAGTTTTACAAGTACAAAGAAATTTTTCTGTAAGTGTAACAATAATGCTAACCTCATTCTAGGATGTATAAAGTTGAGTTCTGTTCTTAAAGATTTCTTACTTGCTTCCAATAGAAAATATCATTCAGCTTTTCAACCAGATATTCTGCCCTCCCAATCTGCTACAAAGCTATATAATTTGCACAAACTTATGGCTTATGAATAGGTTTATTTCTATCCTAAGAAAAAAATGGAATCTCCAGTTAGCTCAAATTGTAGAGTGTCAACCAGTTTCCTATGGAAAAGTACCAGGCACTGATGAGAACAGGGGTGGGAGGAGGAAATATTTAAATGTAGAAACAAGAAAGATTGGTGCTGATCCCCCATGTGAATATGAGGAGGCATTTCACCTACTGAGAAGAACTAGGGCTTCTTTGGGGACTATAAACACATCGATGGAAATTCCTAATCTGATGTTCTCCAAGCTTTCACAGTAATACTTCCTAGATAAGGCCAAGAAAATCCTTCCCATGAGAATATACTAAGGTATAGGGTCTCCACCAGAAGTTTTCAGTGACTGATGAAGAGTTAGTATAAGACCAGCAGGTCTGCCTGACCAAACTGTGACTCAGCCTTCCTACAACTCCTCCTGGCCTACTTCTGAGAAAAAGAGACTGTGAGTATTGCCTGCTGTTGTATGTAGACCGAGTCTCTGTTTTCTTAAGGATACTTCTTTGCTTCTGTGTGTTCCAAAATCTATGTTTCTATGTTCTAAGATACATCTTTCTATCCATAGAGAAATAATTTCAGGATAAACTTTACCACACTAACATATTATCTGGAGCAAAGAAGCCAAATATGTCAAAACTCCCTTGTTCAAAATCCTACCCAATGTGGGAGCTTCCTGGGATGTCTGCTTCTAGAAACTACTTTTAAGACTTTACCACTTTAGTCTAGAAACATTTATGCAATTCATTATCAATAGGCAGAGCATGGCATGATGGCTGACTTAGTGGAAAATAGTGGTAATAGATCAAAGAACTTTAAAAAGGTCTGTACACCTGACTAAATTTATAATTTAATATCCTATGTAGAACTCTTGATTAGTTGAGCCAAAGAGGCTAATCTCTAGTATATAAGTTAGCACAAAGAAAGAGTGCATAACAAAAGCTAAATCTGAAATTCCTTCCTCTTTACTATCTAATAACATGAAGTTCAGAATGTAAAAGTGAATTTTTCTGAAGATGAGAATGGGGAAATGAAAAAGAGAATGCAGTGAAAAAAATTAAATTGATATAAACCTAAATATTATATATAATGGTATTTATGATAGCTGGCATTTATAGAGTACCTTACAATTTGCAAAATGCTTTATATATTTTAACTCATTTGTTCCTCTCAATAATCCTGAAAGGTAGATGTTATTATTAATGATAAGGAACCTAAGGCTGAGAGAAGTTAAGTGTCACCTAGGGTCACATAAGTGTTTGAGAGAAGATTTGATCTCTCTTCTTTCTTATTATACTTATCAAACATTATCAACAACAGGAAGAACTTTGAAGATCTGTAAAATTACTGACTCTGATGGTTCAAATTCATGCAAATATATGAATTGGAGAAGAGTATTCCCCATTTTATGTCCAAAAATTTTATGAAAAAAAATTAAGCTAAGAAAAAATTCCATATTATTATTATGAAATTTTGCATGAAGTACATTTTTCTCTTCATTCTCTTTTTGAAATACCACTTCAGTTATTTTGCCCTTTAGAGTTGTTTTTTCTAAATATCCATAGCAGAAAATCCATAAGGCTTTACTAGAATGGCAACTAGCTATTATCTCAAAAACCTTCCTATTAAAAAAGTTCATGATAACTAATAAAAATATGACACTGAACTTCTTCCTAGAACCAGGTTTTCTTTAGTGAAGGCAATGTAATTAGCTAAATCAGTGTACAGGTTTAAAACATTTCCTGAATCAAGATAAATTTTATTCTTTAATAAAGGGCTTTAAAAACACTTTATTATGAAATAATGAATACAGTGAGTACTTTAAATGCCACTCAACTTCATGAAAGGCCAATAAACAATGGTCATAATAACTATTCCAAGATGTAGCTTCCTCATAGCAGAATTGGGAGACTAGTAAATGGGGTTAAAGTCCAGTAAGAACTTATATTTTTTAGTGAATGTTCTTACTGGGTGAGAAAGTAGGACCTTATTCCTAGAGCAATAATAGTTACTGGAAAACTTTTATTGATCCACTTTTGAAAACTGCTGATCTACAGTGAAATCTCTCTCTAAGGTCCCTTGAAAGACACCCAAGGTTAATTTCTTAAAGTAGACTCTCCTAAAGAAGAGAGGGACTTCCTCTGGCTTTCAAGTTAGAAGGTTGACACTAAAATAAATAAATATAGGATCAACATTCCTAAATTAGTAGTTTAATTTTACCCTAAAATATACTAAACTAAGCTCAAGTTAGGAAGAAACAATATCTATCTAAAATTTGAAACTTGCCCCCTCTTACTTCTCTATGGCAATATGTTAATAAAAACTGAAGCTTGTTACTGAGGATGGTTGGATGAATAGACTGAAAAGTTGGAAACAGGCTCATGAAAGGAAAAGAAAAAGTGTGTGTGTGTGTGTAAGAGGGTATTTATCTTAACACCCTCTCCAGTGTTTAGATTTTAAAATCTAAGCATAATACAGTAAAAACAGTACATAAAGAATGTTCTTTCATTATATTGATAGTAAGTACTTTTGCTGGTAAAAAATATGATGGCTCAAAAATTGGCTGATTAATGCTTTCACAATTTTAAAAACAAATGAACTATAAATCACAATTTGTTTGATGGTTTTGTTTAACTATTTTCAAGAAATGCACTGTATGAGAGGAGTCACTTGGGTGTTTTGGAGCTGTCCAAACAAAATTGTATAAATATAAATTCATTAAAATTTAAAACAACAAAAAGAATACTAAAACCCATTTCGTCTATGTTCAGCAATACAAGCTTATGATTAATTTGTACATGTGGATTAAATTCTTATTTCTTCAAAGGAAAGTACACTTATTCAATATATTGTTAATTCCAGGTCCATTTCAGTACCTAGGATACAAGTTGGCTTTGAGAAATAATTATTGTTAAGGATGCAGAGAACAATGACCCATCGGTGAAAAATTTTGAGTTTTTCTCTCCAGCAATGATTTTCAGAAACTTTTCAAATTATTTTAGATGCTTTATGGGGGAGGGGAATGAGATACCTTTAGGATGATTTTTTTCATTTGTTCCTTCTTTCACTCAGTAAAAATAAATTGAATCTCAGCCCTAGAATTGCAGTGCAAAGCAAGTGACAGAACTGCAACTCAAAAACAGCTACCCACCCCAAAAAACAATACAAATACCATCAGCCGATATAGACTTGTTGATATAATCCTTAAGGTTCTCCTTGGTTGGTAAAGAAGTTTAACTCAGCACATAAGAAATAAACAGAACAATCAACGGACTTCATCTTAGGTTCCCTCAAATACTCCACATCCCGCTGGGGCTAAGTGATCATTTCCACCTGTCAAGAATAATGCCCCCATCTTTCTTTCAGAAGGAAAAGCAAAGCAGCCAAAAGACTCACCATCCAATCAGGCACAGCAAAAGCAGAGGTAGTGCCTGTATTACCGTCCCACTTCTCCATGCTGTAAGCTTGAGCAGCTAAATGGATCCTGATGAGGAATGGAAATAGGTCCTGGATATGCCAGGGATGGCTAGGGTAGGTACTTAATCCCTGCCAAGAACCTCCAAACACCTCGTTATTCAAGAGGTTCAAAACAGCCGCTCTGACTGCACCCTGTCCTTCCCCCAGAGGCTTCTAATGCAAACGAAGCTCCTTAGACAAGTATTACATAGGCTGCCCCAGTGACCAAAGGTTTCGGCTTTAGATTTAAATCCAGGGCCAGATGCAAGGCTCCAAACCCAGGGACTGTTCTTCCCCCAAGGAGCTAGCCCAGTGCAACCCAAACACTCTGCCCCACCTCCCCCGGAGCTTACTTTCGGCCGCTAAACAATGCCAAGTTGTCAGGCGCCCGCTCCCTTTTTTCCCTGGGTGTCACTTCTCCCCCCGCCCCTTGGGACACGTCACTGGGAGAGCTGATACCAAGATCAATAAGGATCAAGGTCAACAAGACACTCACTGCTCAAGAGCTGCTCAGCTGTTTGGTGTGGCAGAGGCGGCCTCCGGGAAAGGAGGAAGCGTGTTCCAGCTAACACCACAATCCAAAATGTCCCGCAGGAGGTAAGGCTCACCTGCCCCCCACCCTCCAAGGCTGTGCCCCAGACTTGGGCATCTCTCAGGTGAACTTTAGAGGGAAGGGAAGTAGAGATGGAGCCAGAGTCGGTCTGGCCAAACACAGGAGGTAGTGGGCTTCAGAAAGGCCAGAGGGACTTTTAATCCCACACCTCCCTCTGCTGGTTCCTTTCTCTATGCACATGCAAGGGCCGGCTCCTCGGGCACAGAGCGTGCTGAATCTTGATGGAGGGCAATACGGGAAGCAGCACAGGTCTGTGGGGACTACTGACAGGCTTTCAAGTGCCTGGGTTACTCAACACTGGTTTGTTTGGGGTTTGGGGCAGTGTTTCTAAGTTTCAGAGAGAAATAGTACTTCCAAATAGTAGAGGATATCCTATGATTTCCAGAGGCTCTTCTCCTCTCTACTAGTCATTTCCCTAACTGTCCAATACAAGTTTTCATTCTGCATATATTTTGGGGAATTTAGTAGACACCTGGAGAAAAATTCATATAATGCATTATATTCTTTATACAATATATAGTAATAAGTAGTTGAAATAAGAGTAGCTGTACATTTCACTGGAGTTAAGAAAGCAAAAGAACTATGAGGTCCTGGTCTCCAACTCTTTGCACAGGCCCAGCTTGTTATCCCAGCTAAAATACTGAAGTACACACACTCTCCCCACCTGTGGAAATCCTTCAAAGGCCATCTGGAGTTTTTGTGTTGTTTTTTTTTAAATACCTGTATAATTCTTTACAATCTGTAATTACCTTTTCCCTGCCCCATATCACAATGTATGTTATTTCTACTTTTCTCATAGATTTCCGTATGTATTATTTGCTGTTAGGTTCTTACTAGGTGCTGTCAGTATTTAATAATTCTCTAGCTCAGGGTTCACACCTTTAAAAGGAGCAAGTTCATTGGTTGTAAGTAGTTCCCACAAGCCCCTGGAGTACCCACAAGCCCATTCTCTAGAAGGATAAAAGAGGAGGGCAGCCAGGAAGGAAGCAGTCTGGATTGGGTTAAGGACAAGACTTTCTAGGAGAACTTCAGGGAAGCTGGAAGAGATTCAGAGACAGGATTCAGGAAGAGGAGGATTCGAGATTCTACCTTTCGCTCTGGCTGGAGGCTCCAGAAACCTCCCAAGAAACCTGCTCCCAGAGAAAAGGATTCACAGAAAAGAAACCTCCTCCCGGAGAAGGATTATAATTGAGAGACGACAGGACACTACAATTTGCTCCTAAACAAATTCAACACTAAGTACCTATGTTCATTACTTAGATCTGGGGAAACAAACTAATAACAAAGATGTTTGGGGAGAGGTAGAAAGTTGATCCTTAAGCAGAGACTAGCTGAATTAAAGAAAGGTCCTGAGACAGAGGGGACAGGATAAGACTGAGGAGCCTAAGAGGTTTAGTTATAACCTTGAATGACTTAGGAGTTGAGTCTTCTACAACATATATAAACATCTTTAGGTGTCTTAGAACTGTGCCTTCATGTAGTAGCACTGGCAACTCCTAACCATTAGCAAGACAACATGCATGTACACATAGCAGGCATTTCATCAAATATTTGTTGAATGAGTTGAATCTTTGATTCTTATCCTACCCAAACTATTGAAGTTGCCAAATTTGTTCGAATGAAATCTTGTCCTTTTCATTCCCAGTATGATCACCCCAGTACAGGCTTGTTCCAGTTACTGATTGTCTGTCTCAATTCTGGACTACAGGAAGTTAGAAAATTCATCTCTCTCCAAACATTTTTCCATAGCACTCATTCTCCCTCCCTCTGCACCCCCAATTGTTTCCTTTGGTACTTTGGCAAGATTATACATATGATGATCAATTCTGATGGACATGGCTCTCTTTAACAATGAAATGATTCAGATCAGTTCCAACAGACTTGTAAGATGGAGAGAGCCATCTGCATTCAAAGGACTGTGGGGACTGCATCAAAGTACAGTATTTTCACTATTTTTATTCACTTGTTTGATTTTTTCCTCTCATTTTATTCTTTTCTGATCTGATTTTCCTTGTGCAGCATGACAAATATGGAAATATGTTTAGAAGAATTGCACTTGTTTAATCTATATTGGATTACTTGCTGTCTATAGGAAGGGAGAAAAACATGGAACACAAGGTTTTGCAAGGCTGAATGTTTAAAACTATCTTCATATGTATTTTGAAAAATAAAAAGCTATTATAAAATAATTTTTAGTTCTTTTAGAATTTGTAATAGATTGGGTAAGGAACACTGAGCATAATCTGATATGCATCTTAAATTTGGGGAAAGTAGATTTCAAAAGCTTCTCATAGGATTCCTCACACTAAAATTAAACAGAGAAAGTTAGCAAATTCTAAATACACAATTCTGATGAAGAAAAAAAGACAGAAACCATGTACAGGCGGTGGAAACAAGGGCAGGTAAGAGAGGATGAATATGGAAGTATAGTGCAATTTTGTAAGAATATTTCAGATACTAAAGAGGGGAAAGGGACCTGTATGTGCCAAAATGTTTGTGGCAGCTCTTTTTGTTGTAGCTAGAAACTGGAAGTTGAATGGATGTCCATCAGTTGGAGAATGGTTGGGTAAATTATGGCATATGAGGGTTATGGAATATTATTGCTCTGTAAGAAATGACCAGCAGGAGGAATACAGAGAGGCTTGGAGAAACTTACATCAACTGATGCTGAGTGAAATGAACAGAACCGGAAGATCGCTGTACACTTCAATGTTGTATGAAGATGTATTCTGATGGAAGTGGATATCTTCAACATAAAAAAGATCCAACTCACTTCCAGTTGATCAATGATGGACAGAAATAACTACACCCAGAGAAGGAAAACTGGGAAATGAATGTAAATTGTTAGCACTACTGTCTATCTACCCAGGTTACTTATACCTTCGGAATCTAATACTTAATGTGCAACAAGAAAATGGTATTTACACACATATATTGTGTCTAGGTTATATTGTAACACATGTAAAATGTATGGGATTGCCTGTCATGGGGGGGGGAGGGAGTGGAGGGAGGGAGGGGATAATTTGGAAAAATGAATACAAGGGATAATATTATAAAAAAATATTACTCATGCATATATACTGTGGGAAAAAAATTCTAAAAAAAAAAAAAAGAATATTTCAGGAATGCCAAAAAATCAGAATAAGATAATGAGTAAAGGGAGAGGAAGGGAGCAGCTAGATGGCACAGTGGATAAAAATCAGCCCTGGAGTCAGTAGGACCTGAGTTCAAATTTAGACTCGGACATTTAACTCTTAGGATGTGACCCTGGACAAATCATTTAACCCCAATTGCCTTGTAAAAAAATAAACAAACAAATAAAACAAAACAAAAAACACCAAAAGATAATGAGGAAAGTTGGGCACTTTTAAAAATGGGTTTTTGTTTTCATTTTTTTTTTTTTTTTTTAAGCAAAGGTGGAGAAAAGAAGAAAGTCAAGGAAGTGACTTAATTGGTATAAATTCATTCAACAAGCATTTATATATTAAGTACCTACCCTGAGCAAAATACCTTAAGCACTTAACAATTACCACAAAGTAATTACAAAAGCTATATATAGCAAAATAGTCCCTACTCTCAAGGAACTTAAATTTTATTGGTGAGATGCATTATTTACACAGAAAATAAGAGCAAAATAATTTGAGGAAAGAGAACACCAACAACTTTGAAGATTAGAAAAGGCTTTCTAGGAACCACCAAAAAAATTAGAGATGCATGGCCTTAAAGAAGACTTGGAAAGGTATCCCTATATTACTGATTTGCAGAAATGGTAGGTCCAAGGGTTTTGTACAATGCACATTATCTTCAGACTTTCTTTTTATTTTTCCCCTTTCTTATTAAAATATTAATTTTTATATGGGACAATTCTCAGGGTGGAGGAGAGAATATATGAAAAAATTCTGATGACATAAAAAACAAAAGATAACAATTTAAAAAAATAGACTTTCTGTCAAAAGTAATACTAAACTAGAATCTTGGAGCTGGTCATAAGAGGCAGAAGTAAGATGGAGATACAGTCCATGAATGGAGACATACATATGAGAAGCCTTTGAAATTTGCTCTCCCATGATTTAGACCAGTTCCAATGATCTTGTGATGAAGAAAGTCATCTACACCCAGAGAGAGTACAGTGGGAGAGTACTGTGGGAACTGAGTGTGGATCACAACATAACATTTGCACTTCTTTTATTGTTATTTGCTTGAATTTTATTTTCTTTCTCATTTTTTCCCTTTCTGATCTGATTCTTCTTATGCAGCATGTCTATACTGAATTTCCATATATTTTTATCATGTTTAACATATTATATTACTTGCCATCTAGGAGAGGGAATAGGGGGAAGAAGGGAACATAAAGTTTTGTAAGCAGTGGTGAAAAATTACCCTTGCATGTTTTGAAAACAAAAAGCTTCAATAAAAAAAAATTTATTCTCCCCAATTTAAGGTGCATATCAGATTATTTTTGGTATTCCTCATCTGACATAAATTCTATGATAGCAATAACTGAGTCTGGGAGAGAAGTCCCCTTCATTGTTTTTTCCCCCCCAGCTTTTGTCATCATTAAGACTGGCCAAGAAACTATAAATTGTTTTGCTTTAGGTAGAGGTAGAGAAGGCATAGACAAATCTAAGTAGGTAAGATGGCATAGTAGATGGTGTTCTACGAAGAATCAGGAAGACCTAAGTTCACACTTAGTTGACCCTGGGAAAATCACTTTATGTGTAGTTTTCTCAACGAAAGTTCTTGTATCAAATAAGATAACATATACAAAATACTTTGCAAATCATAAAGCACTTTATTAATGATATTACTATCACCATTATTATGACAAAATGTCCAAACACTTTAAATTCCCCATCACTATTGTACACTTAAGCCTCTGTGTTAAATTTATGATCTGTTTCCTGAACTAACCCATTTCCTTTCTCGAGTCAAGTAGTCTGTAATACAGGTCAATGACAATATTGATGCCTTTGATTTCCACATAAATAATTACCATCAGGCTCTCATCCTACCCTCTTCTTAGATTTCCTCAAAAGAATATATCCTCTGGGATTAATAGGCAGGGGACCAACAGGATAGAAAACCACAAGATTTCCCCAGTCTCCATTTTCTTCCCTTTCTCCTCAAGGAATTATATACCATATATACAGCAATTACAGCAGAATCCACAGGACAAAAAATAAGAGTACTTCATATGGCAGAATTCTCATTAATTCCAAGAATGTAAATCTTTAAAGTCAAGAATGAAAATTATCAAAGTGGTTATTCTGCACCCTTCCTCCATCAACTTTAACACGCCCAGCAAGGAATGACCGGTGGGCTTTTATCTAGAGGCCTATTTTGGGATCTACTGTAGGTAATAAATAAAGAATGTGCCAGCAAATTACTTCACTCAGGGCTACCCTCCCTACAGTCACAATAAGAATAGATTTTGCTCAGCCCTGTGGGGAGGTGAAAGAATCCAGCCTTTGATACACAGTAGCCTCTTGGGTGTACACACAAGGCTTCTGGGACTCTATCTGGAACAGTTCCTCTATCTTTCCCCAACCTTGCAAAAAGCAGCAGATTCTGATTTAGCCCAATAAGGAAAGGAAAAACAGGAGAACAACCGGAATAGGGAGTGCTACAGCTAACCAGAAGGAAGTGAGACTGAAACCCACATGAGGCAGTCCTGTTCTCCCATCTCTCACCATCTACTACTCAAAACAGAGACTAAGCTAAATCCCTGCGATAGGAGAAGACTAAGGTAACTTTGGTAGTCTAGCCCAGGGGTATAACCAACATCAGGAAGTCATCAGAGAGGATCCTAAAGTCTCATATGAGGCAGCTGGTGGCACAGAGATGGAGTCCTAGACCCAGAGTAGGAAAAACCTGGTTCAAATACTGCCTCACACTTCTTAGCCATGTGATCCTGAACAAGTCACTTAACTTCTATTTGCCTCAGTTTCTTCAACTGTAAAACTGAGATAATAGCAGCATTTATCCCATAAAGGTTATGAAAATGAGATATTTGTAAAACCATTTAGAATACTTCCTAGAATGTAACAAGCACCATAGAAATGCTTATTCCCTTCTTTTCCCTCCATATACTATAAGACAGATCAAAGTAACTGATGCCTGATAAAACACAGAATTATGGAATAGCAAGAGAAAGTTGAATAGTAAAATAAAATTCCAAAATGGCTTAAAAAATGAAATCCAGAGAAGATATTAAGAAAAGACATACATATCACAATGTATAGTTCTTACATTAAAATTTTTGAAAACTCACTTTGGATATTGGAAAAAATTGAATTTCTAGAAATGTTTCTGCAAAGAAATAAAAGAAAGTTAAAGAGTTTTGGATACAAAAACACTGAAGCAAAGGAAAATCTGATGGAAAAGAACCAAAAGGCAATGGTATCAAAAGAACAAATGATCTCTATATAAAAGACAAAGCTACTGAATTCAAAACATGGTGTTCATATAGATAATTTAATGATCATAAGTTTCCCAAACAAATATGATTTTAAAACAAAACAAAATTCTGATCATAATGTGGGAAATAGTGCAACATGACAGTTCCAAACCGCTGAATATAAAAACAAAGCACCAATTGAAAAAATTCAGAGATCATTTCCAGGAAAAAAAAAAATCCCCATACTTCAAATGCCAAGTCACATTGAGTTAAATTAAGTAATTCCAGTGACAAATGAGAAATTCTACAAGCAGGAACGAGACCTTTAAATATAAAAGAAAAAAATTCAAATAATATAAAATTATTCTGTACCTTTTGAAAACTAGCAAAGGAGATACAGAAGATTCTGAAAAGTAAAGGCTAAAGTTCCAAGCCCAAATGATATACTCTGCCAACTTTAGCCTAATTATTTGTGAGGGGAAAAAAAAGGCAGCCAATAAAAGATGCATGAAGCATTCCTACCCCCCTCCCCAAATTTAAAAACCCCACAAACTTGCAAACATCTCTGTAAGGATGCGGTTCCTGCAAAACAAGAGAAGGGAATAATATGGGCGGCCACAGCGCAACAGGAGATTGAATGGCCCAGAAGTAACCTATGTGGATATAGGACTTCCCTGTGGGTGGAATCCTGGCCATATTGAGATAGCTTCGTAATGGGTAACGGCTCTCTCGCTGGTTGGCTGTGTGTGTGACCTCACAGGCCCTTTATAAGCCCACTGCAGACAACAGTCGCTCTCTTTAACCTGGCTCCCTAACCTGGGGTAGCTGAGCCAAGCTGATGGATAGCCCAGAGAAGTAAGAAGTTTGGTAGTGAACATGTGTGTCTTCAGACCAGGTGTTCACTAGGGAGTTATGGGCAAGTCAGGGCATTATGCAAGTAAGTATAATAAAGGCTTTTAAGATTACATGTGGCTGTTCTTGAGTGTGCTACCGGTTATTAAACTATAGATTCAACAAATCGTGGCCAGAGACCTTTGAAGGCCTCAGAGGAGGCAAGCCGGGAAGAGTTGACACTGGAAAGGTCAGTGGTCAAAGGTACTCTGTTGGGCCTAGGACAGACTAGTAATTGTAACTGCCAGGAGGGCATATTACACATCTCCAAACAAAATAACTATAAGAAATAAACATAATTATTAAGCAAAGAATAAGAAATAAATTACCCCTTCTTTGAAGCTTTTGTTCCTTTTAAAGGAAAGAATGATTCTCAGGGGAGAAAAAAAGCAAAACAAAAGCAAAAAAACAAAGAGAGAGAGAGAGAGAGAGAGAGAGAGAGAGAGAGAGAGAGAGAGAGAGAGAGAGAGAGAGAGAGAGAGAGAGAGAGATCAAAAAAAAACCAAACCAAACCAAACAAACAAACAAACAAACAAACAAATAATGAAGATCTAACAGATGTAAAACTAACAAACAAAAACAGAAGTGAATGTAGAGGAGCAGAATCTGAAGCACCATTGACTAAACCTTACTACTTCCATAATGTTTGGGGGACAAAATTGCAGAGTGTTAGAGAATATAACTGGGAAGCAAAGAGGTATAAGGTAGAGGTGATCAATAATGTATTCATATCAAGCCTATGGATGAAAAGCAAAAAGATGGTTACTTTTGAGGCAGCTAAGTGATACAATGGCTAGAGTGCCATCTGGAATAAGGAAGCCTCATTTTCCTAAATTCAAATTCTGTCTCAGACATTGTATGATACAAGGCAAAGTCACTTAACCTTGATGCCTTGAAGTAATTAACAAATCATTCCTCTATCTTTGCAAAGAAAACCCCCACATCTGATCATGAAAAGTCAGATATAACTAAACAAAAATAAATTGTAGCCTCTTAGCAAGAAGAGCTAAAGGAGAATGTAGAGGTGACAGAAGGGAAGATTCTGAACCAGGAAGATGAAAAGGTGAATTTCACTTAAGATAATCCCTATCAGAAGTATATTTCTGAAATGAAAGATGGGACTCATCATGGATTTAATCTATGGGGAGATGTTGGGAGAATATCTTTCGACAGTGTTGTGCCTTCATGCTCAATATACTGTTCCAGGAAAAAGAATGTGAAAGCTAGTAGGGACAGTAGAAAGGTGGGGGGTAGAGGTATGATAAGGAACAAACACAGATCCAGAGATGGTAAGGCACAATGAATGAAAAAGAGAAGGAAGATGGGCTATGTTCTCAATCCAGGCTACTAGAAAGGCTGGGGCTGGTCCAACACTTGATCCTAGTTCTTAGTTGTAGGACTAAACTCATTCAGACTAGATTCATTCAGAGAGGCTAGTGTTCTATCCACTATGCCACCTAGCTGCCCCTATTTCTTAGTTTTTTTTATTTAATGTTTGCAAAGCTATTAGTCCTTTCAGTAAATTCTCCTTCCATCTCTCTTGTTTTGTCTCTACTTAGTTTTAAAATCAGAATTATGTTTGTTTCCTCTAAAGAATCTGGTAGAATGTCTCCTTTAGCTATTTCTAAAAACAATTTATACAGCACAGGGATTATTAATTTTTAGTATTATATAGATTTCACTTGTAAATCTACCTAGACTTGATTATTCCCATCGGGAATTCAATTTGGGCTCATTCATTTTTTTCAGAGACCAAGTTACTTAAGTTATCACATTTATTTTGTCTAGGTAGTTCATATTTTTATAGATACTCATTTTACTTGGGTTTTTAATTTTGTTGCATAAAAGTCAATATAACAGTTTTAAATAATTGTCTTTATCGACTTCACTTTTTAGGTCGGTCACCCTCTTATTTTAGATTTTGTTAATTTGTTTTTATTCTCTCTTTTGGATCAATCTAAATAAATTTTGTTATGTTTTTAGATTTTTAAAATTCTGTTTAAGTTGTCTTTGAATTTTGAAACTATTATTTACTTTAATATTATTTTATTAGTTTTCAAATTTAAAAAATTCTATGATGAATTTATTAGTTCTCTTTTGGTAATACAAGTATTCAAAGATAAACATTTTTCTCTAAGTGTTGCTTTTGATATATCTCATAAATATTGGAATTATTTCTCAGCACTATTCCCTTCAATTTTTTGCTGGTTTTACAATTTGATCTTTAACTATTATTTGTGATATGGTATCTCATATCTTTTGTTCAAATCTCTTTTACTTACTAAAACTTGTAGTATGTTATAATGTGATTTATTATTTAAGATTTCTGCTTTTTTTTGAGTTTTGAGTATCCTAGAATGTCCAAATTGCATATCTCATGGAGACCCAAGAAATATATGTGTGAATACAAATACAAATAGGCATGTATGTGTAGCTACATGTTTACATATGTAAAGTCAATCCTCAACTTTCTACTTGTCTCTCTTCTTTTGGGGGGGAAAAGGGAAAGAAATCATGATTAAGTGACATGTTCCAGATCACTTAACTAATGTAAGTGTCTGAGGCCATATTTGAACTCAGATCCTCTGGAATCCAGGCCAATGTTCTACCCATTTCACCATCTAGCTGCTCCTTTATTTAAAAAAAAAAAAAAAAAGCCTGACATATACAGAATTTCATACCCAAACCCCTTTCCCCTCTTTAGCAAAGATTCAAAGAGAGGTGTTTTCACATATCTTCTTTTTGAAGTCAAGCTTTGCATTACAATTTCACAGCATTTAGCTCCATTATTTTGTTGTAATTTCTATTTATGTTGTCTGTAGTCATTGTTTATTCTTGCTTGCCTTACTTTGTATTAGTTCACATACATCTTCATTTTGTAGGTGGCTCATGGACAAGCATGCTGAGCTTGGAGTCAAGAAGACCTGAATTCAAATCCTACTTCACATAGTTTTGTGACTACAAAAACTACAACCTCTTTAAACCTCAGTTTCTTCATCTATATGATGGACTTGATAGCCTCTAAGGTAACTTATGGTTCTAAAATTATGATCTTTTTATCTTGCTGTGTATCTCAGTTTCATTCCATTCATTTATCACCATTTCACAATCAATAGGACATTTAGTTTCCAACATTTTGTATGCTACAAAAAGTTCTGTTGTGAATATTTTGGCATAAATGGCACCTTTCTTTTTGTCAATGACTTCCTTGACATATACACTTCATACACACACACACACACACACACACACACACACACACACACACACACACACACACTCCTAGCAATGGAATCTCTCACTCAAAGGGTATGATTTGAACAATCAAGTCACTTTCTTTGTCTAATTCCAAATTTTCAGCACCACTTGATCAATTCACAGCACCAACAATGAATTAGGGTGCATGTCTTTTTGTCCCAGACAATACTATTTTCATTTTTTGTCATTCTTGCCAATTTGCTGAGTATGAAGTAAAAGGATAGCGCTGTTTTGATGTTTCCCTTATTATTGGCAATTTTGAATATTCTTTTATATGCTTGTTATTACTTTGCAATTCTTTTTTGAAAACCATTTATTCATGTCCTTTGACTACTTTTCTATTATAGAATAACTTCTGTCTTATATACTGCTATTACATAACTGACTAACTCTTGAGATATTTGATACAAAATTTTTCCTCAAAGTCAACCCTCTATTGATACACAAAAGATTTTATTTTAGCCCTTGGCTTTGGATTGGTATGGATCTTAATGCTTTAGAACAGCCATTATTTCAAAGACTAGGCATCAGCCTTCTGTGCCACAGGACTACTATATTACTAAACCACACCAAAGTTGTAGGAAATAAACTGAACTCATAGGTTCAAGAATATACATTGCATCATATGCCAGAAAGGAAGGGAAATGTTATAGAACTAATTTCATAAATAAAGACAAAGAAATTGAAGCTATAGCTAAAATTCAAAAAGTTAGGGTTAATTTATTGAAAATGAATGCTTTAAGGAAAACTAATTAGCTTAGAAGGGTCCAATGAACTATTTTTTTCTGAAAATTTATAGGAGACTGATGAGATCTCAGATGGCTGATAAAATTATCTATTATCTGGTTTGATTTAGTTTTGTTTTGTTTTTCTTAAGGGCAATGAAGTGATATCTACTCCACTTTCCAAATCTAAAAGGATTCAGGAAGCAGGCTATTAATATAACTTTGTAAGCCATGAAGAAAATATTAAGTTATTTATTAACACCTAACAATAATCTATCTGGAAAAAAAATCATATCAAACAATTTCCTTCTTTAAATTATTGGCCTTGGAGCAAAGCAGATTTTAGAGCTTCTGATAAAGCTATTGGTATTAAATTAATGTGTAATTTGATAAAATTTCAAATTCTATCAGATACTGTTTTTGGTTTTATGCCAGTATGGAGAAAAAATAAAAAGTACTGATACAAAACATCCTGTTCTAAAGCTGAAATGAACAGTTTTGCAATTGGCTTTTTAATATCAACGACTGCCAGTACTTTTTAGGACAGCATTACAATCCAAATGTTAAAACAAAATGGTGGACCAATACAAATGAAATTCAATTATTCTTTCTATACTGACACATCTTAGCTGAGTGATCCTTTACTAAACAATTAGCAATCTCAAGTTTCCTTATCTGTAAAAAGGGCATAAATAAGATCTACCTTACAGCATGTTATAAGGATTAAATGTATTCATATATTTTTTTCAGTTCTGTACAACTGTGCAAGTAATTTAACTTCTCAGAATCAGTTTCCTTATCTGTAAAATAGGAGTAACAAAACTGCAAAACTTTCCTCAAAAGGAAATGTCTATAATTGTGAGTTATTACTAATATTATTATCACACCTCTTTGTGCTTCTTGCAGTATCTGGCAGTATTTTGCACATTTGCATCATATATTGATGCATCAAAATGCAAGGTTGCAAAAATGGCTAAACATATCCTGGAATACTTAATAAGAATTAGAATGTTTCCATTTTTTACATTTAAAAATGATGAATCAGGCAAATTCACACAAAACCCCCCAAATGAATATACAATTATTAATATCACTTCAAATTCTATTCCAATAATTATTAATGTACATAAATCTAACTATATAATTTCAATTATGAAGATATGAACAGAGTTATTCTAATAAGGAGAAAAAAGAAGAGTTGCTTAGAAAGACTGAAAAGGATGCAAAAGCTTAGAAGACAGAAACAAAGATTAATATCATAGTTGATATAAAACAGTCCTAATGAAAATTGTCAAGAATCATAACACCAGGGCACCAACACTTTTAAGTTTAATCAGCATCACCAACATTTTATTCATCGCTATTTTGAGTCTAGACAACCAACAAAACAACAAATCAAGATATGATTTATAAAGTTTGCTAATTTTCAGCTAGTAAGTAGGTACGAGCTATCTCCAACACACCCCAACATAAACCAAGAATATATTAATGGAAGTTTGAAATGGACAGGGACATCTGCATACACACACTCACACAATATTGGAAACAAACAGAAAGATCAAAGGAATAGATCTACTGAGCTCCAAAATAGATAAGATAGGAGGCAATGAAAAGAAGCCTATTCCATCAATCCATTGAATGAGATTCCATTCAATTCAATTCAATTTCTTCCAAGGAGAAATCTTTGCATTAGTAAGGGTAGAAGAGAAAAATTAAAAGGGAGCAGAAATCAGTTTACTTTGATAAGAGATGTTCAGGTCTCCAAGCAATTGCTTCAGTCTTCCAAGTCTTTCTCCTCAAACTGTCTCTTTTATAATTTATGGTGCAAAAGTATTCCATTACATTTGTATATTATAATAACTTATTTAGCCATTCCCCAAAGATGGATGTTGAGTTTCTAGGAGTTTTGTTTTTGGGCCTTTTTTTTTTTGGGCTATTACAAAAAGTTATTATAAATATGTTCATATTCCTTTCATATGTTCATGTCCTTTTTCTTTTTTCTTTGACCTCTCTGGGATATATATATATATATGCCTAGCAGTAGTTTATCATTGAGTCTAAAAATATGCAATTTAGTTGACTTTTTGTCATAGATTCAAATTATTTTCCAAGGTAGCTGGACCAATTCACAGTTTCATCAACATTGTGTTTATACCTATATTTTCTTGAAATCTGGCCAAATATCATTTCTTATCATCTTTGCTAATTCAGGTATTCTATGAAAGCTATGTCACTTTAATTTATATTCTTCTTGTTACTAAAGATATGTATCATTTTTCATGTCTTGATAGCTCATTTCCATGCTTAGAATGATCTTCCTTCCTATCTGCCTCATAGACTCTCTATCATCTTTTAAGACTCACCTTAAATGCCATCTTTTATAGAGGCCTCTTCTCACTACAACAATCCTCAGCTGATCTTCCCTTATCTACAAAAATTATCTTGTATATCTATTTTATAACTATTTGTAAAACATATATACATAGTGCCATACCTTACAGCTCTTTGACTGTAACTTTTCTGCACAACGCCTTGCTGACTGAAGTGGTACCTGTGATGAGCTTTAAAGGGAGTCTAGGGCTCTAAAAGGCAGGTGTGAGTTGAGAAAACAAAGCAGCAAAGATAGTGAGTGTACAACTAAATGGGGTTTTAAGAGCCCATAACTAGGTTAGATTTGTTAACAGGGACATAACTATGAGCCACAAGATTTTAAACAAGAAAATAACAAGTCTGAAAAATGAAGTGAGCAAAATATTATTTAAAGCAGATTTTTGCTACTGTACACAGATCATTCTGGAGAAGGAAATGACTAGAGGAAGAATTTAAAATAAAGCAGTCATTAAACAAATATTTATTGAATAAATGAAGACTGATTACATGGTAGATTTGATATGGTTAAAGTCAGGGTTCTGACTGCAGAAATTAAGAAGGGAAAGAAATGGGAATGTTAGCATCAGTTCAGACATTTAAGATAACAGAGAGCAATGTGCTCAACAGATCATATTTGTGCAGTTTTCTTGAACAGGATTTATCTTTACTATTTTTATTAATAATTATTATTATTTGCATCTTTCTTCCAAGGGACTCTGACTGCTGTCATGTAAAGTAAATAAGAGATTTTCTTATTTCTCAGAAACCAAATTACTTTAAAGGATCATCAAGGAAATCAAGAGAAGAACTAGGCCTACAATGTGGATTTCTTCTCAGTCCATTCTATAGCTTTAATAAGATTTCTAATAACAAGCAATAGTTATCACAATAATTGATTGTTTTAAAAGGATTTAAAAACTAGGAAAAAATCTTTGCAGCAAGTTTCTCTGATCATTTCTAAGATATAAAAAACAGATTCATATTTATGAAAATAAGAGCCACTCTCCAATTGATAAATGGTCAAAGGATATTAATAATCAGTTTCCAGAAAAAGAAATCAGTCATAAAAAATCAAGTCATTAAAAATGATTTAAATCACTAATAAATAAATTCTAATTAAAATAAATCTGAGGTAAAAGCTCATACCCCATCAGGGTGGCAAAGTTGATTGAAAAAGGTAAATGACAAATGCTAAAGGAGCCATAGGAAAACAGGCACAGTGCATTATAGATGTAACTGTGAACTGGTTCAGTCCAATCAATTTGGAACTATGCCTTAAAAACTATTAAACTGTACAAGCCCTTTGACTCAATACTACTACTAAGTTTGTTCTCCAAAGAGATCAAAGGAAAAGAAAAAAGAACTATATGTTCAAATATATATATATAACAAAAAAAAGAAAAAAACATGTAAATAGAAAACAGTTCTTTTTGTGGTGGCAAAGAACTGGAAACTAAGGGGGTGTCTATCAATTGGGGAATGGCTGAACAAGTTACAGTATACGAATGTGATGGAGAACTATTGAACTGGATAGTTGACGAAGAGGACAGTTTCAAAAAAAAAAAAAAAAAAAAAAAAACCTTGGGAAGACTTGTATGAATTAATAAAAAATTAATAAAAAATAAAATAAGCAGAATCAGAACAACTTACATAACAACTACCCATGATTTCATAGGACTCATAATGAAACAAGGTCCCTACCTCCAGATAAAGGTGATAAACGGACTGAGGCCTATTTTTCTTTTTCACATGACTAATTCAAGAATTGATGATGAGTTTTATTTTTCTTGCTTATTCATTATGAGGGGAGGGTGGGAAAGAAAGGGAGAAAATTTCAAGCTGAAAATAAAATAAAATTGTATTTTTTAAAAGGCTGTAAGTAGACTTTTCCTTAATGTTATTACTCCATGTAGTCATTCTTTGGCAGTTAATAATTTACAGGAAGTTGTGCTAATGAATGACTTAATGTCTATAAGATGCTTTAAGAAATATGGAAAAGACGTATGTTCAAAATGTTAGTTATGTTCATTTGCTCTTGATGTTTGACACATTTGCTTTGACAATGCTTTCCCTACCAAAGTTTCTTACCATTATTATTACTGCAAATATAGCCTATGAAATTCCACAACTCAGGCTTCAGAGTACCCTCCTCTCTTAGGTAAAAGTGTAAAGGTGATAAAGTGGAATTCTTTGCTAGCTTATGTCAGTGATGTGGGAGGTCGAATAGAGCTGAGCTCATTTTCCTGAAGCAATGTTGACAGTGAAGTATTAACAGGAGTCGAGACTTGCTTCCAAGAGACAAGTCTTTTTTAATACCACCCACAGAGAAAACAGAAGGAGCTGTCTTCAAACTTTTTCTAATTCCAACTATAGTCTTCACTACAAGATGTCAATCACACTTGGCTTTCCCTGCCTAAATATCTAGCCAATAATTTAAAGAAAACAATTTAGAACAAAAAGCAGGTAGATTCAAAGAAGAATGTGTTAATGAATTATAAAATAGATAACCATAAGCAACACTTGAAGAGTTCACAATTGCTAAGAAATTATATAGGTTTTAATTTCACCAACTGTTTAAAAACATAAGGGACAGCTAGATGGTACAGTGGATAGGGCACTGGCCCTGCAGTCAAGAGGACCTGCATTCATATCCTGCCTCAAGACACTTACTAGCTATGTAATCCTGAGCAAGTCACTTAACCCCAACTATCCCTTCCCCACAAAGAACATAGCAACTATTCATCTCTACAATGGCATTTTAATGCGAGCCATCCTGGATGTTTCCAAGGGGAAAAAAAATCAACAACCTCAGAAGAAAACACAGAATGTGCTTAGAGTGAAGGAGTGGAAGCAATTTCATAAGGCAAATAAAAAGAACAGAATAGACACTAGATGGGGCTATGGTTCCACCAAAGGAATCTGGAAACGAAATTCTAGGTTAATCTGTAGTGAGATGGGGATGAAGATGAGTTTAGAGAGAGTAGGAAACCACAGCATTTTCTGTGTGGATCTTTAGATTGTTTCAAGGTCAATGATAACTAATGCCTTGGGAGTAAACTGGTGAGATGCTGGTTCTAGTCCACTTAACTCTTAGTTATTCCTTTTGAAAAGCATAAAAAAGCTCTTTTCACATCACTGTCACTTTATGAGGATTCATTGCCCTTTAGGAACCCATGCCTCATCAATTTCCAAGAGGACTGTACCTAGTAACAAATATAAAACAAACTTTATTGATCATGTTGGAAATGTATACCATATTCTGCAAGTATAGTCCCCCATCTCTCTGAGAAAGGCATGCTTGTCTGAAACTGTCTTTAGTCACATGTGACCATTTTAACAGAGTTTTGAAATCTTTCAGTATTATTTTCTCTTACATTATCATGGTTACTATACAAATATTCCCCTGGTTCTGCTTCCTTGACTCAGAATCAATTCATATAAATCTTCAAGTCTCTACGAATTACTTAATTGTCATTTCTTACAGCATAATAATATTCTTTTAAGTTAGTATATCACAATTTTTCAATCATACCCCAATTAATATCCACATTCTTTAATATTAAAAGTGCTGTAGGGGCAGCTAGATGGCACAGTGAATAGAGCACTGGCCCTGGAGTCAGAAGGACTTGAGTCCAAATTCAGCCTCAAACACCTAACATTTACTAGTTGTATGACCTTAGGAAAGTCTTCACCCAAATTGCCCCACCAAAAACAAATAAATTTTTAGAAACCTGCTAGTGATTATAAGAAATGATGAAACATATAACATCAGGGAATGCTGGAAAGACCTTTGTGGACAAAGTAAGCAGAACTAGGAAAACAACCTATATGCAAAACATTTTCATAAAAGTCAAGTTGTGAAAGAAAGCATTGATCCCCTATCTTAATTAAAATAAAATCCTCAAGAAAAATTAAGTTAAAAAGAAAGAGAAAGAGAATATTTTAAATCTATATTTAGACACAATCAGTCCTTTCTTTAGGTATGGATAGGATTTTTCATAAGTACTTCAGAGTAGTCGTGGATGATTATATTACTGAGAACTGCAAAATTATTTACAACTGGTCATCCCAGAACTTTACTATTACCTTGTATACAGTACAATTCACTTTGCTTGAGTTCATGGAGAACTTTCTAGGGTTTTTTTTTGTTTGTTTTCTGAGAGCACCTTGCTCATCATTTCCCATAGAATAATAAAATTCCATCACACACACACACACACACACACACACACACACACACACACACACACACATCATGGTTTATTGCGCCATTTTCCAATTGATTTCAATTTCCAATTTTTTTTTTGTCCCAAGAAAATTGCTGCTATGAATATTTTTTGTACATATAGGTCATTTCCCTTTCTCCCCCATCTTTTTTCTTTTGGTATTCATGCCTAGTAGTGATACTGTTAGGTCAAAGGATATTCATGAATTTATAGCCATTTGGGCACAGATCATGTCTTTTGATCATTTATCAATTTGCATGGTTCTTATTTTTTATAAATTTGACTCAGTTACCTCTATGTTTGAGAAACAAGGCCTCATCAGAAAAACTTACTTCAAAAATTTTTTTACAATTACTATTGCTAACTGCATCTCTTCCCCCCCCCCAATTATTCTTTCTCTTCTTTCATCCTGTCCACAAATGTAATGTAGAAGCTACTAAATCTTGTATTATCTAATTATGGCTCACTATACTTGAATTTTTTTTTTTCCTGACTGCTTGCAATATTTTTTCCTTGACCTAAAAGTTCCAGGATTTGGCTATAATATTCCTGGAAGTTTTCATTTTGGGATCTTTTTCAATTTCTATTTTCCTCCCTAGTACTAGAATAACAGGATAGATTTCCTCGATAATTTCTTGAAAGATAATGTTCAGGCTCTTTTTTTGATCATAACTTTCAAGTAGACCAACAAATTTTTTTTAATTAGATTTTTATTGACAGAACATATGCATGGGTAATTTTTCTTTCTTTTTCTTTTTTTTTTTCAATTTTTCCCCTCCTTCTCCCCCACCATGGCAGGTCGACCAATACATGTTAAATATGTTAGAGTATAAATTAAATACAATATATTTATATATGACCAAACAGTTGTTTTGCTGAACAAAAAGAATTGGACTTTGAAATAGTGTACAATTAACCTACGAGGGAAATTAAAAATGCAGACGGACAAAAATAGAGGGATTGGGAATTCTATGTAGTGGTTCATTGTCATCTCCCAGAGTTCTTTTGCTGAGTGTAACTGGTTCAGTTCATTACTGCTCTATTGGAACTGATTTGGTTCATCTCATTGTTGGAGAGGACCACGTCCATCAGAATTGATCATTATACAGTATTGTTGTTGAAGTATATAATGATCTCCTGGTCCTGCTCATTTCACTCGGCATCAGTTCATGTAAGTCTCTCCAGGCCTTTCTGAAATCATCCTGTTGTAGACCAACAATCTTTAAATTATCTCTCCTAGATTTATTTTCCTGGTCAGTTGTTTTTCCAATGAAATATTTGACTTTTTTTTTTTGGTTTTGCTTTATTGTATCTTGATTTCTCATAAAGTCATTAGCTTCCATTTGCTCGATTATATTTTTAAAGGAATTATTTTCCTCAATGAGTTTTTGTACCTCCTTTCCCACCTGACCAATTTTTCTTTTTAAAGAAATCTTTTCATTAGCTTTTTGTATTTCCTTTTGTAACACTCTCAATTCTTTTCCTAATTTTTCCTCTATTTTTTTTTTTTTTCTTGATTTTCAAAATCCCTTTTAAAGGACTGAGCTCTTTCATGGCCTGAACCCAATTCTTATTTTTCTTGGAGACTTTGGATGTGGGAACTTTGACTTTATTATTCTCTCCTGAGTGTTTTGATCCTCCATGTCACCATAATAACTTTCTATGTAGCCGGTTCATTTTCCTAGCCTATTATTCAACTCTTAAAGTTGGATCTGCTTTCAGGGTGCAGAGTGCGCTGTCCCAAGCTCCAGAGGTTTTCTGCAGCTACTTTCAGGCATCCTTCTAGGACCTGACCACAAGCCCTTTTTCTTCCCTGGAGCTGTTAGGAGTGTCTCTGCTCCACTGGAGCTGTGAGATCTAGTGCTTACCTGTTTTGCTGATGCTGGGGCTGCTAACATTGAGCCTGGAGCTATATTAGTGCAACTTGTGCTGCAACTACACACCAGACTCCCATCTTATTGTTACAGAGCCTCTCCGCTGATCTTGGTGTAACCTGCCCTGGGATTGTGTGCTGCCCTTTCACTTGGTTTCCACAGACCTTTCCTGCTGACCTTCCAGCTCTTCTATGGTGTCTCTGGGCTGAGAGATCTGGAAGCCTCCAGGACTGCCACAGATTCAGAGGTTGGGCCAAGCTGGTGCTGGATGTGGATCTGCACTCTAGACTCTTACCTTTTCTGCTGAGCTTCTAAAGTTGCCTTTTGCTGGAAAACATTCTATTCCATCTTTCTGGATGTTCTGATGCTCTAAAATTTGTTGAGAGTCATTATTTAAAGCAAGGTTCTCAAACTACGGCTCTTGGGCCAGATGTGGCCAATTGAGGACGGTATGCACCCACTGGGTTATGGCAAATGGGCTGAGAGGCGGAGACAAAGTGTGAGCTTTTGTTTTTACTATAGTCCGGCCCTCCAACAGTCTGAGGAACAGTGAACTGGCCCTCTATTTTAAAAGTTTGAGGACCACTGAAAAGAGTTTTGGAACAGTTGGGGAAGAGGTTGGGCAAGTTCTTGCCTTTACTCCACCATGTTGGCTCCACTTCCTTGAAAGACTTTAAAAATCTGATCAACACAATAATAAACCATGAATCCAAAAGAAATATATCATTCATCTTCTAAAGAAAATAATAAAGAATGAACTTAAAATGAAGGGAAAAAATCATTTTGGGGGATATGGCTAATATGAACAACACATGGAAATTAGATTCAGGAGACCCAGTTCTAGGTCCTACCTCTGTTTCTAATTCATTAAGTAACCTTGGGCAATTCATTTCATATCTCCAAATATTGGTTTCTTCACTTAAAAATAAGGGGATTGATTTTAAATCCTTTATGCATCTAAAAATCACATTGCTTTATGTCTCCAGGAAGGAGATGGAAATAAGAAGAGTATCCAGTACATATTCTTTATGTTGTATGCTCAAGAAGACCCGATGAGTCTTGACTTCAGAGTCTTCTTCTTCCATCTGCTAAATGTAATGAGGGACTATTTCCCCAATGTCACATCTCACCATGGAAATGACCCTAGATTTTCAAAAGTTTTCAAAGACAATATCGATAGTTCACAAGCTGTGTTAAAGCCTTATTAAGGAATAAGAGCTTTGGACATGGATCCCAGACAAGTTAAAATGCTCAGAAGCTTATTATCATCATCAGGGCTCATCCTCAGAGGCCAAAAGGTGATCAATTATTTTTCCTGAGAGTAGCTCATTAAACCATTTACTATATTGTGCTTATATTTTGATCTTCATTGCAAGAGGTAAAAATCACAAAGATGAAATTTATGAAGTATTAAAGTAAGAAAAGATGATTAAATTTGCATTGCCAGGACAGCAAGCCTTCCTAAAGCAAACAGCTAAGGAGCTAATTTAAATTAATCTCAAGGAAAACTTAAAAAAAAAAAAAAACCCTTCTAAATATGATTGTAGGCCCCAATTAGGGATCTGAATAAAGTGGCTCTTAAAGAAAAAAATCATGGTTTTAGGACTATGACTACACCTTCATGGCATGAGGCAAAAGGAAAGCCCACAAAAGTTGTCCTAGAAACCTAATAGGAAGGCTAGCTAGTCTCTTCAAAATTTTTTTTGCCCTTCTAGACTTATCAGTAGCATATTCCAATAATAAAATATGATAAGAAAAGAAGTCATATCCTCATGAATTGCACAGTGGAACAGACTGATAGGCTTTAAAGAAATTGGAATGTGTTAAAATGACAAAATGGAAACATTTCATTTTACTTAAATTTTCCGTGCTAGCAAGATTAATCAGGGCTTACAGTATTAAATCCCAACAAACTAAAATGTAAAAATTTCTCAATTGTAGGAGAAAACTGAAAAATTCAAAAGTGGGGAAAAGATGTAAAGTGGCAAAAGGAACAAGTCATATACTTTGTTTCCTGAACCTAAAGTAATACCAAGAGCAAAGTCAATTTGATTTTTTTCCTCTGTCCATGATATCTGGAATTTTTTTTTTTTTTTTTTTGAGGCTGGGGTTAAGTGACTTGCCCAGGGTCACACAGCTAGGAAGTGTTAAGTGCTTGAGACCAGATTTGAACTCGGGTCCTCCTGAATTCAAGGCTAGTGCTCTATCTACTGCACCACCCAGATTAAAACCACTATGCTGAGGGTGAAAAATATACATGCTTAATTATATCTGGATACAGAGATTCACTGTGATATGCTGGAAAATAACATGGAAGCAGTTAAAAGCTCAACTGTTAGTGTGTTATGTTAAACTTCAGACAGCTCACCTCTAACCAAGTATGGACAGAAAAAACACTGGCAAGTAAGAGAGCTTGATATGATAATATGATAAATACAGGATAAATTGAAGATGGCCAAGAGAAAGAACGAACTAGTATTAAGGGGGGACTGGGACAAGTTTCTTCTAGAGGAGGAAAATTAGTTGAGATCTAAAAGAAATCAGGAAAGCTAAGAGATGGAGATAAGGAGGGAGAGACTTTTTAAGGCATGAGTTTCAGCAAGTGAAAATCTCCCTACCTGAAGTAGGGAGACAGATTATCTAGTTTAAAAAAAAAAAAAAAAGAAAGGAAGGAAGCCAGCGTCACTCGATTGGAGAATAGATTGGGATAGTATAAGGAGTAAGAATATTAGAAAGTAGGAAAGGGAAAGTTATAAAGAATTGTAAAAGCCAAAGGAGGACTTTAATTTGAAGGTAACAAGGAACCCACTAGAGTTAATTGAAGAGGGGGGCATTGGGGCACAATATAGTCAGGCCCCTGTTTTAGAAAGATCAATTCATTTGAAGATGAATTAGAATAATAACAGACATTATGCCAGGAGACCAACCATCGAACTATTTAGGTAGTCCAGATGGGAGGTGATGAGGGCTTGCATAAGATAGTTGCAGTGTCAGTGGAGAAAAGGGGCAAACATGAGAGACAGGATAGGATATGATGACTATGTGCTTGGCACAGTGCATGGTACATAGTAGGTGCCTAATGAATGTTTATTGATTGATATGGGGTTATGAGAAAAAGTTAGGAATAAGGATGGTATCTTATAAACCTTATAAACCTCAAGTTTTGAGCCTGGGTAATTTAAGGAAAGATTGTACCTTGAATAATCTGAAAGAATGGAGCGTTTCTAAGGAAAGAACAAATTAAGTTTTGGACATTCTGAATTTGAGATGTCTATGAGACATTCAGTTTGAAATGACCAAAAGGAAGATGAAGATAAAACATGAGAAGTCAGGAGACAGGCTTAAGGCTAGACAAATAAATCTGAGACATCTGCATAGAGATGACAGCTGAAACCAAAGGAGCAGATGACATCACCAAGCAAAATAGTAGAGAGAAAGGAGTTCTGGGATAGCATCCTACATAATCTAAGTGAAGAGACAGCAAAAATTGAGGAGCAGTAAAATAGAGAAGAATATCATGTAGATCAACAGTGTCAAAGGCTACATTGTGGTTGAGTAGGATGAAGATTGAGAAAATGCCATTAGATTTGGCAAGTAAGTGATTATTAGTAACTCTAGACATTTCACTTTGAATGATAAGGGTGTAAGCCAGAATGCAGAAATTAAGAAAGGAAGGAGAGGAAAGGAAGTGGAGTCTTCAATTGTAGATAACCTTCTATACAAGTTTAGCCAGAAAAAGAAAAGAGAGAGGGAACCATAGCTAATGGGAATGGATCAAGGAAGGATTTCAGGAGGTAGAAGAGGTGTGAACATCCCTATTTGTAGGCAATAGGGAATCTGTCAATAGTCAAGGAGAATTCTGAAGAAAAGAGAATAGGGATGATAAATGGGGCAAAATAGGGGGAAATACAGGATGAAATGTAGGCTCACTTGTGCTTGTAGAACAGTCAACCTTGGCAAGGAAAAGAACTTCTTTTTCACTTCTTCATGTGAAACAGAGATGAAGGTGGATAAAGAGACAAAAGCACTTTAGTGAAGTGACATGAAGAGAGGAAAATAGGGATCTTAAGAAAAATGGCCTCAATTTTCTCAGTTAAGTATTAGGAAGACTTAGGATGAAAGTCAAAGAAAGTCTGAGAAAGAATGAAAAGGTTTGGCAAAGTAGAGAGCTGCCAGGAGCCAGGTGGAAAAATCAAGTAAGGGAGTAAAATGGATTAAATGGTAAATGAGAGCCTTCACAGAGGACGATATCATACAGTAGGGGAGGGAGAGGGAGAGGGAGAGAGAACAAGGGAATGTACCAAAAAAAAATTCCCAAGAGGCTGGAATTAGAAATTTGGAATCTCTACAACCACTGAAAAAGCAGATTGTGAACCAGACCACCTGGTGACTTGGCTAAATAATATTTCTCTTTGTGCCTCAATGTCTCTTTCATAACTAAAATAATACTGTCATTAACAAGCAAACAAGTTTGAGACAGGGGAGTTGAGGGCTGAATGTTTGCTTGAGCATTCACCTCAATGAATTTGCCTTGCTTAATAAATGATTAAAGACCATGTCCCTTGATTGTCAACCCCTTTGGAATAATGAAATTAATGAGCTTGGCTTTAATCAGGAGAATTTGTTCTAATCAGAAAAGCTTGGGGAGGTAGTTAAAGTTCAGTTCTAATTCTTTGGCATTTATATTTTCTCATGGGAACAAATTTACTAGATTTCAACATTCTAGAAATACAAAGTCTGAAGATTTTGAGACAAATATCCTGAGATAAGTAAGTATAAACATGCAGGGAGAAGAAAAGGCCAGTAAAGCATTACTCATGTCTGCATTCCCTTCTAGATGAAAGAGTGGTTCCTTGGAAGCACCACCGATAATCCCCCTACCATGAGGAAACATCCATCTCCTATCTATTTCATGGATTCCCTAATCCATATAGGACTCTCTAATCCATATATAAAGTGGAATAAGAAGCGTTGAACAGAACTGATGGACTTAACACAGTCCCTATACATAGCAGGTACTTAATGTCTTTTGAACTGAACTGAAAGGAGCCCTCAGACTCAATTACAAGGCTTAGGAGGCTCTCTTGCCCTTAATATACATTTTTTGGGCCAATATCCTACATCCCCACCTGGAATTTAAAGTTCTATCCAATCTGGCTCCCTATCATTCCAACTTCATTTTATATCCCTTTAATAAACTCCATTGTTCCAGGCAAACTGGACTACTTGCTGTTTATCAAAGTAGATGCTTAATGTCCTGCCTTGTGCTTTCTCACAAGGCCCCTTTGTTCTCCTTCCTAGAATACTCTCTAAGATTCCTCTCTAACGTTCAGAAGTCTTGGCTTTCTTTCAGGTGCTACCTTTTCCAAAAAGCTTTCTCTGACACCTCCCCCCCAATTCAACTAGCATTTATTAAGTATTTATTATTGTCCCAGACATCAGAGATACATAGCCAAGACAAAAAGTCAACTGTGGGTGCCCATTTCCTTTTCAATTTTCTTTTTACAGTCCTATTTTGTATAAGTATAATATTCTCTCAGTAGAAGCTAAACTCCCTAAAGGATCCACATGTGCAAAAATGCTTATAGCAGCTCTTTTTGTGGTAGCCAAGAATTGGAAAAAAGAATAGATGCTCATCAATTGGGAATGGGTAAACAAGTTGTGATATATGAAGGTAATGGAATATTATTGTGTTCTATAAAAAATGATGAACAAGCTGACTTTAGAAAAACCTGGGAAGACTGACATAAATTAATGCTGAGCAACACTAGCAGAACCAGGAATACCTTTTACACAATAACAGCAAGAATGTGGAATGATCAACTATAAAAGACTTGGTTCTTCTCAGTGGTTCAATGATCTAAAGAAATCCCAATAGATTTTAGACAGAAAATGCCATTCAGAAAAAGAGCTAAGAGCTAAGGAGACTGAAATGTAAATCAACACATGCTATGTTCACTTCTTTTTTGTTTTTTTAATCTCTCCCATGGTTTTTCTCTTTTGCTCTGATTTTTCTCTCAACATGATTTATAAAGAAATTTGTGTTAAAAAGAAATAAATTAATAATTTAAAAAAATTATTCCTTATATTCCCAGCATCTAACCAATACCCTGCAAATAAAAGATATTTTAGTACAGGTTCTTTGAATTGAACTGCAACAACAGAGAAAAAAGTGTAAAGCCAGCACCAAGAATATACGGGGAAAGTTCCTAAGAACACATCAGGAAAAGGGATTAAGACTAGAAGAAAGTAGAATGATCTCATTTACACAGTCACAGACTTACTCTTCCTATTTAATTATTTTGTTCTTATTTTTGTTTTCCCTAGGCTGGACTTACGATTTTATTTACATAGGCTACCTCCTGAAAATTCTATCTACTCTGCAATAGAGTCTTGGAAGAGTTGTCTGGGGCACAAAGGGTTTAAATGATTTGCGTATGCCACACAATCAGTATGGATCAAAGGTGAGACTGAATTTGGGTCTTTTTTATTTGAAAGTGAGTTCTCCAGCAACTAAGAAACTTCTCATGAGATAAAAAATAAACCAGTGTGTTCCTATTTCCTACTTTCTTAAAATTCTTAATTTTAAAAGAAGAAAATAATCTATGCTTATAGAAGAAGCTACTGCTATCAAAAGAGGACTATATTATACTATCAATCTCTAATTGCTAGTTTATTTTTTAAGGACGTCTTTTAACAATTCAATATTATTTTCTTTTTTATAATTTTGTCAAATACTATTTTATAGTCTACCCTAAATCCCCAAATTTGCCATAGTGTGATACTGCTTGCAACGGTTTTCTGAATGGCAACTATTATCCAAGAGTTAAGATATGACTCCAATAATAATATTGGCAAGAAAATAAATTGGAGATAGGAGTACAACCCTCTGTGGTTGTCTCAAATACTACACAAATGTAAATTATGATACATATTCCTGATAATATCCTTATGTTTCAACAAATTTTATATATGTAGGGCTTATTTTATAAAAATTTATTTTGATATTCATATCTAATCTGACTAAAGCACTTCACTTTCATATGTTCTATGTTCTTATCTTTTTCCTTAAATAAAATGACACATATAAGTACTTTAAAAAGGATCATGGCATTGTAACGATGTATGATATGAAAATGCTATTTTTTGCTTAGTCTGGGTCACTGAGGATAGGGTCAGCATACTCAATCTGTTGTAATTAATTTATCCCTCACCCCCTGACTCTTTTCAAGAGGACCTGACTTCAAGGTCAAGATTAATAAGAAAGAGGTAAAAATTGTTTAATTGAATCCAACATATAGTAACCTTCAGGAGAAAGGTACAGTCATTATTCATATTTGTATCCCCAATGTCTTAAACACAATAGGCACATAATATATCTTTGTGGGACTGAATTGAATTTATCCAGGAAATGGAAAAGTGAAGTGAAAGTGCTTCTCTAAAAAGATAAAATTATCAGATGAAAACTCTTTCTCATGCCCTCTAGTGACAAAAAATAGTACTATCCCAATGTTCTGCAAGTAGAAGGGACAGGAACAGCTTAGTAATTCTGAAAGCCTTTTAAATTCAGTGGTGAAAATGAAACAAGCTTGATTAGTTTGAGAATTTATTTTCTTTAATTAGTGCCTTTTTAAAACATTCCAATCATTTGTCAATATCTCTATCATTGAAATTTCTCATATAATAAAGAAAAATAGCTCAGCAAAAATGACCAAAGCACCCATAGGATACAATGTACAATTTTGTTTTCATCTAACTTATTATAGTTTTTGTGAATGACATTGTCTGTAAACAATCCATCTGTCAACAAGCACTTAGTAAACACCTAAGTGCTAGGCACTGGGGATACAAATACAATAAATGAAAAAAATAATCTCTAATTATAACAATTACATATTTATATGTGTGTATGTATATATATAATATACATAATTATATATTCTGCTTTTTTTTGCTCTAAGATGACAGTTCATCTTTTCTCTATTTTTCCCAATGAGAAGAGCTCCAAAGTCACAAAACAATATTTTGTAACTTATTTCACACTTAAGGTTATCAGTCACGCTATGCAGAAAACAGAAAGGAAACAAGTTGGGAAAATAAATGTATATTTTGAATGTGCAGAGTAAATTGTAATGATAAAACCCAAAGAGAAGGTAGTTAGAAATTTGACTGAGACGAGAGATAAATGTGAAAGAATGTTAAAATTTGAAAACTTAAGAATTTTACATGCTTACCTAAATATTCTTCAGAGGAAAGGGAAATGGTTTTCAGAATCTCAGCAACAGGCACCAAGTGAAAAAACATTCTGTTCAGAACAATCTGTTTCAATAGCTGCTTATTATTAACTAACATTTGTTATATGTCACAGGGTAAACAACACATCAATCTATCCCTGCTGTCTCAGATATACAAAAGGAGCAAAAAAAAAAGAAAAAAAATCCCTCCCAAAATATCCCACACAACTACTAATATTTCAATCCTATGAGGAAAAAGAATTTTTTTGCATAATTAATCTTCAGGGCATAGAGGAATTCAGCAACAAAATTCCTGATTCTTTAAAGCAACATTTTCCAACTATATCATGTTAAAGAAGTATATCCCATAAATAGAAATTTTCAAACAAAGAAATTAAAATTATTTCTAACCATGAAAAAATATTCTAAATTACTATTGATTAGAGAAATGCAAATTAATACAACTCTGAGGTACCACTATATACTTCTCAAATTGGTTAAGATGACAGGAAAAGATATGATAAATGCTGGGAGGGGATGTGGAAAACCTGGGATACTAATACATTGTTGGTGTTGTTGTGAACCGATCCAACCATTCTGGAAAACAATCTGAAACTATGCTCAAAAGGTTATCAAATTGTACACATCCTTTGATCCAGCAGTGTTTCTACTGGGCTTATATCCCAAAGAGATCTTAAAGAAGGGAAAGGGACCTGCATGTGCAAAAATGTTTGTGGCAACCCTTTTTGTAGGGGTAAGGAAACTAGAAACTGAGTGGATACCCATCAGCTGGAGCACAAGGTTTTAGCAAGGGTGAATGCTGAAAACTATCTTTGCATGTAATTTGTTTTGTTTTATTTTGAAGTTAAAAACATGATGTTTCATGTATTGTATCTAGGTTATATTGTAACACATGTAAAATGTACGGGATTGCCTGTCATCGGGGGGAGGGAGTGGAGGGAGGGGGGGGGATAATTTGGAAAAATGAATACAAGGGATAATATTATAAAAAACAAACAAACAAAAAAACATGATGTTTTCACTCTTATAAAACCTGGTGCTCCAAATGTTTTTCTTTCTCTTCCCTCCATTCCTCCCCTAGATAGCAAGTAATCCAATATATGTTAAACATGTACAATTCTTCTATACATATTTCTACAATGATCATGCTGCACAAGAAAAATCAGATCAAAAAGGGAAAAAAAAAACAAAAAGTAAACAAACAACAACAAAAAAGGGGAAAATGCTATGTTGTGATCCACACTTAGTTCCCATAAGGCTCTCTCTGGGTGTAGATGGCTCTCTCCATTACAAGACCACAGGGACTATCCTGAATCATTTCTTTGCATATATTTTGAAAAGAAAAGGCTCTTATTAAAAAAGAAAAAGTAATCCCAAATTCATATCAGCTCAGTCTTCATATTTACTGTTTATAACCACAAACCTCTCTTTTAGGATATTCTCACCACAAGTGAGAACTCTTACTCTTATAATCTTATACATATCCGTTCAACTTATTGCCTCAAAACATTTCACCCTTCAAACCTCCTCCTCTCTTTTTAGAAGAAAAGGTAAACCTCTTCCTTTTAAGGCAAAATCTTGTAATCTGTGTTCTTGATTTAACCCTCCACCATCTCCTTCAAAATCTTGCTCTATCAACTGTTTCCTCTTACTTACATCATCCCTCAAATACTTACAATCTTTCCCTCAAAGGGCCTTTCTTTGCTGACTGAAAAAGATGCTTAGATTTCTTTTACCTTATAAAAACAGCTAAAAATAAGTCCTGTCTTTAATCCTATCATCTAAATTGAAATCTCTATTTTCCTCATTTGTTTACTCAGAAGGAAAACTTATAGGTTATCTTCCATTTTTATCAATCATTCTTCTTAATTCCTCACTATATGCCTATTGCTCTAACCATTCTAACATGGACCTGCTATTTTCAAGTAACTTTCTAATTGTTAAATCCAATGGCTGAATATCAGTCTTCATTATCCTTGACTTCTCTGCATTTGACTATTATCTTCTTGAAACTCTCCTTTATCTTTAATTTACATGTTTTTTTTCTTTTCAGGTTCTTTCATTATTTTCTGTCTACTGCTATACTGCCTTTATTGGCCTCTGCACCTTTGAATGTGGGTGTTCTTCAAAGCCCTCTGTTCTTGTTTTCTTTTGCTCAAGTTTTCAACCATCATTCTCAACTCTTCATTTCTAGCTCTGAGGTGCCTTCCAAAGGTTTGTTCACTTTGGTGTTTTGCTATCATTTCAAAATGCAATGAGACTAAAACCAAATTTATTTTCCCAATTTTTTCTTTACTTTATACTTTTGATCTTTTTTTTGTGTTGTTGTTCTGCAAAGTTCATAAGTTTCATATAATCAAGTACATGCACCTAAACCAAATCACTTCTTTTCAATTAAGGCCAATATATTAATCCATTGTCTTCCATCTTTAAAACATTTTTGCATGTATCATCCACTTAAAATTCACTAAGTTATATAAATTAAAATGTGAATTTAAATACATTTCCCACTAAATTGCTAAACAAATTTCTCAAACTTATTTGTGAAATAATAAATCCCTTCCCCAGTTTTTGTTTTTAAAGGTTTATAAAACATTTTTTGTGCATAAATGTTGGATTTCTTTTAATTGATCTGTTACCCTTTTTTTGGCTCACACAGATAACTGATAATTTCCCTGCAGTTTATTTTTAAATAAATGTTTATAATGACAATGAAGAAATATTAGATTAATAATGTAATCAATTTGCTATGCCATTGAAACATCTAGCAAGTAAGAAAGAGAAATTAAATTATAATCCCTTAGCCATTATCCATTTTCACTCTTAATGCCATCCTTAATTTTAAAGCAAATGTAGTTTTCCTCATTAAAAAAAGTATCATGGGATCATAGCTTTAAAGTTAGAACTCTTCCCTTAGTCCTTAGAAAATTACCTTCAAAGTATGAAGCAAAGAATTAAAATTCCCAAGAGAAGATTGAAAACCTATGTCCATAAAAATAAAAGGATACAGGTCTTTGCTCTCTGCCTAGCAAGAAGACATCTAGAATGTTACATTTACTTCTATGTATCTCATTTTCAGAAAGACATGCTGGCATATATTTAGAAAAGGGTTAAGTAGCTGAAAAACTGTTTAAACATCTTTTATTTATATGAGGAGGAGGAGAAACAAATCTTCAAGGGTTGGCAACTTACAAACAGCTGCCATGAGTCTGTACCTGCTTGTTGATTCATCTCTTAATGTTCAAACTGATGTAACTACAACAGTGAATCACTAGCCTTGGAGTGAGGCAGAGCCTTCATGCTTCCTCTACTTCTATAAAGACAAAAGTTTAAAATGACCATAGGGATCTTGTTTCTTTTGTTGCCGCCTTTCTTTAATAAATTTTCAAGGTACTGTAATCAATATATCCAAGCTTCCGTCCTAGTCCTATGGCCTCTGCCTATGGGTCTATATAGTTTACCCCCTCCTTAAGGCTGCGTATTACCTTGTTTTCCAAAGTGAGAGCTAAAACTCATTAAACTAATATGTAAAGGTGAGAGATTTTGGGTGCTCCTCAGGATTCCCTTCTCAGTTTCTAGGCCCCACAAGTAAATTATAATATGGGTCTTCTAGAAACTATACATCCATATTATCTATTCTCTCTTATATTACATAACTTGTATACATTAAATAACACCAAAGTTTTCAAGTCTCAACTTGTACTAAGTACTTCCTATTGATACATTTTTGATACAAAATTTTTGACAATTTTTCAAATACACCCAAAATAATGTTTTCTCCCTTTGCAAAGTATATTCTCTAAAAACAGATAAGCAAAACTTCCTAAAAGTATAATTAGTAGTATATCCTGACACTATTGTTTAAATTTTAGGCTCCTTTTGTTTTATATTATATTCACATCCAAATATATCTCTTCCTTCTTCCCATATCTACAGAAGATACCTTCTCTTGTAATAAAGATTTAAATTAAAAAAAAAAAAAGTTCAGCAAAATATTCTTATAAGACCACACCTTAAACCTTAACATTCTCAAATATCAGCTCTCAGATACCTATACTCTCTTCTATTCTTGTATATGTCCTTTTAAATATGAGCTAGTCAGTGAATTATATCCAACATCTTTAACCATCTTTCTCACTTTTCTTCATAAGAATCATTTGCAACTGTGTAATAGGAATTTTGTTCCTTCTTTCTGGATAGAGCTCTGGTCAGGAAGACCTATATTTGCATTTTGCCCCACATGCTTACTACCTATGGGATTCTGGTTAACTTAAAAACCTCTTAGCCCAGTTCCCTCATCTATAAAACAGGCATAATAATAGCGGTATCATTTACATCACCGAGTTGCTGAGGATCAAGTAAAAGGATCTATGTAAAGTATGTTGCCATCCTTAAAGCATATCTGATTCTTTATGACCCTATTTGGGGTATTCTTTGCAGAGAAAACCAAAGTAGTTTGCCATTTCCTTCTCAAATTCATTTTACAAATGAGGAAACTGAGAAAAACAAGGCTAAATAATCTTCCCAAGATTGTACAACTAAGTATCTGAAGCTGGATTTAAACCCAGGTCTTGAGTCCAGGTCCAGAACTCTAGCTATTGTTATCACTTTAGAAATGTCAACTGTTGCTGCCATTATTCTTGTTTAGATCTGTTTATTTCACAGATATAGGATCCCCTCTACCAATTCAGACCAGTATATTATTGATGGAGATGATGATGATCATCTCTTTAGAACCTCAAGTTATAAGAATATTATCTAACATCTCTCAATTCTGAAATCTGTTCTAGTAAAGCTGTATCAGATGTTCCTTTTCCTATCATGAACTCTTTAGATGATACAGAGTTGGGGTCTCCCAAGATTTCCATTAGGTCTATTTCACCAAATGATTCTTCCTCGCTGGGAAAAAAAAAAAAAAAAGTTCAAAAGTATGGACAGTAGTCAAAATACTCATACCCCAGTCATTTCATATGAGCTCTTGCAAAGATTGCATGAGGATATATGTAAAATTGCTTTTGAAACTGTCAACTTACTGTGGTCTTGTTTTTTGGGAAGTTTCCACTAAATATGCAGATTATAACCTATTTTATAACTCTTGTTCACATCTTTCCCCTAAATTTGCCAAAGGATGTAAATCCAACATGTAGAAATTTTTCTACCTTTCTACTGACATCACAAAGGATTAATAATCTAAATGTTCACTTGTCATGGTTTACCCTTGTCACGTGACCAGTCCATATTATTTTCCAATCATTCAATTTCTTGATAACATCTTTTATTTCTATTTTTCTAAATTCCTCTTATATTATGGCATTCTTCACTCACCGTGGGCCCTCTCCATTGTTCTTTATGTGATAACTAATTTTGGTTTCCTAGACATTGTTGTATTCTACCTTCAATTGCTATCTGCAATACTGCTATGATGTTGGCAAATTGTACCTTTGCTTTAATGGTAAACCAGAGGTCATTAAGAAAGCTATGCAATTTCTTGAAGACAATCCAGTTCACTCTCTTCCTCCTACTGAATCCTTTTTTCCCCCTGAGGCTATTGGCGTTAAGTAACTTGCACAGGGCCACACAGCTAGGAAGTGTTAAGTGTCTGAGATCAGATTTGAACTTAGGTCCTCCTGGTTTCAAGGCTGGTGCTCTATCCACTGCACAAACTAGCTGCCCTTTCTACTGAATTCTTAACCAAGTAGTTATCCTTCTTTCTATTCCGATATATATATATATATATATATATATATATATATATATATTGATGAACAGATTCTATAGATTATCCATCCAAATGAATATTGTAATCCAGGCAATAGACACTCTTCATCTACCTGATCTTTCCTGCATGCATACTTAAGTGAAAATCTTCTGAGCAACTATGTATCTCTTCCACTATGCAATGTTCTAGGGCTAGATGTAGAATATCATTCTCAAAACAGATGCATAAGAAGGATTTCATTATCTGCAGGGAATCACTTATCAACTTGAATTGTGTACCTGATCTCTATCGCACAGATTAAATGCCACTAGTGAGCACAGATCTGTTTTCACCTCGCCTGATATTTGTGATCAGAGGATTGTTGCACAATTTTATTTTTCTTATTAAATCTTTCAAGGAATCTTAAATGTTTTTGACATATGGATGGGAACCACTTTACTGCATTTTCATAAATCCAACAATAAATAGAATAAAATTTTATATTCTCTATATCTTTCAATTAACTGTGAAATAGTAAAGATGTGTTCCATTGCTGACTATTGTGAAGGCTTACTTTGAATTACTTAAGTTTTTGGATAAAAGTATTATTGCCAGTGTTGATGTCTTTTCTTTTGTCTACTTACCATTTTTGACTGGCAATTAATTGTTTATAAATCCATGAGGGTTAAGCAGTTTAACTGTAATTTAATTGTAAAATCTATCCTTTTCTCAATTCTTTCGTCTTCTTCTTCTTCTTTTTTTTTTAATTGGTAATTCTGAATTTGGCTCTGATGATCTGATTATACACAGGCAGTTGACTCAGGGATAATTCCCACACCAACAAGTCTTTTCCAGTCTATTAAAATATAATCTATTTTGTTTTTTGTAATACTACTGGGTACTTTCCCCTTTTCTAAAAGTGTTCATAATATAAAGACATGAGACTTCTGTGCAATCTACAAATCTTTGCCATTTTATTGTGTCTTCCTAAACTATTCTTTCCCATATTTCTCCCCACCTTCACCTTTTTAAAACTTTTACATTTAAGTTATCAAGTATTAATGTCACTAATGTCAAGATTAATATGATTCAAATCCTCCAAAAATATGTCCACTTGGTCACTAGATCAGCACCAATAGTTAAATTAGAATGTACTGATGACCTCAAGATGTTGTGATTCTTTTTTTTTTTTAAATGTTTTTATTAAAGCTTTTTATTTATAGAACATATACATGGATAATTTTTCAACATTGAGTCTTGCAAAAACTTTTGTTGTAAATTTTCCCCTCCTTCCCCATACCCTCTTGGCAGGTATTCCAAAACATGTTAGATATGTTAAAAATATATGTCAAATTCAAAATATGTATACATATTTATACAGTTATCTTGCTGCACAAGAAAAATCAGATCAAGAAGAAAGAGAAAGAAAACAAAATGCAAGCAAATAATGACAGAGAATGAGAATGCTATGTTGTGGGTCCACACTCAGTTCCCGCAGTTTCTCTCTTGGTGTATATGGTTCTCTTCATCACTGAACAAGTGACACTGGTTTGAAATATCTCATTGTTGAAGAGAGCCATGTCCATCAGAATTGATCCGTGTTTCCGTGTATAATGATCTCCTGGTTCTGCTCATTTCACTTAGCATCAGTTCATGTCTCTTCAGGCCTCTCTGAAATCATCCTACTGATAGTTTCTTACAGAACAATAATATTCTGGAACATTCATATACCATAATTTATATAGCCATTCTCCAGTATCTCTGCCAAGAAACTCCAAAGACAAGAGTTAGATATGACTGAAAAGTGGACCAACAACAATATAAGTGAATTGTCTGAATGATTAAGTATTTGCTATTTTCCAGAGACTAATTCAATTCTAGATTAATCTTAACTTTTCAGCCTTTCTTGTACTCTATGCAACAAGGATTATCATCTTTTACTCTCAATTAAGTAACGGCTTAAGTAGCAAAGATACCACCTATTAGAATCCAACTTGAAGCTAGTTGCCAGCTGCCTCAGAAACAGATTAAGTGAAAAACAAACTTGTATCAACTTGTTTTCTAGCTACTTTAAATCTCTTGCCAATAAAAGATAGGCACCAAGATATAATATTTCACATTTATAAAGCATTATACAATTTGCAAAGTACTTTCCCCTTTAACATAAGCAAATACAGGTACTCATCCTCACTTTACAGATGAAGAAACTAAGGTTCAAGTTCTCCCCAAATCTGATTTGAAAAGTATTTGAAATTGTGTGTCCTTCTCTGATTTACTTCTTTCATTCTTTGTTAGTACTTTTGCTGCCAGAATAAGGCCCTTTCTTTTTTTCCTTACTTGTTACTCTCTTTGTTCATCTCCTTTTTCTTGTAGTATGGGCATAAATTAAAGTATCATGTTGCACTCTTTCCCAACATGGTACAGATCCTTCTAATGCTGATTTAAAAAAAAATAGAAATGATATTGCGGCCACTACTTCACAATTTATTCTGAAGAACTGAGAGAGTACTGCCTCCAGAAATGAAAAGTACCTGACATTTAGTGTGGTTCATTAAGTCTTACATAGTTAAGTGTAGTCACCAATAAAATGCTGGTTTGTTACCAGTGGCAATTTGAGTAAAGAACTGTGTTTGGAAAAGAGAGAAGAAAATAACATAGAAAGGTTTATCTTAACATCTGTACAACTAGTCATTTAAAAAATGTTATACCAGGGATCAGCTGCTCACAGGATCTAGAAAAAGCAATTCCTCAATATGAAGGTCATGAGTATCTTGTTTTGTCTCAGAAGCAGTGAGTGAAACTGAGTTAGAGGATGCCAGGAAGACAGAAAAGAGATATGAATAAATACTAAATAAACTCCAAGGCAGTGGGTCAATGATCCAAGGAAATCCCAATAAACTTTGGATGGAAAACGCCATCCACACCCAGAGAGAAAACTATGGAGTCTAAATGTAAATCAACACATGCTATGTTCATTCCCCCCCCCCCCTTTTCTTGTTTTGTTTTTTTTTTCTTGTGGTTTTTCCCCTTTTGTTTTGATTTTCCTCTTTCAACATGACTCATAAAGAAATGTGTATTTGTTAAAAATTAATGTACATGTATAACCAGATAAATAAAGAAAACAATAAAAAACTATGTAAACCACAAAAAAAAGAAAAAGAAAACTCTATTATGTACAATAAATGATGAGCAGACAGATTCCAAAAAGCCTGGAAAGACTTACATGAACTGATGCTAAATGGAATAAAGGTCACAAAAAAAACTGTTCTTTGAGATAGTTTTTTGAAATGAATTATCATTTTAAAAATCCAGAATGACAAGGATATTCCAAAGACATTACTAATTAAAACAAACAAACAAACATATATATATATGTATACATATATATATATATATATGTATACATATATATATATGTAAACATATATATATATGTATACTATGTGCTCCATAAGGCTAGAAAAACAGATTGGAGTCAAGTTGTGTAGGGTTTAAAAAACAAAAAACTAAGTGGAGGAGTTTATAATTTACAAGAGAACCAATATGTAGCCACTGTAGTTGGTCTGAGTGAGGAAGTCACATGGCCTGAGAATGAGAATTCCATGTGACTTAAGAATTTACAATTCTGATCAGCAAACCCTAGGATATGACATGGCATAATGTATGTATGGGAGGAGAGAGAAGGAGAGCTGGAAGGACAGGAGTGAAAATAAAAAACAATCTACATATTTTTGAAAATAAAAAAGCTATTTAAAAAATAAAGAGAAAAGAAATCAAATACATAAAAACAATTTTTAAAAGGTGAAAATAAAATTGATCAGCACATTAAAAAAAAATACTATGTTAGCTTAAAATGAGACAGTCTACAGGAAACTGAACAATTAACAATAAGAGCTATACTTTGCCTTAACACTGCAAAGATGTGCAATAAGAACATAGTAGTTTTGGGGGTTGAGGTCCCTTTAAGATTCCTCTTTGACTGCCCATGGCTGACCTTGATTTACAAATCCTGGTCAAAAGCACCCTTTGAATATCTGGGCCCAGCCCCCACTATCAGCTCAGCTTCCCCCAGCCCTCATCTGATCTGAGCTAACTGAAAAGCCCGACAAGAACTTGGGGGTACTGCCCATCTTCTTTTAGGTATAAAAGAGGTGAGCTGGAGCGCTCTCTTGGCAGGAGAGCTCTCCCCGCCAACACATGGTATCCTTCCAGTCATGTGAGGGTTCCTGCCTGCCCAGCGGCCACCTCTGGCCCTGGTGTCTTTTTAACTGAGCTTTACTTCCAAATTTCTACAATAAACCTTTTGTTTATCAATCTAGGTTTTGGGGCCTGTAAATTCATTTACAGGGGACACTGCGCCTCATGGGATTATCTATGCGCTGAAAAATGGGGTTTCCCCCTTTCCTTTCCTTCATTATTTGGTGGCCCTCACGGGACCCCAAAAATTGTTACCCCGAAAACTAACCTTAACCTTTTCAGGTCTCTCAGAACCAACCTTCGTCCTTAGCAGTTCGAACAGCTTCCGGGAAGAATATCTGTGTTCCTACCCTTGTCTCACTCTATCTCTAAAACATAGGGCACTCAGACCAGGTTTGGGCTTTCAGCAAAAAGTCTCCCATGGAGACTACTTGCATTTCAGGCAAAAAGTCCTCCTTTTGTATAACTTTGTCTCTAGACCTTCTTTTCCAAGGCATTTCTAATCCCTTTATCTCACCAGAAAAGCCTGACCTCAGGCCACAACTCCACACAGGAGAGTGTCTTTTCACCCCTCCCCCATCACATGGCCATCCCTCTGGGGTCCCAGGCCAGCAGTCTCCTTGATCTCTTCTGGGGGAGAAATCTGTGTTTGAACCCCTCTCACACTCCACCATAGTGGTCAGGCTGTAGCCACGAGGAGACAATCAATGGATCGGGTGAACTTGGAGATGTGTCTTTACCCAGAAGCACTGGGTAAGATAACATCTCTCCCCTTCCCCCATCCTCTCTCTTTTCCAAACTTTCCCATGTGGCTTGGCATCCTGCCATTTAAATGCTCCCATCCTGTCCCCTTCTTGGGGTACAGTGGGGAGATTTGGGGACTCTTTTCAAGATCTCTAGAAACACCCCTCCCATAGCTTTTACCTGGCTCTTAAAGGCTTCCAGCCCTCTCAGAGAACTAGCTTGGGGACTTGGTTTCCTGATTTAATCATCCTGCATTAGAACATGCTCTCTAGGCTGGATATAAGATTTTCTAAGCCTCGGGGCATAATTACCTGCTCTCTAAAGCCTAGACAGAGAATTTAAACTGCTCGAGCCTTTCTCTGTCTCAGATCCTAGAGCATTCTATTTCTCTCGGCTGACATTCTATGCCCCATATGCCAACAATTAAAAGATGCCCTTTCTAAGTTCTGGTCCCAGCCAGTCTAGAACTACAGAAAGGAGATCTTTGTAATTTTGGCTGGGGAACAAAATTCTGAATCCAGGCAAATTAATTGTTAAGAGAGTGAGAATAGTTTCTTTTGGTTTCTTCCTCCCCCCCCCCCCCCAATCCAGACTGCAGGCAGGCAGGAGTGAATTAAAGAGAGGGATTGAAACTATTAAAAAAAAACACAAAACACCCACACCCACACCCACACACCCACACCCACACACAAAAAAAAAAAAAACACTCCTTAACTACTTTTAATTTGGCACCTCTCTAGAATCTTTCTCTGTTCTGGTGTGCAACAGTTCTCTTTTACTGCTTCAGTTTCCTTAAACTGTCTTTCTTGCCTCAACTTCTCTGGCTTCAGTCCAGGAACCTAGGGATATAGAATAAAAACAGATTCTCCCTCAAGCTGCCTTTTATAGAATGGCTAAATTAACATCTGAATTCTATGTAGAGTTCCAATCTCTCTCTACTCACCCAACCCCCAACTTTTATTTTCAGGAGTCGTGTATCACCAATTAGGGTCTGACTTTTCTAAATGCACCAAACGCCCCACACTCTACTCACTAAAAGATGGGTGGATTCTCTGCATTAAGTACCTGTAGCCTCAGGTAAATGCTAGCTGCCTTCCCCTCCCTCTGCCTCTTCTAACAGAGTAGGGAGGGGCCATGTGGGATTTCTCTACACCCAGTTTCTGCAGAAAAGGTTTTGAGATGGGCCCGCTTTCAAATTAAGACTCATTAAAACTGGGGGACTTGCTAAAACTATTTGACTATTGCTCTGTATGAGAAAAACTAACTATTGCTGCATAAAACTTTGACTATTGCTGTTTCAGGAAATTTACTAGTCTGCTATGTATAATCTGATAATTTCTGTAAACAGGGGAGGAAGGAAACAGATTTCAGCTGGTCAGGAAATTGGAAAAAACTGACATCTCATTTAAGTTTAGGCTGAATTGGAAAATATTTTACTCTTTGCTTAAAATTTACTAGACTATGATTTGCTGGGTTATGTTTTAACTTTGAAATCCCTTATTCAGTCTTTGGGATTATTCTTTAAAAACAACCAAAAATCAGACACCTGTCCTAGGACTGGCAGCCTCTCTGATCTGTTTCTACACTCCTTTTACCCCAGTTCCTTAATTATTATTTCAGCATTTCGATACTCTAATGGTTTGGGGTGGCCTGTCTTGGTCTAATTGCATAATTTACTCAGAAATCTGTCCTACCCAAGGAGAGAAAGAGAGAATGAAGCTCTCAAACTCCATTTTTTATCTCTCTCTCGGAGCCCCTGACTTGGGGTGCTCTCTTAGGGCAGCAGGACTGCCTTGAGCACTGCTACACAGCAGAGGCTGAGTTAAATGCACAAATGACCAGACCTAAAGACTGTCCATCTCTGGCTGAGATGCCCCCCAACCGCAGAGATTTGAACAGGGAGGCTTGTGTGTCTCTCTGAATAAGGAGTGCTGTTCTATGCTAATAATTCTGGGGTTATTGGGGAGAAACTGGTCCTTGCCACACGTTCTTGCATTTTCTAGTTTTAGTCTGGTTTGTTTATTATTCTGACTCAGTTTCCCTAATTATCCTGACTCAGTCCTGCCTCAGTTTCCCTGCCTCTTAGTTCTGCAAAACCTCCCCCTGCCTTTTTAATCAGAATATTTGATAAGATCTCATGTTTCAGAATAGGAGAATGCCTCTCCCATCCCAATCAAGATGCTGTCTCCATTGATTATGTCATCTCTCTAGAAACCTACTCCAATATTGCTCTTGCCTCTATTTCAGTCTTCCTGACTTACTGTTCATGAGGTAACACAAACCCCCCACCCTCTATCAGCAAGGTGGGTCAGCTCAATTTCCCCTTGATTGACACTGTGTGGAGCTCTACGCTCAAGCCAAGCATTGCTCATTGAGACGTCATGGCACAGCTCTGGCGAAATAAAAGTTTTTGTCATCTCTCTCTCTCTCTCTTAGGGACGCCTAAAGGGAATGAAGGCTATAGAGTTGAGATCCGGCTACTGCCTCTCAATAAACTCCACTGAACAGATTAATCTATCTCCACCCACCTTGACAGGGTTTGCCTGCTGTTAGGACACACCCAGCAAAGCTAGCCCCTTTGAAGCCAAAAGGTTGGGAAAGAGCAATAATCAAACTTAGCCTGGGCTTCTGTGATTGCCATCCACACTTTGGTAGGATTTATTTCTAAAAGTTTAACCGCTAACTTCTTGAATTCTCTTATGTGGAATTAGACATTATGTATATGATTGTATTTGCATTGGGTATTTTAAAAAACAAACTAATTTGTATGAATAATGCTCACTTATGAAACATCTACTTAGATATGAACTTATTGGGATAAATTCCTTACTGTTATCAACATAAGGTTATGATAAATATTTGTTTAGAATTTATGTTCTTGCATTTTTTCCTCATGTAACTGATTTTAAGATCAGAGCAATAGTTAATAGAAATTGTTAATGCGATTCAATTATGTCATACCTTGCTGTTTCCAGCCTGATTATATGTAACCATTGTATCCTAAATGCTTGGGCAAATAAGTATTTAGCCTGGTCATCTGTCTGCTACTGGACAACTAATAGATATGTGTAAGACCAAAAACACCTGTTGGTTTCCTTTTATCTCGTTAACTTGAGACTCTCAGTTCTCTTCTCAGGGCAACTCCTGCCTCCAGACACTCAGAAAGAAGCAGAGGTGCCCTTTTAATGCAAATCTCTTCTAGACTTAAACCTTAGAAGACCCCAGTCTCTGCCCTGAATTCGAGCAGGAAGAACTTGCCTTCTCACCACCATAGCAAATGCCACAAGGGTTGACCGCCCCCAGCTTCCTGCTCCCTGGAGGAATTTGAGGTCTGGCCCTGTTTCCCTTTTATCTCAGGACAGCCCGAACACCTCAGGGGCCAGTAAGCTGGGTAGGCTATGCTGATACTTTTCACCCCTCCTCCATAAAGAATGGGGAAACTAGGAAGGAAAAGATTCAGGATCTTTGCTTATTGAATAACCAACTTTCTTCAAGAAAAACAGCACATGGATCCACACTTAACACCATATACCAAGATAAGATCAAAATGGGTCCATGATTTAGGCATAAAGAGGGAGATAATAAATAGATTAGAGGAACAGAGGATAATCTACCTCTCAGACTTGTGGAGGAGGAAGGAATTTATGACCAGAGGAGAACTAGAGATCATTATTGATCACAAAATAGAAGATTTTGATTACATCAAACTAAAAAGTTTCTGTACAAATAATACTAATGCAAACAAGATTAGAAGGGAAGTAACAAATTGGGAAAATATTTTTAAAAACAAAGGTTCTGACAAAGGTCTCATTTCCAAAATATATAGAGAACTGACCCTAATTTATAAGAAACCGAACCATTCTCCAATTGATAAATGGTCAAAGGATATGAACAGACAATTCTCAGAGGAAGAAATTGAAACTATATCCACTCACATGAAAGAGTGTTCCAAATCACTACTGATCAGAGAAATGCAAATTAAGACCACTCTGAGATACCACTACACACCTGTCAGATTGGCTAAGATGACAGGAACAAATAATGACAAATGTTGGAGGGGATGTGGGGAAATTGGGACACTAATACATTGCTGGTGGAGTTGCGAAAGAATCCAGCCATTCTGGAGAGCAATCTGGAATTATGCCCAAAAAGTTATCAAACTGTGCATACCCTTTGACCCAGCAGCGCTACTACTGGGATTATATCCCAAAGAAATACTAAAGAGCGGAAAGAAACATATATGTGCCAAAATGTTTGTGGCAGCTCTATTTGTTGTAGCTAGAAACTGGAAGATGAATGGATGTCCATCAGTTGGAGAATGGTTGGGTAAATTGTGGTATATGAAGGTTATGGAATATTATTGCTCGGTAAGAAATGACCAGCAGGAGGAATATAGAGAGGCCTGGAGAGACTTAAATCAACTGATGCTGAGTGAAATGAGCAGAACCAGAAGATCACTGTACACTTCAACAACAATACTGTATGAGGATGTATTCTGATGGAAGTGGAAATCTTCAACATAAAGAAGATCCAACAGTTGATCAATGATGGACAGAGGTAGCTACACCCAGAGAAGAAACACTGGGAGGGGAATGTAAATTGTTAGCACTAATATCTGTCTGCCCAGGTTGCATGTACCTTCGGATTCTAATGTTTATTGTGCAACAAGAAAATGATATTCACACACATGTATTGTACCTAGACTATATCGTAACACATGTAAAATGTATGGTATTGCCTGTCGTCGGGGGGAGGGAATAGAGGGAGGGGGGGTAATTTGGAAAAATGAATACAAGGGATAATATTATAAAATATATATATATATATATAATTAAAAAAAATTAAAAAAAAATTAAAAAAAAAAAAGAAAAACAGCACAGTTTTTCCAACATTTCCAAGAGCTTAAACCGCATTCTTATCTTGATCTGCAGCTCTGACAACTGGGGATATACCCATCCCTAGACCCTGCCTTACAAAAGAGCAGTGGTTCATTAAATTACTAGATATCAAGGCCCCTTGCCTCCCCTGACTTCTGAGTCCACACCCTTTAATCCCAACCCCAAGAGAAATTAGCTTTCCTGGAAATTAAGGGTGAAAGAGCTAGGCTACAAATAATCTTTTCTCAGCATTTTCTCCTGTTTCTCTTTGATAATTAGATGGGCCATCAGACCAGCAGCCCACAGAAGAGACCTGATGTGTTTCTTGCTAAAGGCCCCATTCTCCTGAATGTCACCATCTCCACCCTGGGATGACACCCCACTTTTAATCTGTTCCCGAGATCTGTTTTTTCTAGGCTTCACACTTTGGATTCTCAGCTGGTCTTTCAGCCTGGAAACAATGACTGGGGACAACTGACTGGGACACCCCCTCTGATGCCCTGCTGCCATCCCCCACACCTCAAGCCTCATCTCTTGGCATGAAACCCCAAATCCCTATGGCCCTTGTCAGCTCGAAGCAGTTAAGAGGAGATTGATGCCCCTTTTCCCACATGCATCTGGAGGTGATGGTTTGAGGGGGGTGCAAGATGAGGGAACCCCACTACTCTGAAGATCTTTGGAGAAAATTTTCAACCTTGCCTTAAATGAAGGACATTGCCCCCAATTTTTTTTTCTTAAATGAATTTAAGTCTCAACTGTTTAAGGGGGGAAATGATGGGGGTTGAGGTCCCTTTAAGATTCCTCTTTGACTGCCCATGGCTGACCTTGATTTACAAATCCTGGTCAAAAGCACCCTTTGAATATCTGGGCCCAGCCCCCACTATCAGCTCAGCTTCCCCCAGCCCTCACCTGATCTGAGCTAACTGAAAAGCCCGACAAGAACTTGGGGGGTACCGCCCATCTTCTTTTAGGTATAAAAGAGGTGAGCTGGAGCGCTCTCTTGGCAGGAGAGCTCTCCCCGCCAACACATGGTATCCTTCCAGTCATGTAAGGGTTCCTGCCTGCCCAGCGGCTACCTCTGGCCCTGGCGTCTTTCTAATTGAGTTTTACTTCCAAATTTCTACAATAAACCTTTTATCAATCTAGGTTTTCGGGCCTGTAAATTCATTTACAGGGGACACTGCGCCTCATGGGATTATCTATGTGCCAAGAAACAGGGTTTCCTTCCACCCTGCTTTTCTTCTTTACATGGCTTTCTACAATCTCCCTTCCTCAAATCTGTCTCCAAAATGGAGGCTTAGGGATGATATCATCAGTAGGAAAAAGGAGTCAGTATGGCATGGGGATATTCCAGTCTAAGTAGGCCCCTGGGTGCTGAGAGTTCCAGGGTGAAAAGGAAATTAAATCAAGGTGGCAAAGTCCTTTAAGTCAATAGCACAACCAGGAGAGAAATGACAATACTGAATAGCATATTTTTACTTCATGCCTGGAATTATCTCCCTCTTTGTCTTTATCTTCTGACTTTCCTGTCAAGTCTCAGTGAGAATTGTCTTCCACCAAAAGCTTTCCTCTTTCTCCCTTTAATATCAGCACCTTCTATCTGTGCTTGTTTCCAATACATCCTGTATAAATCTTACTGTTTGCATGTCTCCTTTCTTCAAGTATATATAAATATATATAAGCTCTTTGAGGGCACGGAGTATTTTTATCTCTTTATATCAACAGCAATTAACACAGTGCCTGGTACATAGCTTGTTGACCTGACTATACTATAGTATAGCAGATTCTGGAAGGAATACAGAGTATACAGAGACACAGAAATTGAAATTAGTAATAAAATCCCATTTTAATGTAATAAGTCAAGACCCAAATCAATTCTATGAAAAAGGATTTTTCATAAAAACATAAGCTTACCATTTAGTCTACAATCCTAAAAAATTTTATAAAAGCCAGGAAAAAATTTCAAAAAGCTTAAATTTCCACTGAAATTAAGAGACAAGATAAATATCAGAAGTGGAAACATAGTTGGGAAAACATAAATATATACATTTTTTTAAAAATACTGAAGCATCTCACTTAGTTAAGCACTTAATAAATACAAATATTAAAATGTATTATATATAACTTGTTTTGTTATCCATTGACCATGCTCTGCATATTAGAAATATAAAACTTGGGAGAAATCACTGGCAGGGAAAAAAAATTTTCTTCTATTTTACTCAAATTTTACCTCAAACCTCTCAATCACCAATTTGATGAAAGAGGATTCTCTTCTTTTTATCTTATTAATAGTATTTTATATTTTTCCATACGCAAAGATAGAGTTCAACATTCTTCTTCACAAAGCCTTGTGTTCCAGATTTTTCTCCATCTCTCTTCTCCTCCCCAAGACATGGAAGTAATCTGATATAAATTAAACACAATTCTTCTAAACATATTTCCACATTCATCATATTGTGTAGATCACAACAGAAAAAAACATGAGAATGAAAGCAAAGCAAACACAACCCAATAACAAAGCAAACAAACAACAACCAAAAAAAGGTGAAAATACTATGATTTGATCCACATTAACTCCATAGTTCTCTCTCTCAATACAGATGGCATCCTTGATATTATTTTCTTTTAAAAAAAATTATTACTGATGACTTCTACTTATATATGAAAGTCATTCTGGATATAGATTCCATTCACAAAAAACAAACAAAAACAACCAGTCCTCCCTTTCAACAACAACAACAACAACAACAAAAAAAAAAAAAAGTAAAATAAAAACAAACAGGACAGTTACAATACCTTCCAGACATCATTCTGTTCCATACTTCCAATCTCCTTGCTGCCAATAGAGGCATATGTTTGATTATTTGTTTTCTTGGACTAAAATTGGTCATAATTATGCAGAGTTTAGCTTCTTTTTAGTGTTCTTTTCTTTCACACTGCTATAGTCAATACTATGTATTATGAATTGTTATCCTGGTTTTGCTTACTTATTCCATTTGCATTAGTTCATATAAGTTTTCCCATGTTTCTCTGAACTTATTTCTGTTTTATTTCTGATTACACAATAATATTCAATGACATTCATATACTACAATTCGTTCAGCCATTTTCAGTCAATGATTATCTACTTTGTTTCCAGTTCTTTGTTACCACAAAAAGTATTGCTATGAATGTATACAGATATAGAGATATTCCTATTCTATACCTTATATTAGTAAAAAAAAAAAAAAAAAAAAAAAAAAAGGCATGTTTGCTTTTCCATCTTTGACTTCTTTAGGGTATGACCAGTAGCAAGGTCACTAGGTCAAAGGGTATGAACTTTTTAGTTACTTTTCTTAAACTAGATAAAGACATTTTGTAAATCTTAAAGTACTATGTAATTGTGAGTTTATATTGTTATTTTCTCACATGATTGGAAAAGAACTTGTTTTCCATAACAGACCAATTTATAGTACCACCAGCATACTAGTTTGCTGCAATCCACTTAAAAAAAAAAAAAAAAAAAAAAAAAAAGCAGTAACATCAGTAAAAAGTCAAAGGTAAAAAATTTTTTACTGCTTAAATATTGAAATTCAAAGCATAGAATTTTCACTTTTTTTTTTTTTTTAGTGGTTGTTTGCTTATTTTTTTCCCCTTTTGATCTGGTTTTGGGGTCTGTGTGTGTGTGCGTGCACGCATGCAGCATGATAAATAAGGAAATATGTTTAGAACTGCATGTTTAATCTATTCCAATTGCTTGCTGTCTTGAGGAAGAGGAAAGGGAGAAGAGAGGGAGAAATATCTGGAAAAGAAGGTTTTGTGAAGGTGAATATTGAAAACTATCTTTGCATGAACTTGGAAAAATAAAACACTATTTTTAAAAATTTGCCTTTTCAGTTAGTACAAGATCTATCTTTTCAATGAGGGTCACCCATATATGTAACATTAGGTTAATTTTAAAAATAGTTTAGCACTATTCAATACCTTTAATTGTTTCAGAACTTATGAAGAAGGTGAGCCACCTTGAATCATTTTCTTAAGTGTTTGTTGAATTTGATTTCATTCAGAGAAGCAGCATAAGTAAAATGTAGTGTAAAATACAGTAGGTGGGCAATCAGGAGAATATGTGTTCTGGCGCAAAATATTAATTAGGCTAGCTCCAGTTATGCTTCACTTTGCTCCCCACTCATCTTTCCTTGAATGCTCTTTCCTTAGATGATGTTTTTGCTTTTTTATTTGTTTCCCTGGCACATAGCACAGTGCCAGAAACAGTAAGAGCTTAATAAATAATTCCTTATTCATTCAAAAGATGAATACAATTTTAAATTACTGGCATTACAATTCCTTGCAAAAACTTATTCACTATGGACAATTATGTTTTGCTTTATTTTTATTATCAGTTATAAGTAAATCTTAAATATTTGATGCACTGTTATTTTTGTACAAGATGATCCCTTTTTTTGGTTACTTGTCATTATTTATAATAGTATTTTAATCAACTTTTATTGACATTTTGTTTTTACACTGTCTACATTTCTTCTCTATGCCTTCTCCTTCTCTCTCCCAAAATTTTTTTTTTCTTGATAGGTAATTTTTTAAAAATTAATTTTATAATTATAATTTTTTTGACAGTATATATGCATGAGTAATTTTTTTTATAACATTATCCCTTGTATTCATTTTTCCAGATTTTCCCCTCCCTCCCTCTACTCCCTCCCCTGGATGACAGGCAATCCCATACATTTTACATGTGTTACAGTATAACCTAGATACAATATATGTGTGTAAATCCAATTTTCTTGTTGCACGTTAACTATTGGATTCCGAAGGTATAAGTAACCTGGGTAGATAGACAGTAGTGCTAATATTTTACATTCACTTCCCAGTGTTCCTTCTCTGGGTATAGTTGTTTCTGTCCATCATTGATCAGCTGGAAGTGAGTGGGATCTTCTTTAGGTTGAAGATATCCACTTCCATCATACATCCTCATACAGTATTGTTGTTGAAGTGTATAGTGATCTTCTGGTTCTGCTCATTTCACTCAGCATCAGTTCATGCAAGTCTCTCCAAGCCTTTCTGAATTCATCCTGCTGGTCATTTCTTACAGAGCAATAATATTCCATAACCTTCATATACCATAATTTACCCAACCATTCTCCAATTGATGGACATCCATTCATCTTCCAGTTTCTAGCCACTACGAAAAGAGTTGCTACAAACATTTTGGCACACACAGGTCTCTTTCCCCTCTTTAGTATTTCTTTGGGATATAAGCCTAGTAGTAGCACTGCTGGATCAAAGGGTATGCATATTTTGATAACTTTTTGGGGATAGTTCCAAATTGCTCTCCAGAATGGCCGGATTCTTTCACAATTCCACCAACAATGTATTAGTGTCCCAGTTTTCCCACATCCCCTCCAATATTCATCATTATTTGTTCCTGTCACCTCAGCCAATCTGACAGGTGTGTAGTGATATCTCAGAGTTGTCTTAATTTGCATTTCTCTGATCAGTAGTGATTTGGAACACACTTTCATATGAGTGGATATAGTTTCAATTTCATTATCTGAGAATTGTCTGTTCATATCCTTTGACCATTTATCAATTGGAGAATGGTTTGATTTCTTATAAATTAGGATCAATTCTCTATATATTTTGGAAATGAGACCTTTATCAGAACCTTTAACTTTAAAAATATTTTCCCAATTTGTTACTTCCCTTCTAATCTCCAACATTTATTTTTTATTGTTTTATTCTCAGATCCTTAAGATTCATGACTTCTCTAGGACCATCCATTTGCAAGAGTGCCCACGTCAGTCCCTCTCAGCTTGGTTCAAGACTCTCTACCCATCACCTGGCACTGTAGGGGTACCTACCTTCACCTTCAACTTTTCTGTTCTCTTGTAGATGTTTTCTTCTCCCTACACATCTCCTATTAGAGTAAGCCACACAAAGGCAGGGATTCTCTCTTTTTGCTTGGATTTATATTCTCAATGCTTAGTACAAAATCTGGCACATGGTAAATGCTTAATAAATATTTTATTATTTCTCTTTCCATTATCATTGTTTAGCTGTTATGTATATACCATTTTTCTGACTTCTTCATTTTGCATTAGTTCATTTAAGTCTTCTATGCAACTCTTTAGTTATTATGTTAATCATTTCTCATAGCATAATAATATTACATATATGTAATACCACAGATTATTCACCCATTTTCACTCTGCCATATAAAGAAGTCCTTTTTGTTGTGAACATCAGCCATTTAAAAAGTCACATATGTATTTCATCAATATTTGATGATCAGAAAATATGTAGACAATCTTAAGGAATTCTACAGTAGTATTTGAACCCAGGTCTGCCTGACTCTAAGGCTGGCTTCTTTCATCATTAGGAAATTTTTTCTTATATCAAGCCAAGATCTACTACCTTGTAATTGCCATCTACCCGTTTCTATTTCTATATTATGGAAACAAATATATATTCAACCCCTCTTCCACACAAAATCCTTCAAATATTTCACCATAGCTATTATGTCCTCCACTAAGTTTTCTTTTTTCTAGACTAAACATTCTAGTTATTAAATCAACCAATCCATAGCAAACTGTCTTATTGTTCTTATTAGGTACATAACAGCCTCAATATCCCTCACAGCAGGGATTTACCAACCACTAACCTCTTCTTCCTTTGACTCTTAATGGGTTGGGTAGGATGATATCTCAAACAAAAGTATTTGTGTGAATCTTCATTCCATGGAAGACAAGCAAACTCAATATTCCACAGGAAAAGCCAGTCTCTTCCCCCTTCTCCTCTTTCTCTCTCTCCTTAGTTCTATGTACAATGGTTTGTTCGTATTTTCTTTCTTTTCTGTTTCAAATTCTTCCACCCTATAATTTCATATCACTAGTCAAAATTCTCATCTACCATTTTAAAAAGGAATCCATCATTTTTTGTAATAAATTGAAGAGCTGAGATCTTATTTAAATCCCTTCTCTTCTAGGAGAAAGTTTGGTTTGTTCTTTTGGCAGAAACAACTATTACTTAGCAAAAAGAAAGAAAAACATTGTACATTCTATGTGTCAACAAAAAAATTGTCCTTATTCTCCAATCTTTCTAGAAGCAAATACTCTGTCTTTATAAAATATCGTGGTCAACTCTCTTGGAACACCTTGACAGAATCTATTTTCTTTCTACTGTCTTAACTTCCCTCTCCTTTAGCTCAAAGTAGTTTCCTTTCTAAATTTCCTATCTAAATTCAATTTCTTTTCTTGACAATTATAAATCCTTCAATGTCCCTTTGATTTCTTTTCCTCCAGATATTTGATCTCTTTCTTCTACTGAAACTAAAAGTAGAAGGTGGTTTTTATCTCAAAACCTTAAACTTAGACCTGAAAGTCAGGCTCGATGTTATATTGTCATTGTGTATGGTATCCATCATTGGTCTTCAATAAATATCAAATCCTCCACAAAGGAAATGACCATAATTCACTTATGAAGTTCCTTCTTACATGGGGTGTTTTTTTTTTCCTTTTATAAATTTTACCTGGAATTAGAGGGACATAGGATTCAGCACCAACGGACTGTCACTTAGTCTAGACCCTTAAATTTACAGATATAGGAATTGAGCAAAGGGGAAGATGCAAATTGCACAAGGTGAGATGGGTATCTGGGACCCTGCAGAAATTCAAATCATGATTGTTCTGATTTCAAATCCTGTATTAATCACTTCTTATTCTTTGTCCAATTTCCCAATGCTATATACAGCAAGCCAAATTCCACAAAAGATAAAGAAGATTCCATGACTTAACAAGCTAGATCAGGATATTTCTTTCAGACAAACAAATTTCCCTGCCCTTAATTTCACCCTTTTACAAAGCTCCTTTTTCCAGGCTAAAGAATTCTTCTCCTCCTTAGTACTTCTGCCCTTCAGATATTTGGGAGTGTATTCCCCTCCCGTGGTGACCATAATTCAGCCAACCTCTGCATACTTAGCATCTTTAACCTTTCCCTATAAATCCATCCATCTATTCCCTTATTCACTTCAGCTTCTATCAGAGCTCACTCCAGTGTTTATATCCTGCTGCTCTTATGCGAAATGTAGTAGTCCCAGTGGAGTCTCAATGTTTCCCTCCTCCCTGTGCTGTGGTACAATCCTCCTTTGTTGGCTGCCCAGAATAGCACTGGCCTTTCTTTGACTGCCATATCACATTTCAAGCTCAACTCAATTTTGCTGTTACTCTCATTTCTCTCTTGACTTCTTAGGTCTCTTCTATCCATTAAGATTTCAAATCGATGGCAAATAACTTATACTGTTCTTTAGCTTTTCTGAAATCAAGATAAGATTTTATCCTTATCTCTTTATTTTTTTATCTCTAGATCTTCAATCAGTTTAAATGGATATAGAGTCAAATGATGACCTTATATTCACAGAAAACTTTAAAAAATATTTTCAATACTAGTATTTCCTTTCTCGTTCAAACCCTTCCCAAAAAATCCCATAGTTTTAAATTTTCATTCAATCCTATCCCTCTTCTACTTTAACCCAAGTTAATGATTTCACAAAATTTCTTATATTCTCATAATTAGACTATATACGTTCCATCCCTTAATGTAATTCTCACTTTTTTCCAATCAATTTTATTAAAATTGTAATTAGAGGTCTTTTCTGAATTTCTCTTAGCTGTATTTAAATGCTTATTTTCTGTTTTTATTCTCTTCACTTCCCCCTTGAAGGGGGGGCAACACTAAAATATTTTCTACCTTGAGATTCTTTCCAATCAAATGAATGGATGCCCATCAAATGGAGAATGGTTGGGTAAATTATGGTATATGAATGTTATGGAATATTATTGCTCTGTAAGAAATGACCAGCAAGATGAATACAGAGAGGCTTGGAGAGACTTGCATGAACTGATGCTGAGTGAAATGAGCAGAACCAGGAGATCATTATACACTTCAACAACAATACTGTATGAGGATGTATTCTGATGGAAGTGGATATCTTCAACAAAGAGAAGATCTAATTCAGTTCCAATTAATCAATGATGGACAGAATCAGCTATACCCAGAGAAGGAACACTGGGAAATGAGTGTAAACTATTTGCATTTTTGTTTTTCTACCCAGGTTATTTTTACCTTCTGAATCCAATTCTTCCTGTGCAACAAGAAATTCGATTCTGCACACATATATTGTATCTAGGATATACTATAACACATTTAACATGTATGGGACTGCCTGTCTTCTAAGGGAGGGGGTGGAGGGAAGGAAGGGAAAATTCAGAACAGAAGTGAGTACAAGGGATAATGTAAAAAATTACACATGCATATGTATTGTAAGAAAAAAAAAGTTATAATTATAAAATTAACAAAAAAATAAAGTATCAAAAAAGAGATTCTTTCCAATCTAAGTTTTAAAAGAATTCTTTTACTTCCTCCAGTTTCTCTGACTACTTCTTGAGAATTTTCTTCAAAAGATTCTCTTCTACACGTTTCCAAATGACTTAAAACCTTTTACATAGTTTTATACTAAATTGTCTATTTGACACCTTATACCTTAATAAGTCTTTTCTCAAACTTTTGTGTACCAACTTTTTGGCAAATGCCAAAAACCTCTTGTTTATACAGGATATCTATCATATAAGTATCTAAAAATTGTGATTTCTTACTTCTATTCCAAACTCAGTTTCCTGAGCATTTTTTGCAATAACTAATTCCCATCTTAAACAATAGTTCCTTCATCTCTAAAAAGAATATTATCATAGGCTACTTGATATATTGGCATATTATCACCATAATTTTAAACTAAAATTAACATAAACTGTTTACCAGCCACTTTATGATTTTTCATTTCAGCTCACTCTAACAGAATAATCAGTCTCAATTTTTCTTCAATTTATCCTTTTGAAAACATATATACAAATGTAAAGCTAGTTTTTAACCAAATAGCTATATATAAGGACCAAATTGAACATACTATGTATAGGTATATTTAATATTTATACATAGTCAACTGATAAACATTTGTTCCTTCTGGTATGCCCATTTTATAAAGTTTTCAAGTTCACATTTTATAGTAATATGTTAGCAGCATCCTAGACACTGGGTGATAGGATACTAGAACTACACAAGAATTCAATGATCATCTGATCTCTTTCTTTCAAATGAAGATATATGCCCAAAGTGCCAACTCAAGGTCACTCAAGTTGGCACTCAAGGTCACAGAACTAATTAGAACTCAAGTGAAGGAAAGAACATAGGTCTCCTTATCCCTGTACCATTCTCCCTTTAGTACCACACTTGTTTCCTCCCACAGTATCAAGTCAAACGATAAAGCTACAGAAATATCTATTCAGAAAAGTCAGAGTTTTCAGTGACTTATTTATAAAAAACTTCATCAAATGTGAAATACAGTAGGTGGAAGAAAAAGATCTATCAGGCACAGGGATATATTTGCAAGACATCAAAAAAAAAAAGCTATATTACATAAAACTGTCATCAGATATTAATTAAACTAACATCAAATATGTCTCAAAACAGTTTTCAAGGAGTTTTTCTGTAGCATGTGGAAGATCCAAAGAGGAAGGAGAAGGGTTAAGGGAATCTGATAAATAAACCTCTGCCTGATCAAGTAGGCTCCGGATCCTGGGACAGGCTTGATGAATAATCTTCTGCTAGGCAAAGTTCTCTAGGAAAGGGTTTTCAGCAACAGAAATCATCCTAGCCTCCAGCTCAAGCTCTTGAAGAAGGGAAGGAATAAAAGAAGGAAAGGTAAGAAAGAGACAGAAATACAAAGTTCACTTGTGGGAACAAGATCAAGCCATTCCTTCTAATGCCCTATTACATCCCCTAATCATTTTTAAAAAGATAAATTGAGTTTGCTTTCAGGATGGACTTTCCATAAAGTATGATTTCAAAGTCATCTTCTTACTTCAATTTCTTTCTCCCCATTCAGTTGCCAGACGCTTCAAAGTCCTTAAACAATGGCTAAAAATTCATTCAACAATTAGAAATAAAAAGCTTAAAACTATAAATGATTAGTTGAAGTAATAAATTGCAAACTCATTCAAACAAAAGAAAGGGGAAAAAAAAGCTATAAATCACAAATATCAGATTACTTGGGAATAGCTAATTAGGTGGCATTTTCACTGCCAGTGCCCCATACCTCAAATACTATTAGTCTGCATCTCTCCTCCTGGATTCCTTAGCTTCCTTCAAATTGTAGCTAACATCTACCTACCACAGGAAGCTTTTCTTGATCCTTTTAATTCTAATGACTTCTCTCTGCTAATTATTTCCAATTTATCCTGCATATATCTGCTTATACATATTTGCTGGCATACTATCACTGAGATGTCAGGATAAATGCGCTTTAACAGTACTAAGGAGTGTACAGAATTTTGCATATAACAGTCCCCAGGCTAAAGTTGTAAGCAACATGCAAAGGTAATATTGCTTATACTGTTTAACTGAAACCAAAGGTAACATATTGGAAAGATACTATAAATGTAGGGACATCCCTAATTACTGAGTTGGGAATTTTGTTGCTAAGTCTGCTACATGATGCTACACTTCAGCTTTTTTATCTGCTCAGAAAATTCTCCAGTGGGTAACCAGCAGAAATAGAAGGCCGCCTTCCTTCAAGTTTCAATTCAATTCACTATCTTGGAATCCTAGGAGTTCCCCATCTGTTTAATCAGGAAAATGTTAACTGCAACCAGGCAACCTTGGTCTAGGAAAGAGATCAAGTTTCATAACAAAATCAATTTGCTTTGCCAATCAAGAACTTCGATAATTATAATTACTAATAAGGAGTGCACAAGAATTGCCACATAAATGTATTATTATACACTAACAGACTCATTTATATTTCTATAATCTACTTCTTTCTATAACAGCATGTCTTGAGCTTCTTTTCCCTTTATGACAATATTGAAATCATTCTTCGGAGTATCATTATATAGTATTTGTTCAAATAAGACAAATATGGTACAATAGACAGAGAAGTGGAATCAGGAAGATTTGATTCAAGTCACCCCTCAGATATATGCATTGCCTATGGGACACACTAAGTCAAAAAAGAAAAGTCATTTAACTTCTCAGAGTTACAAGGAACTTTCTAAGACTCAAAAGTTATAGAAGAACTGTAATTCCAACAAAAGAAATAGACCAGCCCATGCCCAAGTTCTTCCAGAGGGAAAAAAAGACCCCACCATTCTATTACCCAATTATATTCCCTACTCATTCATAAAGGAGGTAGGTAAATCAAGTTGGTTTTCATAATAAACTTTACATAAAATATGATTTCAGGGTCCTCCTCCTTTTTCCTTACTGGAAAATTTCCTAAAGTAATGAAACCTCAAGTTTGTAGCAAAAAGAAAAAAAAAAGTAAAGTTGATGTTGAAAATCTTTATTGATATCTACCTTTCATGAAAAATGAATTCCAAGACAAATTAGTGCTCAACTTTCTTGGACATCCTGGATTTCCTCACTCCCTTTTGCATTTTTTTGACTAAAGGGTAGAAGGTAAAGATGGTGATAATCATGGTGGAGAGGAGGAAAAGGGGTAGTTATTACACAGGTCACAAAAATTATACTATGAATAATGTATCTGGGGATGAGGGTTATGGATTAATAGTGCAACAGCCTGTTCCTCTTAATCAGTAAGTATTTATAAAGTAAATAAATATAAATATTTATAAAGTAAGTAAATAAAAGTACTTTACTTGTAAACTATAAATACAGTATAAGCATTGTTGATACGAAAAAAAATGAAGCAATCCCTCTTTTCAAGGAGCATATACTCTAATAGTAATAAACATCCCAGAAAGTTCAAAAATGTTATGACTGAAAAAATTAGAAAAACCCTATATGTAGTTTCACTGCTACTCTAAATTATAAAAATTTGTAAAATTAAAACCTACTTAATATTCAATTAGCTTCAATAAACATTTATTGAGCATCTACTATGCACAGAACACTCATGTTAGATAGGCTTAAAAAGAGCCAAAATTGAGATATTTGTTCCTTGTACTCATGGGACTGAGTAAATGAATAAAACATAAGAATTTTGAAATAAAAAAAGGAAAAAGATACTGAAGGAATTAGAGTAAGCAATGAGAAACAAAACTATTACTCTTTGCAGATGATTTGATGGTATAAGAGAATTCTAGAGAATCAACAACAACAACAAAAAGCTATTTAAAACAACTGACAATTTTAGCAAAGTTTCAGGATATAAAACAAACCCACACAAATTATCTGTATTTTTATATATTACCAATAAAGACCAGAAGCAAGAGATAGAAAGTCCATTTAAAATAACTGTAGACATTATAAAATATTTGGGAGTCTACCTGCCAAAACAAACTTGGGAATTATGTGAACATAATTACAAATACTTTTCATATAAACAAAGTCAAAATTAAACAAATGGAAAAAAAATCAATTGCTCACGGTAGATTGAGCTAAAATAAAAATTATAATTGTACCTCTTAATCAAACTGCCATATTAATCAAATTGCAAAAATTATTTTATAAAGCTAGAAAAAATAAAAATAAAACTCATCTGGAAAAACAAAAAGGTCAAAAATATCACTGAAGAAATTATACAAAGGAAGATGGCTTAGTTGTACAAGACCTAAAACTGTATTATAAAGCGGCAGTAAACAAAATCATTTATTACTGGTTAAAAAATAGAGTGGAATAGGTTAAAGTACACAAGATACAGTGGCCAATGACTATAGTAATCTACTGTTTAATAAATCAAAGATTCCAGCTTCTGTGATAAAAACTCATTTTTGACAAAAACTACTATGAAAACTAAAAAACAGTATGTCAAACATTACACAGAGATGAACATCTCATACCTTCTACCAAGATAAGGTCAAAATGAATTCATGACTTAGAATAAAAGGTATTGTCATAAGCAAATTAGAGGAGCAAGGAATAGTTTACCTGAGATCTTTGGAAAAGGGAGAAATTTATGACCAAATAAAAAATAAGAACACTATGAAATACAAAATGGATAATTTTGTTTTCATTAAATGAAAATGGTTTTACACAATTAAAACCAATGTATCCAAGATTAGAAGGGAAACAATTTTTACAACCAATGTTACTGATAAAGTCCTCGTTTCTAAAATATATAAAATACTAACTCAAATTTATAAGACAAGTCATTCCCCAATTGATAAATGGCCAAAGGATATAAACAGTTTTCAACTGAAGAAATTAAAGCTATCTATAGTCATATTACAAAAAAATGCTTTAAATCACAATCTGATTAGAGAAATGCATATTAAATCAACTCTGAATTATTACCTTACACCTTTCAAAGCAGCTAAGATGACAGGAAAACAAAATGATAAATGTTGGAGATATGGGAAAACTGGGACACTAAAGTACTATGGTGGAGTTCATAAATTGATTCAGCCATTCTGGAGAACAATTTGGAATTATGCATAAAGGATACAAAAAACTGTACATATCCTTTGATCCAGCAATACCTCTACTGGGTTTGTATCCCAAAGAGATCATAAAAAAGGGAAAAGGAAAAGGACTCACATGTACAAAAATATTTGTAGCAACACTTTTTGTGGTAGCAAAGGATTGGCAATTGAGAGGATGCTCATCAATTGGAGAATGGCAGAACAAGTTATATATGAGAGTTATGGAATATTATTGTCCTGTAACAAATGATGAGCAGGCTGATTTCAGAAAAGCTTGGAAAGATTTACATGAACTGATGGTGAATGAAGTGAGCAGAAATAGGACAATTATTTACACTGTAACAGCAATATTATGTGATGATCAACTATGATAGATTTAGTTCTCCTTAGCAATACAGTGATCTAAGATAATTCCAAAAGACTTGTAAAGGAAAATGTCATACACATTCAGAGAAAGAACTATGGAGACTGAACACAGATCAAAGAATACTATTTTTACTTTTTTTAAATGTTTTTTTCTTTCTCATGGTTTTTCCCTTTTTTCCTGATTCATCTTTCACAATGAGACTAACATGGAAATATATTTAACATGATTATACATGTATAACTTACATTAGATTGCTTTCTGTTTGGGGGAAAAGAAAGATAAAGAAGGGAAAGAGAAAAAAAATTTATAATTCAAAATCTTACAAAAATGAATATTGAAAACTATCTTTACACATATTTGAAAAAATATTAGTAAGCAGAAAATAAATTAAAATAAAAGAATTTTGGTATTGCTGCCATTTCCTTGAGCCAGCACGTCATTATCATTAACTAAAGCTTATAAATTTTAGTTAAGACACCAAACTTAAATAACTAAGGGAATTGTTGTTCTGATTAATTTTCAAATTCTAGTTTTATTTCAAATATTTGCTGACTAGTTTATAATGCTTATGTGATCTTCCCCCTTCTATTACCTGTTTTTTAATGTATACATCTTTTACCTTCTCCTTCTGTCCTCTGTAAAATTAACTAAAATCTATATAAGATTGCTGAAAAGAATGTTTGTTGCCCATATTTTTGTGGATAAACCATGAATGAGTCTATGTAATTAAAATGTTTCTAAATTTTGATTTTTTAAGTTATGATTGGCAACAGTAACAATCAATGAAACTTTAGGACAATTTTTATGTCAACATAAATACAATTACAATTCAGGCCAGAAAATAAACACAATGAAAAGATGCAAAGCTAAGTGCTTTATAAGACTTACAAGCGATTAGAGGTAAAGATCAGCATAAGTTTCATATGGTATCTGAATGGGCTTTAAAACCTATACCTCGGAATCTGGAGTGTTTTGAATGCTTTTAAGAATCAGCCTTATTTTCTTTTTACTTTAGTATTAGTAATGACAGTAATAGTTACATAGCCCAAATATCTCACCAGGAGCAAAATGGAGTTCTATGAATAAATAAAACCAGAGTTAAAAGTAAAGTCTATGTGAGAAGTTAGATGGTACAGTGAATATAGATAAGAACTGAGGATGGAAACAGGACCCTTCTTGAAAAAGAACAGGTTGCACTAGCAGTTCATTTACAGCAGTACCTTTAATATTGGGAATCTCTCTAATAGAAATTAAGCTAATTTACTGAGTAGATTATTGCTATTCAATCTTTTTCATTGTTCTGAAATTTCTGTGATCTTATTTGGGGTTTTCTTGGCAAAGATACTGGAGTGGTTTGCCATTTTCTTCTCTGGATCATTTTATAGATGAGGAACCTGAGGCAAAGAGGTTAAGTGACTCACCTAGGATCACACAACTACTAAATATCTGAGGTCAAATCTGAACTCAGGAAGATGAGTCTTCCTGATCCCAACCCAGTGTTCTATAGCCTTCAACACCAAGCTGCCCCATTCTGAGCAATTCATGATACAAGGAAATTCCAAAGGACTCAGGATGAAAAATGCTATCTATCTACCTTCAGGGAGAGAAATTGATAATACCCGAAAGCAGACTGAAGCATATTTTTTCCACTTTATTGCTTTTTCTTTTGCAACATGACCAATATGGACATGTTTTACATAGTTTTGCATTTTGTAAAAAAGAAAAGATTTTTTCTTTTTTACTGGGAACTCTTCAAAATGTATATATCCCAAGGATGATTGGAACATAGGTTCCAAAATGCATACCAGTTTAAGATGTATTAATATGGAAGCCAAAGAGGGCAGGGATGGAGCAAACTTACATATCTGCCGCAAAGTGAACTTTGTATTAAGGGAAAATATTAACCAATACCCATCAGTGAAGTCCTATTCTGACCCCTCATCAGGGTATGTAGGTGTCTCAGCATTACCGAAGAGCAAAAATCTCTGGCAGTACCTGCCAAGCTGGAAGGATTGTAATTTGGCATCCTGTAATGAAGTGTATAACTATTGTCTAAGCATCTAGTTAGCTAAATTTGGAGTGATTCATTACTATGTTGGATATCAAGTTATGAATTTTACTGAATTTACGAAGGGATTGTAATTTGAGTCAGTAAAGGGAATACTCACAAGAGAGAGATAGTATTAGGCTTCGAATTTAAATATTACCTCAGATGCTTAGAGGCTAAGTGACCCTAAGCATGTATTTTAATGCTTCTGAGTTTGTTTCTTCACTTGTAAAAGGAGAGGGATTAGATTAAATTTTTTATTTTATTTTATTTTAAATTTTTTGAAGGCAATTGGAGTTAATTGACTGTCCAGGGTGTCTGAAATTGAATTTGAACTCAGGTCTTCTTGACTCCAGGGCCTGTGATTTATCCACTGATTCATCTAGCAGCTCCCAGATTCAATTACTTTTAAGATAGTTATATTCTAGCTCTAAATCTATGATCCTAGATGGGTGGGATATGGCCAGTTGTCTGCCTGATTTATATATGAAAAACAGATTGACTGTTATCCATTTACTTCCTGTCTGTGGACTAAATGGAGCAGATTAAATAGGGCTGATGCTTCATTTTTCCCCTCTCTCCTTTCCCCCCCAATAGAAGATAAACTAATTCAGAAGAACTAACTATAAGTCTCAAATATTAACCCTGCCAGACCACGAGATCTTATGTTAATCAGTCTGGCTGAGCTTCATGTTTCTCATGTGCAAAATGAGGGAGCTGGCCAAGATGATCAATAAGGTAATTTTCATTTCTAGGTTCTATAATTCAACAAAACAAGGACATGTTAAACAGAAACCATATGATTATACCATCATTGATCTTCATGGACATGGCTCTTTTCAACAATGAGATGATTCAGGCCAGTTCAATCATCTTGTGATGGAGAGAGCCATTTGCACCCAGAGAGAGAACTGTGGGAACTGAGTGTGGATCACAAGATAGTTTTCACTCTTTTTGTTGTTGTTTGCTTGCATTTTATTTTTTCTCATTTTTTCCCTTTTTGATTTAATTTTTCTTGTGCAGCAAGATAATCATATAAATATGTATACATATATTGGATTTAACATATAATTTTTTTTTACCATGTTTAACATATATTGATTGGATTACTTGCCATCTAGGGGAAGTGGTGGGGGAAAGGGGGAAAAATTGGAACACAAGGTTATACAAGGGTCAATGTAGAAAAATTATCCATACATTATGTTTTGAAAATAAAAAGCTTTAATTAATAAAAAGAAAAAAAGGAGGGGGAAGGACATATTTAATTATATATAATAAAACAAGTATAAAAACATGAAACAGAAGGGAAAAACTCACTACTTTTCCTTCTCTCATTATTTTTTGTTTCTGCAAAGTATTATTCTCTCCTCCTAAGGGCCAAAATTTTCTCTTTCAATCTTCTGAGCCCTCTTTCCCTCCATATATTTTCTACAAAATAAATGTGAAAGACACTGGAGCAGGTAATAATTTGAGTTCATTTTCTCTCACCAGTAAATGTCTGATCCTAGTTATAAAAATTAATTAACTGTCACAATTCCATAGAATTGATCTCTGGAGTTTAAAAAAAAAAAAAAAAAAGTTAAAATTAGTCTTAGGCTGCATGCAGGATCATTCACAAGCAAATCCTTCCAGAAGATTTTTAAAGAAATATGCATAGGATTAAAGGAAGCAAGATTAATCAAATTAAGTCCCTCCTTTATAGTGTTTTTATAGCAATTAAATAATACTATTGGCAAGCCATAAGGCAATATGTCAGTATATAAGAGTATGGATTGAGAGTTGCAAGTTACTTTGGGGATTATCTAAAGTCAATTTTTTTTAATAAAAACTTTTTATTTTCAAAATACATAAAAAATTAGTTTTCAACATTCACCCTTGCAAAATCTAGTATTCCAAATTTCTTTCCCTCCCTTCTCCAAACCTCCTCCCCTGAGAGCAAGTAATCTAAAATATGTTATACATGTGCAATTCTTCTATATTTATTTTTACATTTATTATGCTGCACAAGAAAAATCAGGTCAAAAAGGGAAAAAATGAAAAAGAAAAAAAAAGCAAGCAAACAACAACAAAGAATGAGAATACTATGTACTAAGTTGCCACAGTCCTCTCTGGGTTCAGATATCTCTCTCCATCACAAGACTATTGGAACTGATCTGAACCTCATTGTTGAAAAGAATCACATGCATCAAAACTGATCATCGTATAATCTTCTTGTTGCCACATACAATGTTCTCTAAGTTCAACTCACTTCACTTGGAATCAATTCATGTAAGTCTCTCCAGGCCTCTCTGAAATCATCCTGCTGATCATTTCTTATAGAACAATAATATTCCATAATATTCATATATTATAACTTATTCAGCCATTCCCCAACTGATGGACATCCACTCAGTTTTCAGTTTCTTGCCACTACAAAAAGAGCTGCTACAAACATTTTTGTACATGTGGGTCTCTTCTCCTCCTTTAGGATCTCTTTGGGATACAGATCCAGTAGAGACACTACTGGATCAAAGGGTATGCAGTTTGATAGTCCTTTGAGCATAGTTCCAAATTGCTCTCCAGAATGGCTTTATCAGTTCACAACTCCACCAACAATGTGTTAATGTCTTGGTTTTCCCACATTCCCTCCAGCATTCATCATTATCTTTTCCTGTCACCTTAAGTCAATCTGCAAGGTGTGTAGTGGTACCTCAGAGATGTCTTAATTTGAATTTCTCTAATTAATAATGCTTTAGAGCATTTTAAAATATGACTAGAAATGATTTTAATTTCTTCCTCTGAAAATTATCTTTCCATATCCTTTGACCATCTATCAATTGGGGAATGGCTTGCATTTTTAAGATGAGGAAAGTAAAGTCCAAAGTAACTTGTCCAAGATCAAACAAGTAGCAAATGGCAGTAAGAGGCCAAATTTAAACTAACTCCAAAGCCAGTATTCCTGTCAATCACAGATGGAGAATTTTAATGAGTGAACCTTAATTATGGCAATATGTGTAACAGAAAAAAGCAAAAAATTAAAGGACACAATCAAATGGCTTCCATATAGTAGATTACTGTTTAAAAATTTCAGAATTCCAACTTCTGGGATAAGAATTTACGACGAACAATTCTCTTTTCAACAATGAGATGATTCAGCCCAGTTCCAATGATCTTGTGATGAAGAGAGCCATCTACAACCAGAGAGAGGCCTGTGAAAACAGAGTGTGATCAACAACATGGCATTTTTACCTTTTGTTGTCTGCTTGCATTTTGTTTTCTTTCTCATTTTTTTTTCCTTTTTGATCTGATTCTTCTTATGCATCATAATTATGGAAATTTGTATAGAAGTACATATTTAACATATTGAATTACTTGCTATCTATATTTGGAGGGAAGGGAAGGAAAAAAATTGGAACAGAAGATTTTGCAAAGATGAATGTTAAAAATTATCTATGCATATGTTTTGAAAATAAACAACTTTAATCAAAAAATAAAAGAAAAAATTCAGAATTAAATTTCTGAATTCTGAAGAGAATTCTGATAAACCCTGGAAATATTTAAATTCCAATATGCAGTGGAAATAATAGAATTTTTGATGGGTACTAGAAATAAAAACTCAATAACTAAAAAAATTTGTAGAATGAGAGAATTTAATTAAATAAGTCAGGAGTTAAGAAGGAAGGAAAGGGAATAAGGGGAACCTATTGACGCAGCAATGACTGAAGTCTATAAGTACAAGCAGTAAAATCTACAAATGAGGCCACCTGAAATCTGGATAGTAATTCCAGGTTTTGTTTCCAGACCATGTGCAGCAGGGATCTCAAAACCCTCAGTGCACATGGGAGTAATTCAAACAGTTGATAAAAGCATCTTTCCCATCTGCTAGGCTATACTCAGTCTAAGCTGTTCTCTGATGCCCCAAAGTTCTGAAGCACATTGCTGCTTCTGTGATAATTGGCTGAGATTATTCTGTTCTCTACTTAGAGCCTGTGACAACTGACATGGAACACTTAAAAATCATATTGTAATACATATCTTTCAGCTCATCTCAGACATAATGAATTTATATTAAAAAATTTAAACCAAATAAAACTTTAAGGTCATAAAGCAGGTCTGATAGCATAGTTCTAACTCCAAGAAAAAAGGGAAAATACATGAGATCCATCTTCCTCAAAATATTCCAGGTCCTTTTAAGAAAAACAGGTCAAGGAGAAAAATTACAGCTCCACTTTTTTTTTTCAAAAAAAAAATTTTTTTTTTTTTGCTTCTAAAATAATGCATTACTGAGAAGAAAATCTTTCCCTGAATAAATCAAAGACAGAAGGGTCTAATATAGAACAAAAAAAATAATAGTGGCATTTTTTCGTAGTAGCATCAACTGAGTAATAGCTTTAAAAAATCCTGTAGCATTAATTAATAGGATAGCTTTAGGTAATGCAATTAGTATTGTATAATTAAAAATATGAATTCAGAGAAAAATGGAAAGATTTGTATGAACTGATACTGAATAAAATATCAGGACAAAAATTGTGTGTACATATGAAGTATTATAAAATATATGTATGTATAAAAACATTCATACCAGTCATGTAAAGGAAAATAAAAGTATGCCAAATTCATATTAATTGCAATGATTAATTGTGAACCCAGAGAAAATATAATTAAACATATTTCCTTTATCTTAGTAGAATGACAGAAATGGAATGTTACATGAACTACTACTACTGGATATGACTACTACAAAGGGAGGTCAATGACTATGTGTGCATAAGATTTAGAAAGGATTGTAGTATAAAAAACAATACGCATCAATAAAACTTTTTTAATGACTATTTAACTGCATAATTTGAGTTCCCTAGTTTGCTGTCAAAAGCAACTGCTCCCTGGTTAAAAGGAAAACTGTAAATAAGCCATGACTCTATAATTACATTGAGAAATTTTAGCTTATTATTTTAGTAAGTTACTTTCCAAAGTACTTTCAGATATGTCATCTGGTTTTTTATCATTAATCTTCATTTTATAGATGAGGAAATTAATATAAAGATTAAATAACTTTTGAAAGTTACAAAGCAAGTCAGAAGTAGTGATGAGACTACAGTTCAAGGTTTATTGGAAAGGCAGCATGGTATATAGGATAATATGCTGAACTCAGTCGAAATGGATGAATTTAGTAACATGCCCCCAGGAACATACAAATATAAATATAATTCACTGTCTTCAATAATGTTACATTTTACTACGATAGGAGTTATTAACCTGAAGTTCACGAACTTCTAGTCTATAGAGAGATTCTAGGGGAATATAATAGAATATTTTGGGTAGAAAATTAATATATATCCATCTTTGTGCTCTCCAAATTAAAAAAAAAAAAAAAAAAAAAAGCTTTTGGGACAACATTCCAAAAGATGTGCAAGATATTTTTAAATAAAATTTTATTGAAATATTTTCCATCTTTTACAGTGACAAAATTTCTCCCAGCATCCTTCCTTTCCTTTCCTCTAAAACAATAATCATATATAATATTTTCAGAGAGATAAAAAAGGGAAAAAAATTAACAAACTGATCATATAGAATGAAAAGGTTTGAAAATATATTCATTCTCCCACACCCATGGACCTTTTAATCTCAGAAAAAGAGTAAGGTAGGGCTATTCTCATATCTCTTCTTTGGGGCCAACCTAGTTTCTAATCCTGCACTGTTTAATTTCAATTGTTTTGTAGTTGCTTTTTGCATTTACGTTGTTATAGTCCTTTTGTTTATTACTTTCTCAGTTTTATTTCACTTTTGATCTGTTCGTGAAAGTCTTTTCAGGCTTCCCTGTATTCATATTTGTCATCTCTTGAAACACAGTAATATTCTATTGCATTCATTACCACAATATTGTCATTCCCCAAGTGATACAAATCTTCTTTATTGCCAGAACTCTGCTACCATGTAAAGTGCCACTATAAATATTTTGGTTTATATAGGGCTTGCTCTACATCCAAAATGCTAAGCAGACTACTTCAGGCCCCGAAAATAATTTTGGGCACAAGAAAGTGGTTCTACAAAGAGAATTTACCTTGAACAGGCAAGTTATTACCCTTTTAGCTTCTTCTCTAAGAGGAAGGAACTCTCTATTAGGATGATGTTTCAGGGACTTTCCAAATCTAAAATTCTACCTATCTACTTGCTCTATTTTAAATCCCTAAGAGCTCAAAGCTCTTAGTGTGAAAAGAGTCCTGCATTTTTTCTTTTTGATTTTATTTTATGGGCACAGTGGTATCACCAAAAAGGACAGTCTCCTGTATAAATTATATAAGCAACTATCTTGAACAAAAGGATGGCAGTTGGGACAATGGGTCTATTGACGATTTAAATACTTTTGGACAAACACCATGATGGAATATCTGAGGGAATGAAAAAACCAGCTTAGTTAATTTGCCTTTTACCCTCTGTATAAACTTCTTCTTGGACTTAAAAAATAAAGTTATTTTATGTTTACTAAATATTTACTTAGAAATCTGATAGTATACTTGGAATAAACAGATAATGCAAAGTAGAATTTAGATTTCTTCCTCTTAACCAGAAGAACACAAATTATTTCCCATAAACCATTTTTCAGAAGAGAGAATAAAACAGCAGGGAGAAGTCTTTACTTCTAAGTATAATAATGTAATAAGGACTTACAGTATGCAGAGAGGAAATGGAAATTGGAATACACATACAAAATCACATCCAAGTTTGCCATTGATTTATCAAAAGCTATCATAATTGTGCAGCAAAATAACTGTATGGATATGTATACACATATTGTATTCAACATATACTTTAACATATTTAACATGTATTGGTCTACCTGCCATCTGGGGGAGGGAGGGGAAGGAGGGAAAAAATTGGAACAAAAAGTTTTGCAATTGTCAATGCTGAAAAAATTACACATGCATATATCTTGTAAATAAAAAGCTATAATAATAATTTTTAAAAAGCTATCATAACTGTTGAGAATCAAGGGAGTCTCAAAACATGATGTCAATATGTTTGTCCAAAGTAAAGAGGAAAGGTTAGGACTTAGAAAAGGGGGTTCTACAACTAGTTCTCAAAAGAAGAATTGCAAACTAGTCACAACTATATGAAACATCTCTCCACATGACTAATAATTAAATAAAAGTAAAGCAAACCTAAGGTTTCATTTCATATCCAGTAAATTAGTAAAAATGACAAAAGATGGATGGCTATAGTCAGTGTTAGAGGTTCTGGGGACATACCGACACGATGATTAACCAACCTAGAAAGCAACTAGAACTATGAGAGGGAAGAATGGCTAAAAGTTCCCAATTTTTGACCCAGAGGTCCTACTGTTAAATATAGATGCCAAGGAAATTGGCATAATTTTCTCAACATTTTCAATAAATATTTCTTTTTATCATGGAAAAAAAGTTCCCATAATTATCAAAAATACTTACAGCAGTACTTTTGGGTAAGAGCAAAAAACTGGGAACAAAGCAGATTTCCACCTACCAGGGAATAATTAAACAAATTGTGGTACAAGAAAGGAATGACACATTATTACACCCTAAGAAATAGAAAACATGAAAAAATATAGAGAAGCATGAAAAGGCTTGCATGAATTAATGCAAAATGAAATAAGCAGAGCTAGTTAGATTATGTACAATGACTACAAGAATGTTAATGGTAAGAAAAACAAAACCATAAAATATGAATGCTGTTGCGCCATAATGACCAAGCCTGATCCCAAAGAAAAAAAAATCTCTACAAAGGTGAGACAATGGATTTCTTACCTTATAAATACTCTAATATTTTCATATCAGAGATTTGTACTCTTTGATAAAAAGTTATTTCTTGATCTTATGGTGCAGATAGCATCCTATCCATGCTTTTTTATTCTGTGACTCTTATCTATGTTTTCCAATAAATTCTCCACAAAAGTTCTATTCAATACACTGAGGATATTCCTTTAGATCAGTGATGTCAAACAAAAAATAAGGAGCCCATTAATCCATACATAAAGATTTTTAGGACTATAAGTTGACTTGGGGTTTTAAAATGTAAAGTTATCTACGTTTTACTGGGTTTTCATTTATTTTGTTAAGTATTTCCCAATAACATTTTAAATTAATTGGATAACCCCCTGCTTTAGATCTCTGAGTTTAACATGAGTGACCATGATTGACATGTTCTGTCCATTCTTATTCTCACCATGTGATTAACCCACCTCTTTTTCTGGTCATTTCTCTGAAATCTTTAATTCTATTTTCTCCTATGCAATTCTTTGGTAATATGCTACAATATATTCATATTAACCATGTGTCTCTCCATTGCCCTTTAGATAATGCACAATTTTAACTTCAGAATAAGTGGCATGCTAAAGAAAATGTCTATTTGTCTTCAAGAGTTTTTGAAGATCTTTTTCTTACTGGTTCTTACTTTAAGGGTGTCACCAACAGAAGCAAAATCCAACTACTACTTTACAGGAATGCCATTTTATAAATAGATTTTTATTGCTAAGTTTTGGTTTCATGTTATTTCAATTTCACCCTTTGCCACCTCCTAAAAAAACGACAAAGAAATTTAAGAAGAAATCAGCAAAACTGATCAAATATATTTTAAAATTCTGAAAACATATTGTGTACCATATCTAAATAACCCCACCTCCACCCATCCTATTTCTGCAGAGATGGGAGGGAATCTTCACATAAATTTTTCTTTAGGGCTATGCTTGTTCTTTATAATTTTGCAACATTCTTTTTTTCTTTTGCAATTTTTTTTTAATGAGTGTTGTCCTTGCCCTTTACATTGCTGTAGTCATTTTTGTATGTTGTTTTCTTGGCTCTGTTTATTCCACTTTTCATCCTTAAGTCTTTCCATACTTCTCTTTGTTCATTATATTCACTATTTCTAATGACAACAGTAATATTCCAATATATTCAAGTAACACATTTTGCTTAGCCATTCCCCAATTGATAGCATTTATTTTGCTGCTGTTTCTTTGTTCCAAAGAAAGTGACGTTATAATTCTTTTAGTGTACATTCTTTCTTTCTAATCAATAAATACTCTGGAATATATGCTTACCAATGAAATATCTGGGTCAAAGGGTAGTGATATTTTAGCCATTTAATTTGAATAATCCCAAATGCTTTCCAGAATGACTGTACTAATATTATTATGCCTATCTTTCTACAATACTTCCAACGCGGATCATTTTTGTCTTTTTTCATATGTGACCATTCATTTAGTATGAGGTAAAATTTTAGGGTTGTTTTAATTTGCATTTATCTTATTATTAGGTCTTGGAGCAGTGTTTCATATGGCTGTTAATAATTTGCAATTCTTTTCGGAACACTGACAACCCTCTTCTCAATTGAAATCCATTCTTCATTACAAGATACTGATGTTAGGACAGGATAGCATGTACCAGAAGAGACTATTATTAGAAGGGAAATCTCTGGGAAGTCCAAGAGCAAAATTGGGTGGGCAGTTCATACACCCCTTTGAAGTGTAGAGGCAAAATGATGAATTAAGAATTAGTATTCTTCATATTTGGTTCATAAGCCTATTACCAAGATAAATTTTTTGCATTCCTATCCTATCAAAAGAATTGCAATTGCTTCATTTTTGATAAAATTAATTCTTTGGGGGAATTTTTTTTTTTTTTTTTTGCGAGTTGGTGGGAACCAACAAAAACATCTAGTATTCCATCCTGACTCTTCCAAGTCTCAAGAGTATTTTTTCACATAATTACTATTGTTTCTATGATTTGTTCTTGACCCACTAATAATTTAGTTTTCAATAGGCGAGTGTCTTTCAGATTGTACTCCCTGAATTACTTTTTTTCAAAAGAATATATTTAGTATTTGTGCCTTTTTACATTTATTTTCAATTTCTCTATGCCCTAATACATGATCAGTTTTTTGTAATGGTAGCATGTAGTGCTTAGAAATATGTTCATTCTTTAGTATTCCCATTCAGAAGGTGTTATAAAAATCTTAGCTCTAAATTTCAAGAATCTCCCACAACCAAAGTAATAGACAACAATGGTATACAGTTACTTGTAAAAACTTATTTAAAAAAAAAAAAACTGCTCAGAGGCTCTTTTTTGAGTGTAAAGAACTGAAAAGTGAGTAAATGCCCATCAAGCGGTATATGAAAATAATGGAATATATATCATGTATATAAAAAATGATTTTAGAAAGACCTGGAAAGATTTATACGAACTGGTGCTGAGTGAAACAAGTAGAACCAGGAATACAATATACATAGTAACAGCAAGATTGTGCAAAAGACTTGGTTCTTCTCAGCAGTTCAGTGATCCAAGGCAACCCCAATAAATTTTGGACACAAAATGCTATCTGAATCCAGAGAGAGAACACTATGGAGAATGAATGTTAACTTATCACATGCTATGTTCACTTTTTTTCCCTCCTTTTTCTTCTGTTTTTTTTTTTTTTTTCCTCTAGTGGTTTTCCCCTTTTCTTATGACTTTTCTCTCCCAATGTGATTCATAAAGAAATGTGTATTTTAAAATTAATTAATGTATATGTATAACCAGAGAAAAAGAAAACAATAAAGGAAATTAGAAATAACAAAACATTTTAATAAATAAAACCTGTTACTAATTTTTTATAATTAAAGAAAAATATAAGATTATTTATAAGTAAATGTAACTTCTGAGATTATTTCTGAGAAATTTCCACCAATAATACTAAATATTTTGACTCATAAAATAAATAATTAAACAGTTTGAAGCACAGTTAAGAGTATTAGCCTCCAAATCAGGAAGATCTATTTTCAAATCTCAACATTCAGTTACTGTATGAAGCAGGACAAATCATTTAATCTCTTGAATTCCCCAGGCAACTCTCTAAAATAATTAACTACAGAACAGTTGGCAATCTGTATTAGTAGATAGAGTTTCCTCACCAAGAGTTCCTTCCTATACCTATAAAATCATAGATCCAGAAAAATTCTGAAAAACACTCTGAAAAAAGTATCCCTCTTTAACAATATGGGCATAAATAATGGCAAATAATTTGTCATTATTATTATTGATACTACAACAATTACTACAAGAAATAATTTAATTCCTCCCAAATCCATTCATTTCAGTTCCAATCTTTACAGGTTCGTTGGGGTTTTATCCCTTCTTATCTTTCATTGAGATATTCAAAAGCAATTTCTAAATCAATGACCTGAAAGATAAAGTGAAAGGACTTCTGTATGGAAGGCCAAAATTGATTGTTTATTTTTCTAGGAACACTGTCCCAAATTTCCCCATTTCACTTACTAGAAATCTGCTAATAAAATGGTGAAGGACTTTCATAAGACACCAAAAATGAAAGTGACTCCCCATATATGACAATCTTTCAGCTTTACCAATACTTTAAATTCTGGTATCTGGACTTAATAGTAAACCGAATATGCACAATACTCAGCTTTGGTGGACATAGCTAACTATAACATTTTTGCTTCCCAACATGCATATTCTGCATTCCCTTATATAGGGAGAACTAACAAAGATTCTGTCTGTTATTGTTGTCTAATTATAAGCATTCATTCAACTAATGTTTAATAAGAGGCTTTTTGTTAAATGCAGTGTCTTGTCTAAGGCCCTTGAGGAGAAACAAAGTTTAGATAAAATAAGCTCTTCACCCTCAGGACACTTGTAAGAAGTTCTTTATTATTTACATAATATAAAGCACACTCAACTTTCCCAAAAATAAAAATCATGGCCTAAAGTGTTGACAGTTTCATATTCCTATTTTTTGATAGGAAGGAAGATTAGTGGAGTTCTAAAATTCCAGATCACAGTTCTCTAAAGGGCATTTTAGATAAATACATTCATCAAGGTTCTGGAAGAACATTTCCTTAAGGATGAAGAGTTGGCTCTGGGACCAAGACCTAGGATATTTCCTTTTGTATACTTTTCCTTTTTTACTAAGTCTTGCCAGAACTAGAACAGAGAGTCCTCAGATTTCCCACCTACCAAGAGGCAAAAAAAAAAAATACTTTGGGAAAATTAATCTTTCCTGCTCTACTGGGAAGAGGTGGTCAACACAGTACAGAAAAGCTGCTCATTTCCCTGAAGAGGGGCAAAAAGCATCAAGCCACCCCTATGTTTTTTACTGAGCTTTTAAAAAAACTATTACTGCCCAAGCCATCTAGCAAAACCTTTCTTTAGATGCAAAAATTAACTTAAATATTTTTAAAGGAGGGACTGCTAGTAGTACGATAGACAAAGTATCAGCCCTGGAATCAGAGGGACCTGAGTTCAAAATCAGCTTCAAATACTTACTATCTGTATTATCCTAGTCAAATCACTAAATCCCAGTTGCCGCCAAAACAATAATAATAATTCCTAAAAGGAACGAAAAAACCACTGAAAACAATTTAGAATTCCCAAAGCTATGGGATTCTTTTCAATCTAGCTGGAAGAAATGTGTCAGTTAGCAATAAACTATATTATACTATGCAGTCAGTGCTGTTTCTCCAGAATTGTATGGTTAGAAAATTTAGACCAAGATCTAACAGATTAGAACTAGTAGAATATAAATTCCTGGAGGTCAGGAATGGTTTTTTGTTTGTTTGTTTGTTTGTTTTTGCCAGTGCCTAATATGCTGCTTTGCACAAAAGGCAACTGAAGTGAACCAAAAAAAAAAAAAAAAAAAAAAGGGACAGGGCAAAACTTAGCAGTCAGTATGAGAAAATTAGTTTAACAATAGGTTAACAAGCATCAGCCACAAGATTATCCTAAACTAATCACCAACAAAGAGAAGAAATTCAACTTTTAATAAATTTTACGTTATCAACTGTGGTAGATTTGTCTCTCTTCAACAATGAGGTGATTCAGGCCAATTCCAATATACTTGTGATGGAGAGTCACCTGCATCTAGAAAGCGAAGTATGGGAACTGAATGTGGATCACAACATAGTATTTTCACCCTTTTTTTTTTTTGCTTGCTTTTCTTTCTCTCTCTTTTTCTTGTGCAACATGATAGATGTGGAAATATGTTTGGAAGAATTGCACATATTGAACCTATATTGGATTACTTGCTTCTAGGAATGGGGGGGAGAAGAAGGGGAGAAAAGCTTGGAGCACAAGGTTTTGCAAGAGTGGTTGAAAGCTATCTTTGTATGTATTTTGAAAATAAAAACTTATTATTAAAGTTTTAAAAAAGATAATTAAAAAAATAAATTTCACCATGCTAGGAAATCTCTAAAATTTATTTATCTATAATACAAGTATATAGAAAGAAAAAGGAAAAATTTCAATCAATTAACAAGAATTTATTAGGCACTTACTACATGCCAGGTATGATGCTAAGGCATTAGGGATATAAATACAGAGATGGTAAAACAGTACCTGCCTTCAAGGAACTTACAATCTCCTGAAATATTTGGATTTAGTGGTAAAATACATGTGTATACATGTAAATTCAACTGAATTAAAAGTAACTGGATCTTTTAAAAATTTTTTTAAATTTTATTATAGCTTTTTATTTACAAAATATATGTATGGGTAATTTTTCAACATTGACCCTTGCAAAACCTTCTGTTCCAAATTCCCTGCCCCCCCTTTTCCCAACTCCCCTCCCTTAGATGGCAGGTAGTCCAATACATGTTAAATAAGTTAAAATATGTTAAATCCAATATATGTATACATATTTATAAGTAACTGGAAAGTTTTTTTAAAAAAAGAGCTAGGTAACTGACAACACTGAAATTTTCTGTGAAAAAATTATTTAATCAGCTGCATAGATAGTGACTGTTTCTTAGAGAAAAAGTCTTCACTTCTGGAATGGCTAAATATAAGATTTATGAATGGCTTTGGGGGAGGAGTTTTGTTTCATAAGAAATTCAAAAGTGTGAAAGATTTCTTTCTTTACTCTATTTTTAGAGTTTTTGCTCATTGGGACACCAGGACAACTGAATATGACTTCAGAGATCAATTCATATATAACATTCTGTATCCCACTTCTATGATGTTTTTTAGTTCCCTACAAAAAAGGAGCTCAGGTATTACCTCCTATTGAATCCTTTCCTGATCCTCCCCTATTATTATCACTCTCTCCCTTCTGAAATTACAAGTATTTACTTGTGCATACATTGCAACCCCCAAGAGAATGTAAACTGTTTGAGGAAAACTCGTTCATTTTTGTTTGTTTATCATCAGCATCTACCTTAGTGCTTTGCATGTAACTAAGGGCTTAAAAAAAGTTTGTTGAATTAAAATGAATGAATTGCTAATACTTCATTATCAAAAGGATTACTTGTAACATCCAGATATCCCATTCTACAAAATACATTAGGGAGCAACACTTTAAGTACAAAAGGAAAACAGGAAATTAAGTGGATGTCCATCAGTTGGGGAATGGCTGAATAAGTTATGGTATATACATGTAATGGAATATTATTGTTCTATAAAAAACGATGAGCAGTAAAAAGTTGTCAAACTATGCATACCCTTTGATCCAACAGTGTTACTACTGGGCTTATATCCCAAAGAGATCTTAAAGAAGGGAAAGGGACCTGTATGTGCAAGAATGTTTGTGGCAGCCCTCTTTGTAGTGGCCAGAAACTTGAAACTGAGTGGATGACCATCAATTGGAGAATGGCTGAATAAATTGTGGTATATGAATATTATGGTATATTATTGTTCTGTAAGTAATGACCAACAGGATGATTTCAGAAAGGCCTGGAAAGACTTACAGGAACTGATGCTGAGTGAAATGAGCAGGACCAGGAGATTATTATACACTTCAACAATAATACTATAATGATGATCAATTCTGATGGACGTGGCCCTCTTCAACAATGAGATGAACCAAATCAGTTCCAATAGAGCAGTAATGAACTGAACCAGCTACACCCAGTGAAAGAACTCTGGGAGATGACTATGAACCACTACATAGAATTCCCAATCCCTCTAATTTTGTCCACCTGCATTTTGGATTTTCTTCACAGGCTAATTGTACACTATTTCAAAGTCCGATTCTTTTTGTACAGCAAAACAACTGTCTGGACATGTATACATATATTGTATTTAATTTATACTTTAACATATTTAACATGTATAATCTGGGCGGGGGGGGAGGGGAAGAGAGGAAAAATTAGAACAAGGGGTTTGGCAATTGTCTATGTTGTAAAATTACCCATGCATATATCTGGTAAATTAAAAAAAAAAAAAATGATGAGCAGGCTGATGATTTCAGAAAAGCCTGGAAAGACTTACATGAACTAACATTTAGTAAAGTGAGCAGATTAAGAAAAACATTGTACAAAGTACCAAAAAGATTATGTGATAATTGTGATGGGACTTGGCTTTTCTTAATAATGTGGTGATTCAAGGCAATTCCAATAGACCTAGGATTGAACATGAACATTGAAAGCCAGACAGAGTGATGAGTAACATGATGAACCAAATTATGAGGTAACATAATGAGGTAAATAACTAATAATGAGGTATATACCTCAAAAGGATTAATTAAAGTCTAGTGGCAGGATTCGGGGTACAGGGAGTCACATGGAGCTCCCCTGCAACCCCTTAGGATTCGGTGCAAGGATACAAAGTTAAATCAGGTCTAGTGGAGGTGAGAGTCCCCTGTAAATGAATTTACAGGCCGAAAACCTAGATGGGTAAAAAGATGTTTATTGCCAGGTTTGGAAGCAAGGTTAAGGTCTAGTTAGTAAAAGGCATTAGATAGAGGAAGATATACGCCGAAAGCAGCGGCGGGGACAGAGAGTCTCCGATGCCAGCATCTTGGCTGGCATCTTTCAAATCTCTGACCAAAGATGATTCTAGCTTTCCTGTTTTTATCTGCTTGAAGAAGCCATATGGGCGGAGCTCAGGTTAATTCCTGGAAGGCCAGATTTTTGGTGGGGCTTTTCAGATAGTTGGGGTTGGGTTATCCAAGCCAGCTCAGATCTGGTGGGGGGGCTGGGTACATGCCCAAACTGGCTCAGATATGGATCTTTTCCCCTAGGAATACAAAAGGGTAGTTTTGACCAGATCTTGTCCCAAAGGTAGATCATACAAGGAATCTTAAAGGGGGCTATGCCCACAACAAGAGAACTATAGAAACTGAATGTGGATCAAAGCACAATATTCTCACCTTTTATTTGTTAGTTTGTTTTTTTCTTTCTTGCAATGTTTTCCCTTTTGCTCAGATTTTTCTTATACAACATGACACATCTGGAAATAAGTTTAAAAGAATTACACATATTTAACCTACATCATATTGCTTGCTGTCTTGGGGAGGGAGAAGCTTTGTTAAAGGAGGAAAGGAGAAAAATTTGGAACACAAAGTCTTTCAAAAATGAATGGTGAAAACTATCTTTATATATACTTGGAAAAAGAAAATACTATTGAAAAAAATTTTTAAAAGTATCACATTCAAGTAGAAAAAAAGATGTCTTCTATGTTGCTGACCTTGTACACACTCTCTGGACAAGATAGTCAATGAGGGAATTTGTTTCGTTTGATTAGGCATTCTTATTATAAGGGTTTTTGTTTTTCTTTATTTTTTCCAATGAGGAATTCAGACGGAAAGGAGAAAAATAGATTTTTGTTTAATGAAAATATTAATTTTTAAAAGGTTAAGAAAAATATGATATAAAGCTCCTCCTCAAGTAACTCACTTTTAAGTTGCTAAATGCAAAGACAATGATACTGAAGATACTTGCTATCATAACAGCAGAATTTTATTATGATAAGGCTGAAATAAAATTGGTACAGGGTCTAGAGATGTCTCTACAGAAGATAATCAATGCTAATCCATACTAACAAGTATAATAATTTAAGCATGCTGCCAACATTGGATTACAAATGATGACTTTTAACAGTGAAATAGTTCTTCAAGTTACCAGATCACATGCAAAAGTCAAGTTGTTTTTGTGAATTGTCAATAGTTTTATGGACTGCCATAGACAAATCCAAAGTTAACCATAATCAAAATGTTTCCTTTGGTGCCACTGTCAAAACTAGCATGTTAAAAATGACAAAAAATGATTGGGGATATAGAAAAATAAATACATAAATTAATGGTTTGATGGAAGAATTGTGAACTGGTCCAACCATTCTGGAGTACAATTCAGGGCTATTGACCCAGAAATACCACAATCATGTCTGTTGTCCAAAGAGACCAAAAGAAAAGGAAACGGACCCATGTGTATAAAAATAGTTATAGTATTCTTTCAGGGACGGCAAAGAAGTGGAAAATAAGGGAATTCCCAATAAGGGATGTCTAAAAAGTTGTGATATATAATTGTGATGGAATACTAATTGGGCTCTAAGGAATAGGAAAGTGAGCAGAATCAAAAGAATGTATAGAATAATGCAATGCTATAATAATAATAAACTATAAAAAACTTAGCTACTCTAATCAATACAATGATCTACAACAATTCCAAAGGACTCATGATGAAAAATGCCATACATCTCCAGAGGGAGAGCTGGTGAACTTTAAATACAGATGGAAGCATTTTAAAATTTTCTTTATTTTTCTTGGAGGAAGAGGGTGTATAAATGTATGTATACGTGTGTGTTTGCAACATGACTAATATGGAATGCACTGCATGATTTTGCAGGTGGAACTGATATTGCTTGTCTTCTCAGGGGGTAGTGAAAAGGTAGAATAAAGAAGAAAATTTGGAACATAAAAAATTAAAAATTTTAAACATTATTTAAAATGTAATTGTGAAATATTTACTAAAATAAATAAACATATTTTTAAAGAACTCTTTTGCATGATTTCACATATATAATGCTATCACTTGCCTTCTTAATAGGTAAAGGAGAGGTTTGGAGGGAAGAGAGAATTTGGAACTCAAAATTTAAAACTGAATGTTAAGACAAACAAAACAAAAAAACTAGCACACTGCCCCTTTATTGGACTAAAAAATCTTAATATTGATGTTTCTGGAGTCAGTATCTATGTGAGACAAGTCTATACTGAATTGAAGGCCTTCATCCAAGAAGCTTCTAATACTCAATATATTTCTTTCTGAGGGACTGACACTAGTTTCAATGTGTTATCAGTGCTGGCTATACTAATTCTAAAGAGATTAAACATAAATTTGAAGAAATTACACATGTAATCAACACAAAATTGGGCAAGCATTCTTTTGACTCTTGGAGTGAAAGATCATAGCTTAATAGGCAGACACCAGTTAATACTATCTGATCTAACAGCAAAGGAGAAAATGACATGACATCCTTGAAAAAGATGATAGAGAAGTCAAGGGTTTCCAAAACCTACGTGGAAATGAATAAGATTATCTCCTAGGTGACAGGTGAGATCACTGATACCATCCTCTATAGGGACTTTGTAAACACGTTGCTTAGGAAATGTTCTGCTATGCTCAAGCTAGTTATGAAGTTTGAAGGAAAAGCCAATGAGAGTGTCTCCAAGTCTGTTGTTGGCCCCCATCCTGCAAGAAACACTGCCAGCCCTGAGAGTCCCTAACCTGCCTACTGATTCCCCTGCCAGCACTCTACTGGGTTTCTTGTATCTCCTTGTGACTTCCTTGTTTGTTCCTTGTTGCAGTTTGTTTTTTGTTTCTTCATTGTTAGTTTGTTGTTCTTTTATTTTTTATAATGGAAAATTTCAGTGATTTTTAAAAAACACAAACTAGGTGATTTAGGAATGGGAAGTACCCAATGGCTTTGGTACCCTCCCTTCCTTTGCAGAAGAGCCCATCCAAATGAAGATGAATATAGGGGCATCACTGATGTCAAAATAACTACTGCCCATCCTTAGTGACAAGTGTTTCCTTTCTTCCATGAGATCTCTGAGCAAACATTAGATGTACTCCAAATCCCACAGTGAGAATGTAAGACTTGGATTTAGTACCTGTCCTCTCTTTCCATTTCTGCCAGTAACTTATGGAGTGAATCTGAGCCCAGTTTTCACTCTGTACTTGTCTTTTGGTGTCAATATCAGGACACCAAAATTGCTCACTAACGGCATGTCTTTTCTCTAGATAGCATGCTGGAAGCTCTGGAGCAAAGGCAAAATACCTCACCATGACTAAAGGTTTTATCTTCACAGATCTATGTTTCCAACTTCATACACACACATACACCAAGATCTCTTCTACTCTGATAATTCTAAGTCTCCACTTGAGCCATCAAGAGCAAAAAGTCCTGAAGGCATTAAAAAAATCAAACCTCTGGGATTTAGAAGGGAGAAGAGTAAGGGGGAAAAAAATAGAGTTAAGCCAACACAGTATAATTAACCAGAAAATTATTCTTTTGGATCTTATATTCTGGATGTGACCATACCTATAATAAAGAAGCCAGTAATAATTCTGAGTGGAAAAGAAAGCTGGTGCCTGAATAGCTAGGAAATTAATGTAGTTATTGGACAGAACTGGCTGCTGTTTCTCCCAGGGAATAAAAGAGGGCATAAGGGGCTCATGAAAAGGTCCTTTTCAGATCAAGGCTTCTTTCAATAGTTTTTACAACTTTTTATAACCCCGAGATAGTTCCCCCCCCCCAACTTTCCTAAGGAATAAGAGCAAGTGATTGTTCACAAGCTCTAGGGAAAATAGTTAGTATTATTCTTTTTAAGAGGAGTCCTCCAGCAAAGAACATCAACTCCTTCTCCACTGGTGTTTAGGATTCAGCATAAAACTATATTTGAGAAGAGTAATAGTCTGGATGGAAGTGGGAAGTTTCTCCTTGCCTCCAGGGCTCCTAGCCTGAATCATACTCTGGAAAGCCCAAAAAGGACCATCTTAATTTGGAAAGGCCAAATGCAGTCATCTTACAACTCAACCAACTTCCCCTAAGGGCTTATACTCTTTCCTGCACACAGAAAAGAGTTCGCTAGAGAAGCCAAGTTAAATGGGGAGGGGGGGGGGGGACAGAGAAAGGGCTCATTTTTATAAATTGGAAGGAAGGTAGAGAGGAAATAAGAAGGAAGGAAAAAGTAAAGTTAAAAAAAGAAAACGAATGGTATATACAAGAACACTAAAGGTTCTGAGAAAGGAAAGAGATAACTGGGGATTAGAGCAATTGGGAAAAGTCATACAGAACATAAAAAATCTCTGACATATATGGGAAAAGATATTTCTTGGAAAACAAATATCGATAAAGCATTATCATTAGATTACATTAGATTAATCACTCAACAAGCATTTATTAAAGTCCTACTATATGCCAGATACTGGGATATAATAAAAATGGTCTTTGTCCTTAAGGGACTTATATTCTAATGGGGAAAGCAGCATATATAAATCAAAATGTGTAAGCTAAATATAACACAAATGTAAGGCAACTTTATGGAGCAAATGGTACCAGCAGTTGGAGATGGCCTGGTAAAGGCCTCTTGGAATAAATGGCACTTGAGATTCAAAGGAATCTAGGTATTCTAAGAGTCTGTGATTGGGAGGAAGAACGTGTCAAACACAGGAAACGGACACAGAGAGTGCTATGTACGAGATAAAACAAATAGGCCAGTATGGTTGGATCACTAAGTGCATGAGAGAGAAGAGAACATAAGAAACTTGAAAAGCTAAGTAGGGGCCAAATTGTGAAAAGCTTTAATTGTCAAAGGACTATAAATTTGGTCCTAAAGGTTATAGGGAATCACTGGACTTTATTGAGGGAGAGTGTGGTGATTGTGGACAGAACTAAGATTTAAGAAAATCACTGACAACTGAGAGAAGAGAATCTTACAGGAAGATTAATCTATTGTAATAGTGCACATAAGTAATGAGAATACCTATTATAATTCTTACAAGGTACTAAGACAGTGGAATTGAAACAAGGTACTAAGTGGAATTAAGGAGATAATGGTTAAATCTAATTTGGCATTGATTTAATCCTACAGCAAATAATGGTTTCCTAATGTATTGATATATTGATTGGAGTATGCTCAGTGTACAGCATATAAGCAAGAAGCTCTCAGGGACAAAAGCCCACTAGTCCACAAGCCCACTCTTGGAGAAGGAGTCAGATTCATTCCATTTTCCACCTTTGTGCCGACTGGAAGCTGAAGGACAAACCTTTGGATTCGGAGGGAGCTCTTGGAACCAAGGAGAGATATAGGCCTCTATTAAAGCTAACCGGGCCCCAGGAAAAGAGACAAGAATTAAAAGGAAACAATAAAGGATTTGGATTTTAATTCCTGGTTGCATTCTGGGTGATTATTACACTGAACTGAAACTAAGGCTGCCTCCAGAAGCTCCTCCAAAAACCTGCTCCCAGAGAACATTACACTTTAGAGAAGAACATTACAAATACCAGGATTGTGGCTCTTAGTAGAGAAAAGAGAGCATAAAAAAAGAGAGATTTTATAAAGGAAGAATAAACTAGATTTGGCAACTGAGTGGCTATGTGGGATAAGTGAAAGAAAGGAGTCAAGGACAGAAATGAGAACCTGGGTGACTGGAAGTTCAGGACATTGGAGGGTATAAAAAAAAACACATATGGAATTCTGTTGTTCTAGACATACTGAGTTTCATATATATATAGGATAAATAGGAAATAATTATCTGCAAGAAGGCATTAAAATTAGGAGGTTAAGAAATGAAATCTTTTTTTTCTTTTTAAATTTTTTTTATTAATTTTTATAATTATAACATTTTCTTTGACAGTACATATTCATAGGTAATTTTTTTTTTACAACATTATCCGTTGTACTCCCTTCTGTTCCAAATTTTTCCCCTCCTTCCCTCCACCCCCCTCCCCTAGATGGCAGGCATTCACATACATATTAAATATTTTATAGTATATCCTAGGTAAGAAATGAAATCTTGATTAGAATTTAAAGGAAGTTAGAAAGTTTAGTAGACAGAGATATGGAGGGAGATCATTCCAGGCATAGGAAACAGATGGTAAAACATAAAAAAAAGATAGAATGTCTCATTCATGGAACCAGCAAGAAGGCCCATGTCATTGGATTGAAGATTATATGTCAGGGTAAAAAACTGGAAAGTTAGGTGGGAACTAGGTTATGAAGCACTCTGAATGCCAAATGGAGCATTGTGTATTTCATTCTGGAACAACAGGAATCACAGGAGTTTACTAAGTGGGAGATAGGGGTTAACATGATCAGACCTGAAATGCAAGAAAATAATTTTATTGGAATGAATGGAGGATGCATTAGAATGGGGAGAGACCTGAGGCAGGCAAACCTACCAGCAAGCTATTATAAGAAGCCAGGCTTAAGATGATGAGGGCCTATTCTGGAGAATGATTTGGAACTATGCTCAAAAAGTTATCAAACTGAGCATACCCTTTGATCCAGCAGTGTTACTACTGGGCTTATATCCCAAAGAGATCTTAAAGGAGTGAAAAGGACCTGTATGTGCAAGAATGTTTGTGGCAGCCCTCTTTGTAGTGGCCAGAAACTGGAAACTGAGTGGATGCCCATCAATTGGAGAATGGCTGAGTAAATTGTGGTATATGAATGTTATGAAATATTATTGTTCTGTAAGAAATGAGCAGCAGGGGCAGCTAAGTGGTACAGTGGATAGAGCACCAGCCTTGAATTCAGGAGGACCTGAGTTCAAATCTGATCTCAGACACTTAGCACTTCCTAGCTGTGTGACCCTGGGCAAGTCACTGAACCCCAGCCTCAGGAAAAAAAAAAAAAAAAAGAAGAAGAAAGAAATGACTAGCAGGATGATTTCAGAAAGATCTGGAGAGATTTACATGAACTGATGTTGAATGAAATGAGCAGGACCAGTCATTATATACTTCAACAACAATACTATATGAAGATCAATTCTGATGGGCATGGCCTTCTTCAACAATGAGATGAACCAAATCAGTTCCAATAGAGCAGTAATGAACTGAACCAGCTACACCCAGTGAAAGAACTCTGGGAGATGACTATGAACTACTACATAGAATTCCCAGTCCCTCTATTTTTGTCTGCCTGCATTTCTGATTTCCTTCACAGGCTAATTGTACACTATTTCAAAGTCTGATTCTTTTTGTACAGCAAAATAACTATATGGACAAGTATACATATATTGTATTTAACTTATACTTTAACATATGTAACATGTATTGGTCAACCTGCCATCTGGGGGAAGGGGCCGGGGGAAGGAGGGGAAAAGTTGGAACAAAAGCTTCTGCAATTGTCAATGCTGAAAAATTACCCATGCATATATCTTGTAAATAACAAGCTATAGAAAAAAAAAAGGAAAAAAAAAAAGATGATGAGGGCCTAAACCAGAGGGGTAGCAGTATCAGAGAAGGGGGGGGCTGTATTTGAAAGTTGGTGCAAGGGTAAAATTGACAAACCTTGGCAACAGATTAGAAATGGGGAGTGAGAGATAATGAGGACTCTTAAAATGACTCCTAAGTATAAGCCTAGGAAACTAGGAAAATGGTGTTGCTCTCTACAATAATAAGGAAGTGGCTAAGATAGGGTTTAGGGGGAAAATATTGAGTTCTGTTTTGAATATATTGAGTTTAAGATGTCTTTTGGACATCCAGTTTGAGATATCTGAAAGGCAATCAGAGATAAGAGACTATATGTAGGTCAATAGAGAGTTTGGAGTAGAAGGGATAAATTTTGAGAATCATCAGCATAGAGATGATAATTAAATTCATGGGAGATGATGAGATCTTATTCTAAATTTGAATCAAGTTCCCTATATCTTAGAAATGAAATCTTTTTAAGAGAAACTTTTTGCAAAAATTTTCCTCCATTTACCAGTAGACATTGCAGGCTTTAGCTAATGTTTGTGTGATTACAGAAATCTGGTGTGATAATTAGCCATGAAACTAATAAAGTTTTATCAACTATGTGTCTGTGGAGATTGATGAGAATCACAGAGAGGTTGGTATTCCTTCAATAGAAACTTTGTTTAAAATAAAAGTAAAACTCCTCCAAATATTTGTCCTAAAAAGGAAAGGGACATTGTATATGTCTCATGACTGAGTAAAGAGGCCTCTAATTTCTTTATTGTATTTTTGCTTCTTAGAAGGAATATACACAGGGACATCATGGTCCCAGAAATTATCCTAGAAAAGTTGATAAGAAGCTAAGATAAACAAAGATACTTGCCATTCAGAACTTCATTTAACTATCTAGGATGGTCTTAGCTTTGTCCTCAGTACATACCCCTTATCAACTAAGATATTTAGTTTACTGGAGCTTATATACTGACTCACAAATTTCTTTTCAGCTTTCTTCATATTTATTAGTTGTATAATTAGAATCACAAAATCAAAGAATTTAAGAATTGGAAGGCATCTCAATAGCCACTTAGTCTAATCCATACACAAAAGAATATCCACTAAAATATACCCAGTAAGTAATTATGCAACTTCTACTTGAATGCCTCCAAGGAAAGAAAACCCCAAACCTTTTGAGGCATACCATTCTATTTCTGTACAATTTGAATTGTTACTAATTTTTCCTGACATCAAGGCTAACCTTTTCTCTTCTACCTATAGCTTCTTGTCTTCTGGAGTCAAACAATATAATCCAATTTTATACATGAAATACCTTCAAATATCTGAACACAGATGTTATATTCCAACTCTCTTTTATCCAGGCTAAATATCCAGTTCCTTCAATAGATCCTTATATTATGACTCAAGATCCTACATTATCTTACATAACTGGAGATCCCTCAGATTGCTCTCCTATGTATCAATGTATTTCTTAAACTATGATGCCCAGAACTGAACTTTATATGATGTCTCACCTCCCTATTCCAAGAAGTTATAAATATATATGTCAGAAGCAGGACTGGTACTTAGGTCTTCTTGCTTTCAGAGCCAACATCACTCATCCAGTCACATTTGGTCATTATAATGATTAGAGTTCTAAGTTTTTCATAGTTGCTTTTCTCAAATATAATAATATGATAACATAACACTATATGGAAAAACAAAAACTTTCAAAGTCTTAAGAATTCGAACCACTGCAATGAACCACTGTGATTCCAGAGGACTAATGGTGAAACAGAATTGATTGACCCAAAAAGGATATTTGGATTTTGACCAATGGATAACAATTTTCAACCTTTGTTCTATAATATCTACTTGGTTGATTTTATCAGGTCTCACCGTTTCAATGATCAATGGAGATTATTCTCAGATCTACTTGTTCAACCCTTTTAGATATACCAAACTTAATGATCCACAGGCATCTTAAACTCAACAATCCCAAAGTTGAAATTCATTAGCTTTATCTCCTATTTCCTAACTTCCTTATTCCTGCAGAATACAATAGTCACCCAGACTCACAACTACAATCCGATGTCATATATTCTCTTTCTTGCTCTTTCTGTCTCTCTCTCTATAATCATTCAGGGGGTCAAGTCATGTTGTTTCTACGTTATTAAGATCTTTCCTATAGGACCTGTATGTGCCAAAATGTTTGTGGCAGCTCTTTTTGATGTAGCTAGAAACTGGAAGTTGAATGGATGCCCATCAATTGGAGAATGGTTGGGTAAATTATGGTATATGAAGGTTATGGAATATTATTGCTCTGTAAGAAATGACCAGCAGGAGTGAAATGAACAGAACCAGAAGATCGCTGTACACTTCAATGCTGTATGAAGAGGTATTCTGATGGAAGTATCTTCAACATAAAGAAGATCCGACTCACTTCCAGTTGATCAATGATGGACAGAAATAACTACACCCAGAGAAGGAAAACTGGGAAGTGAATGTAAATTGTTAGCACTACTGTCTATCTACCCAGGTTACTTATACCTTCGGAATCTAATACTTAATGTGCAACAAGAAAATAGTATTTACACACATATATTGTATCCAGGTTATATTGTAACACATGTAAAATGTATGGGATTACCTGTCATGGGGGGGAGGGAGTGGAAGGAGGGGGGGAGATAATTTGGAAAAATGAATACAAGGGATAATATTATTTTAAAAAATTACTCATGCATATATACTGTGGGGAAAAAAAATTCTAAAAAAAAAAAAAAAAAAAAAGATCTTTCCTATACACCCTGACACTGCACCCATCCTGGTACCAAACCTTCATAATCTTAAAGTCTCAACTATTGCAGTTACCTGCTAGTTAGTCTCCTTACATCTTTCATTCAGCTGTCAAACTGACCTTAAGATGTAGATCTGACCTTATTACTATCCTTATCAATAAATTTCAGTTATTATTACCTCAAAGATCAAATATAAAATCTTTTGGGCTTTCAAAAATTTTCCTCACCTTGCCCAATCCTTCCTTTCTAGTCTTTCTACACTTTATTTCTCTCCCCACCCTGCCCCCCCTTTAGGGACTCTTTGATGCACTAATGTTTTTTGCAACATTCTCTCACAAAAGACTAACTAGCTTCAAATCAAAAGTATTTTCATTGGTTACCTTTCATGTCTAGAACACTCTCCCTCCTGCTAGGTTTCCTGTCTTTCTTCAAATCTCAGCCAAAGTCCCACCTTCTTCAAGAAACCTTTTCCAGTCTTCTTCAATCTATAGTTTTCTCTTTAAGACTCTCCCCAACAGAAATTGAGGACTACCCATCAATTAAAGAATTGCTGGACAAGCTGTGGCACATGATGATGATGATGGAATATTATTTTTGTAATGTATGAAATGACAAGCAGGATGCTTTCAGAAAAATCTAGGAAAGTTTATATGAACTGATGTAAAGTGAATAGAGCCAGGAGAACATTATACAAAGTAACAGCAATACTGCACAATGATTAATTGTGAATCACATGATTATTCTCAGAAATACAATGATCTAAGACAATTCTGAAGGATTTATGATAAAAAATGCTATCTATCTCCAGAGAAAGAATTGATGGAGTCTCAATGTAAATTGAAACCATACTTTCTAAACTTTTTTTTGTTTTTCTTGGCTTTTTTTTTTTTTTTGGTCTGTGTTTTCTTTTACAACATGGCTAATAGAAATGTTTTACATGACTACACATGTATAATCTCTTAAACTGCTTGCTTTTTCAAGGAAGGGGAAGAGGGAAGGTGAAAGAGAATTTGGAAGTAAAACTTTTTTTTGAATGCTTAAAATTTTTTTTACATGTAACTGAGAAAAAAAATAAAGAGGGAAGAAAACTATCCCAATTTATCCTGTATATATCTTGCTTGTATATAGTTGTACGCATATTGTTTTCCCTTTTAGATTGTGAGCTCCTTGAGAGCAGAGACTAATTTTTTTTTTTTTTTTTTTTTAGTCAGGACAAAGCACAGGCACTTATTAAAATGTTAGCTGACTACGGTCATCTTCCTGAAACTCTCCACCTATGAAATAACAAGGAAAAGAACTGATTCAAATAAGTTACCCTTTACTTTATGCCAAAATCTAGAAACAAATATTTATACTCAAGAAAGTAGATCTGAAAATATGCCCCAATGAACTTAGGTAGGAAGGAAAGGGAAACAAGGCAGACAATTATCCATATTAAACCAGGATCATCTCTGTTCCAAAAGGCTTCCATTCACTACCTAGAAATAGGTTAGTTTTAGATGATTCTATAATAAACAAAACTGACATTATTTAGTTTTGTTTCCTTGGACAAGTCATTTAAGCTTTCTCTATTTCAACTGCTTCACCTATAAGATGATGAAATAAGTAAGGAACTCTTAAGGTCTTTGTCCAGTTCTCCCTTGTCCAATTCTGATTACTCAATTCAAACAGGCATTAGAATTTGATCCAAATTTGGGTCCTACACCAGAAATCTTTGGGGATCTACTTAAGACTCAAGGATTTTTTGGAAGTAGACCAAAAGTCAGTTGCAGTCTCTGGAAAGTAAGAGGAAGGAGGAATAAATCAAATTGTCATTTGCCTTATTCAATTCTAAGCAATACACGTTTAACGCACATTGGATTATTTGCTGTCTAAGGAAAGGGAGTGGGGGGAAGGAAGAGAAATATTTGGAATACAAGGTTTTGCAAGGTGAATGTTGAAAACTATCTTGCATGTATTATGAAAATAAAAAAGCTATTATTTTAAAAAAAAGATTTTAAAAATTCTAAGCAATACTCACTTCCCTTACTAGAAGAAAGTTTTTTCAATTTCTCAAAGTCTTATGTCTAAATCTAAGTCATACAAGTTTTAGTCATTGACAATCACATCAAGAGCTCAAAGAGCTAAAGGCAAACCTGCCACAACATGACCCAGTTCATTATCCCCAGGCAACCATTTAAGACAAGGCTAAACACTAGTGAAACAGCTTCACTGTCAGTATGACAAACACCTGATTCATCTATCAAATAATAAAGTAAACCATATGGTCAGATGGATTCATCACTAGAATTAACACAAACACAAACCAGGTAAGATTCATGGGCTTAGTGTAAGAATTTTAGTCTAATAAATTTGGAACTTCTCTCATGAAGTAAATTTGCCTTGTTCTCCAAACACTGATATTTTTCATTCTTCCACACTGAAAGACTATCCTTTCAATGCTGCTGCTCTTTTCATATGAAAGCAACTTCCTTTTATTTCACAAATCATTTCTTCTTCCAAAAATTCTTGGTTTTGTAGAAGGATCTCTAAAATAATAATATATACTAGGGAGAAAAACAAATTCTGTTTCCAGTGCACTATAAATTGATGAAATAGAGGCAGACACACACACACGCACACACACACGTGCACACACACACACACACACAACAAATTCTGTTTCCAGTGCACTATAAATTGATGAAATAGAGGCAGACACACACACACACGCACGCACACATGCACACGCACGCGCGCACACACACACACACACACACACACACACAATTCAGGCTCCTGCCTTAAAAAGGTGAGGCTTTTTGGCCCCTCATATTGTAAAGGAACTAAATACAAAGCCAGCAGATACATGAACAGATTTGGGGAAAACCATCAATGGAAAAATAATGTAAAATAAATAAGCATGTGACACTTGTAAAATAAAATGAAATGAATAAGTCACCTGCTACATAATCAAAGGCAAATATTTCCATGTCTCTAATTCTCCCTACACTGTAATAAGTGCAGCTAGCAGTGAAGGTCATAATGATCATTTAAACAGACCACAAGAGAATTATAAAGAAATTCAGTACATCAAAACCAGACCACTCCCTCTCTAGTGAATTTAACACATAACCCTGGGGAATTTTATGTGTTTATTTTTATTTAAACAATTTGTCAACCAGGAAAAAGACAAGATTATATACAAAGATTTAAAATATACTTCATCATGATATACTGTTCCTCTCTATATAAGTTTGAAATGTTTACTTTCCCAGCTTTAAAGTTTTAATGCCATCAGCAAGTGCAAAAAATTTTTTTGCAAGGATGAGGGTAATTCGTTCTTTGTGATGGTTGTTTGTCCTTGTTCTCAAAGAGGACCATGACAATGGGAAAGTCATATCATGACTTGCAAATGAATTGGATTTAAGTGAGGCAGTGCTGTGCAAAGTCACCAGCCTCACTTTTCCCTCCAGAGCCATCTGGGTCAAGAGGCAAGATATAAGTCAAGATGATGAGATGGTCCCAGATGCAGAGGGAGACCTTAGTCTTTTAAAGTTCCTTCCCAGGTCTCAGTTTGTCTGAAGTAACACCTATTCAGTGGTTAAGCCTAGGTAAGAAATGAGGCCCAAAAATGGCCTTTCATCTAAGTTAAAAAAAAAAAAAATCAATCAGTATTCTCTAAAAAGCTGTAGAATATGGGGCAGCTAGGTGGCACAGTGGATAGAGCATCAGCCCTGAAGTCAGGAGGACCTGAGTTCAAACCTGGCCTCACTTCCTAGCTGTGAGACCCTGAGCAAAAAGTCATTTAACTCCAATTGCCTCAGCAAAAAATAAATAAATAAAGCTATAGAATACATTCTGATCTCAGTACCTATATATGAATGATGTGAGGAGTGGGGACAAAGGCAATTTGATGTTCAGTGACAAAGTAGAATGGTCAGAAACTCTAGAATTTTTTAAAATTGAGCCTAGTTTTATCAGATTGAAACTGTTCTTTTTTTAAGCATAGGGCATATCAAATTTTTAAGCTTTTTAAAAGTATCTAGGTTTCAAGGGCAGCTAGGTGGTGCAGTGGATAGAGCACTAACCTTGAATTCAGGAGGACCCGAGTTCAAATCTGGTCTCAGACACTTAACACTTCCTAGCTGTGTGACCCTGGGTAAGTCACTTAACCCCAGCCTGGGGGGGGGGGGAGAGAGCAGTATCTAGGTTTCAAGCAAGTTCTGCAGGTAAAAATATGCTAAATATTTGCCACACAAATGAGAAATTATGAAACCTCAAGTTTACATTTTAATTGTACCATCCTCATTTTCAATTTATCTCATAATTTTCCTCTCAAGAGTTCATGGTAATTGATTTTTACATTCCCATTTCACAGGTAAATAGAAGGAATCACAAAAGGAGGAAATTTGTTCACAGATACACATCAACTTGTGTAGAATATAATTCAAATATCCTATTCAAGTGCCAGGAGCATGAAGGTATCAGGGTTCATTCCGTTCTAATGTAATGAGTGTCCATTAGGAAATAATGCTTTAAGAAATCCAGAGAAAAAGTCCCATAAGTGTAAAAATTTTTTTATAGAAATGCTGTTTTTGGAGCAGCAAAAGAATAGCTAACAAAGTAGGCGGGAAGCAACTAAAGAAGAGTTCAACAAACTGCAGTTTATCAATGCATAATTTAAAATTACCTGAAAAGGCTTCTTAAAAATGATACAGAATATATAAACTGAACCAAAACAATTTAAACTACAATCACAATAATTTAAAGGAAAACAACAATGAAGAATTTTAGAACTCATCAATACAATACAATACAACTTCAGAAAACTACTACTGGGAGGCAGACTACAGGTGCAGAATGAGGCGTACATAATACTGTCAGATATGATTAGTTTTGCTTCATTATATTTTATCACAAGGGAAGAAAGATCCTATGGGGACAACATTATGAAATGACAACAATGTTTGTAAAATAAGGTTCTCAATAAAAATTAATTTTTAAAGAGAGAAGCCCAAAAGCTTCAAATAATTCATTTTAAATGAAAAACTGTTGATAGTGGGAATGAAAAGAGAACACTAGCAAGTGAAAAGAATTAGATCAAGGAAAAAAGATCCTAACGAGTCACTAATTTCATCTATTAATCAAGAGACCACAACGAAGAAGTTGCATATCTTTGTTTTAAGTAATTATTCTTTCAAGGTCTATTTAAAACAAAAAACAATGTGATTTTTAAGAGATGAATAGCATTTAAATGCATCACCCATCAAAGAAGAAAAAAGTGAATCATGTTCTTCTCCACATTGCCAAAGATGAAATAATTCAGTGACCATGGTGAGGAAGAGAGGGAAATGTAGCAGTCCTATCTATAGAGCAAAAGTGAAATTTCTTTAACATAATGACTGGCACTTTAGCATAAAAGATGGGAAAAGAGACTAGGAAGCCAATATTTATCAAGGGCATTTAATAAAGAAATTTGACTTTGGGTACCAAAACCCACAACTAACCCCTTTCAGGCTTAGTGGACATTTTTTCCTACTGCACATTCAGGTCATGAGAAGAGGGACTCAGGAAAAGACATTTTCATCACAGAATTTATTGTCTAGCAAATGGGTAGGAGATAGGTTACTGGATAAGGCAAGAATCAAATAAATCTCTTCCTCTCTTCTGGACAAGAGGTGAGGTACTAGAATGTGTTAATGCACTTGGTATCAATCAGACTTGCTCACTAAAAATGGTGAGCAAAAAGGAAGAAATGAGAAGTCCTCATAAACCACTGGAGAAGCAAAGATAGCAATCCCAGGAGTTGGTATTCATAAAGCAGAAAGGTTGAGTGGTAAAATGACTTCTTTTCTTCCAAGCAACAAGAAGTCTATACACCCTCCTGAATGCATAGAGATTTAAAGAAATCTCATGAATTTCAGGAAATCTATGAATCTGGATGAGGAAAAATGATTTCTTCATTTCAATAGTTTCCTTGATAATTCTATGTGTTTATTTTATGCATTTTAAAATATGAATCTGAGAAGGGTACACAGGCTTCCCCAGATTTGCCAAAAGAGCTCATGATACCAAAAGATGAAGACCCCTGGTTTAGAGTAAATAATTATTATCTCATTCTCAAGGTTTTCATTCCCCAATGAGTAGGAAGAAAAATACTCAAATGGGGATGGGGGGAGGGAAAGAGGGGGGGAAGGGACAGATAGAGAAAGGGGAGAAAAAGGGAAGAGAGAGGAAGAGAGAAAGAGGGAGGAAGGGAGGAAGAGGGGGGAGGAGAGAGACACCGAGAGAGTGAGAGAGAAGGGGAGAGAGACACAGAGAAAGGGAGAGGGTGGGAGGGAGAGGAAAGGAGAAAGAAAAGACAGGTGCCCCGGGGACAGAAAGAGAGGGGCAGGAATAAGGAGAAAGAGAAGGGAAAGAGGGGAGAGAAGGAGGGAGAAGAGGAAGAGGAGAAAGGAGGAATGAGAGCAGAGGAGGAGGGAAAAGGAGGAGGGGAGAGAGAAGGGAGGGGAGGAGAGAAGGGGGAAAGAAGACAGAAAAGGAGAGTGGGAAAAGAGAGAGAAGAGAGGTGCTGGGAGGAGGGGGGCGGGGAGGAGGGGGAGAGAAAGGAGGAAGGGGAGAGCGTGTGAGTGCGCTCCCCGGCGGGGAGGGGGCGCAGATCCTCCGCCGCGAGCAGCGGGGATCTCCCGCGGCCGGGCCCTCGGGGAGGAGGAAGGCGGGGAGGGCGCTCCTCGCCAGACACTCACAAGAACACATGGTCCTGTCACAGGAGCCGAGCTCCCCGCACCGGGAGGCTCGGGGGTGTGCCCAGCGGGCTCCCCCGGGGCTCAGGACGCCCCCGCCCCGCCCCCCGCGCCGCCGGCCCGGGCCCCAGTACCTTCTTGACGGTGCGCGGCGCCTCGGTGACCGTGCCGTCGGGGCTGACGAGGGCCTCGCCGCCGTCGCGGTGCCGCTGGTGCTGGTGATGCGGGTCGCTCCGCTTCATGGCCGACGCCTGCGGCACCTTCCCGGCGGGCGGGGCGGCGGCGGGGCTGAGGGCGGCGGGGCCGGGGGCCGGGGGGCGCTCCGCGGCCGGGGCCAGCGCCGGAGCCGCAGCCAGAACCGGAGCCGGGGCCGAGGCGGGGGCCGGGGCCGGGGCCGGGGCTTCAGGGTCCCCGGCGCCCGCCGGAGGGGTCATGGCGGCCACGGCCGCCGCGCTCATCCCGAGCTGCGGTTCGGGATCCGGGGGGCTGAGGTCCTTCAGCTCCACCTCAGGCACCTTGGTGGCAGCAGCTGCTGACACGACCTGCACAGACATCGCCGTCCCCGCTACTCTCGCTGCTGCCGCTGCCGCTACCGCCGCCGCCGCCGCCGCCACTGCCGCCTCAGACTCCGGCTCCCGCTCGGCCCCGCCCCCCTCTCCTCCTCCCCTCCCCCATCCCACTCCCGGTCCTCCTCCTCCGCCTCCGCCTCCCTCACTCTCCTCCCACCCCACTCCACCCTCACCCCGGCTCCCAGCCCCACCCCCGCTCCCCGCTCGAGCGGCGCCACGGGACTTGTAGTACGCTTGCCCTGGGCTCCACGCGCCAAAGGAGGAGCGGCGGGACCTCAGTCCCCGACGTGCTCTGCGCGCGCAAAGAGCCGACCGGCCCGCAAAGCCCCACGAGAATTGTAGTTCTTCTTGGGCCGCTCCCGCGGAACTTGGCTCTTTCTCTCCCGGAGTGGCTCAGTTTGGGGCGCTAGGGGGCGGGGCAGCGGGAGGAAGGAGAACGGGGTTGGCTGGGATGCGCGGTTTGGGAGAGGAGAGGGCATCCGGAGGAGATGCGATTTAAAGGGAAAGATAATCGCCAAGCACATGGAAGGGAGAGGGGGATGATGAAGAGCACGCCCCGCTGCTCTGACCGATTCCCAGGGTGGCCACGTTCCCGTGGCCCGGCATTTAAAGGAAGGGCACGATATCGGGTGCCTGGCCTTCCGCTGGAGCTGGAACGCGGCTTTTTATTCATAGTGTCAGGCGTTGGAAGGAAATCCAGAGGTCACCCAGCCCTACCTCCTCCATATTGACTGCTGAGGGAGCCCCCGTCAGAGAATGGTGACTTAAGCAAGGTCGCCAGGGGACGAGACGGCAGCCCCGAGATGTTCGTGTGGGGCCAGCGCTGCCCGTCCTGCCTCCGGACCGCTTGGTTGTAGCTGGGGGCCCTCTGGGATACGGATGCTTCCATAACCCGGCCCTGACAGTCAGCGGTTTAGTCTCAGACGAAATAAATGACCTTTTGAGAACCACTTGCCTAACACAAGACAAGAAAGAGCGCAATGCTCTAACTTTAGTATGGCACACTTAGAGGGCGTGGGCATAATTCCACTTATTGTGATGATATAAAAAAAGAAACTCGGGGTGGAAAAGGAATGTACTGGAAAAAGAGACATGGGGAAGTAAAATGGAGCGAACTATGTCACATGAAGAGCAGAAAACCACCCCTTACGTTGAGGGAAAGAAAGGGGGGGGATGAGCATTGTGGGAAATATTTGGGACATGAACCTTGCTGAGAAAAACCATCTTCAAAAGCCGTTTGCTCAGCCCCATCATTCTCAGTCCTAATCTACAGAAAGGGAAAATGGGTGTCAGCAAAGAGGAAGTGACTCATGTATGGAGACAGCAGGCGTTGGTCTGCACGTCCCCAAAGATATTTCTTGTGTGTGGACCACGAGGGCCACGTTTTCATCTGGAGGGAGGGAGGCAGGAGCCAATCCTAGAGCTCTGTCCAACTTGGGTCTTACCCACCTACTTGGTGGAGATGGTACCATCCTCAGTGCCAGCTCTTTCAGCCTTTGTGGCCATAAGCGGGTCACTTTAACCATTTCTGGGCTTCAGCTTTCTCATATGCAAAGTGAGGGAATTGGGTTAAATGACCTTTAACCTTTCAGCTTAAATCCTTGCATCTGATGATGAAATCATCCAATGACCCTGTCCCCAGTTCTGCCTCCCTCAATTCAGTAGCTGCGGCAGACATGGCTACTTGGAAGTCCAGCGAGCACCTTTATTTCCACAAAGCCCAGATGCTAGACCTCCTTCCTCTCAGCTTTCTTTCCGAGAGAATTTCCTCCCTCTGCCAGAGCATGAGCGGGGAGCTCCATCTTCCAGCTGTTTAGAAGGATTAACAGTTCAGTAACTGATTTATCTCTCCCTTCCTCCTGGAAATACACAGAGGAACTAGTATCTAGCCACCTGGTGTGCAGCAAATGAAGCCGGCAGCAGCTGCCTACCAAGGAGGCCAAAAGGGTTGGTCACCTGAGCTTGGCTTGTGCCTTCCTGCTCTCCCTCACCCCAGTGCCCCCCTTCACATGTGAGTATGCATAGCAATAGCTTCTCCTTCCTGTGCTATTCAGCCCAAGGCCTTGTTCCAGTTTGATAACTCCCATTTGTCCCAATTGTATGCCATTCCTCCATGGAGTTCCTTAATTGTCACATTTGTTCTTCATGTCTGATAGGCAAGAAGGGATTCAGTCTCTTCATTTAGCAATTAGAAGAAGTAAAGCAGAGAAAGTACTTTCTTTTGATTACCTTGCAATCAAGACTCCAAAACCAACGTGCTCCCTCTGGTTCTCCCTGGGAAACACTGTGACCTTCATTTCAAGCAAAATGGTAACTAAGAATTTTTTTTTTTGCCTGGGGCAAAAACAGTGTGTATGAGGTACAAGAGGTAGAGGACAATCTAGAGAGGACAATTCAATTTCATTTTCAGGAATGTTGGAGAAAGGGCACTGCTCTCCTCATCCCCAGGGGATTTAGGGGGGAAATCTAGACATAGCTGAGAAAAACTATAGCTAAGAGACTGGTTGGGCAAAGGAGCAGACTGATATTATCAGCCTGGGGCAAGAGAAAGGTATTGTGAGTTGTAGAGGCAATGATCTCTGAGCCACACAATGGAGAAGAATCATTCTACCTTCGATCCCATTCACCATCCTTACGATGAGAAAATCTGCAATTGGCTGTAGTCTAGTTTCATCTCCAACTTCAAGATCTGAGTACAGTGGAGGTCAGGTGTTGGTAATGAGGGAAAGGAAAGGAGAAACCCCAATTCTAGGCGCATTGATGGTAAGATAATCCCATGAGGCGCAGTGTCCCCTGTAAATGAATTTACAGGCCTGAAAACTTAGATTGATAAATAAAGGGTTTATTGTAGGAATTTGGAAATAAAGTTCAATTAGAAAGATGCCAGGGCCAGAGGTGGCCGCTGGGCGGGCAGGAACCCTTACATAGCTGGAGAGGAAGTACATCAGCCTTGGTTCATGTGTGTCCATGTGTCCATGCTATGTGTGTGTCTACTCTGTCCATTGACCCTGTGGTTAGATGTAGAATGTTCTGAAGGTTGAGAGAAAGAGGATTTTTTTTTTTTGTAGCTACTATTCTTAGGATGATCTTACTTTGATCTTATTATGTCCTCTGATTGACTATTAAAGTTGAAAACACTAGTGAAAGTTCATGAACCATGTTTGAGGAGTGATCCCACAGAGTACCTTAAGACTAGTGTTTAAGTTGTTAATTCAATTAAAGGAAACCTGAAAGTGTTAAGGTTAACTGTAAGCCTCCAAAAACTCATCCACAAAGTTATCCTTCCTCCAACTCCAGATGTAGAAATTGGGCTTGCAATTCAGGATTTTTTAGTGTCTAAATTAAGAATATAGGAGTAGCCTCCATTCTCTTTCAGTCTTCCTTCCTCCGAAAAAAAATGTATTGTAACATTAACATTCCTATAGAGTTGACCTTAAGTTAAATCTAATTCCATAGAGAAAATTACTTATTTGTACTTTTTATGATGGTAAACATAAGGAACATGAACAAAGGGGGAAAAAAAGCTAATGTTTTCCCTTTATGTGAAAGCCCTTCCCAGTAGGAGCAGGCCACCAAATTGCAATCATATATGAGCTCTAAATTGTATGGGATCCTATGGTTTAAAGACTTTCATTCTCAACTCTCCTTTCTACTCACCTCAGTTTAAACAACTCTCAACACTGCACTAGCAATTACTGAAATAGACTTCAAAAGTAGGTTTAATTAACAGTGATTGGGGATGATGTAGGGAGATTACTGCTTTGAGTGGAGAGTTGGATTAGGTAACCTCCTAGGTCATTTCCAGGGACAGGTTTTCAGGCTTTCCAAATGAGAAAGCACTTTGTTCCTGGAGAGCCAGCTGAAAAGGGCAGATCATAGGTAGATTCCTCTGCAACTTTCGTGAAGAACTACAATAGGCTTTGATAATGGAGACTTAGCCTGCTCCTGAATTATTCAGAGCAATTTAACAATTTTTTTATTAAGGGCTTAGTAAATGTCATACACTATTCTAAAAGCAAAATTATCTGTGCTCTGTTTGCTTGACTAGATTGCAATATAGAAAACTTATTTTCTTTTTTTTCTTTATTATGCCCTTCCCAGTATCTGTGTTCCATATATATAACTCATGCTCAATAAACATTGATTGGTGTTGAAATAATCCAGTTTCTGGGACACTAATACATTGTTGGTGGAGTTGTGAAAGAATCCAACCATTCTGGAGAGCAATCTGGAATTATGCCCAAAAAGTTAACAAAATGTGCATACCCTTTGACCCAGCAGCGCTACTACTGGGCTTATACCCCAAGGAACTACTAAAGAGGGGAAAGGGACCCTATATGTGCCAAAATGTTTGTGGCAGCTCTTTTCGTAGTGGCTAGAAACTGGAAGTTGAATGGATGCCCATCAATTGGAGAATGGTTGGGTAAATTATGGTATATGAAGGTTATGGAATATTATTGCTCTGTAAGAAATGACCAGCAGGAGGAATACAGAGAGGCTTGGAGAGACTTACATCAACTGATGCTGATTGAAATGAACAGAACCAGAAGATCGCTGTACACTTCAACAACAATACTGTATGAGGATGTATTCTGATGGAAGTGGAAATCTTCAACATAAAGAAGATTCAACTCACTTCCAGCTGATCAGTGATGGACAGAAACAACTAAACCCAGAGAAGGAACACTGGGAAGCGAATGTAAACTGTTAGCACTACTGTCTATCTACCCAGATTACTTATACCTTCGGAATCTGATACTTAACGTGCAACAAGAAAATTGGATTTACACACATATATTGTGTCTAGGTTATACTATAACACATGTAAAATGTATGGGATTGCCTGTTATCTAGGGGAGAGAGTAGAGGGAGGGAGGGGAAAATCTGGAAAAATGAATACAAAAGATAATGTTATAAAAAAATTACTCATGCATATATACTGTCAAAAATGTATAATTATAAAATTAATAAAATAAAAAAAACTTAAAGTATAAGTTAAATACAATATATGTATACATGTCCAAAAAGTTATTTGATAACAACATTTACAATGGAGATTATAATAAAGTGGGGTATATCCAATGTCAGATTTGCACCCACATTTGGTTAACCTAAATTTTTTTTGAGGTGGTATCCAAATAGCTAATCCTACTTAAAGCTTTTGTTTTCCCTTTAAGATTATTTCTTTATCCTGTACATATGTTACTTATACATAATAGTTTATATGTTGTCTTCCCATCAGGATGTGAATATCTCATAGGCAGAGATTCTTTTCACCTTTCCCTTTATCCCCAGCATAATGTCTGGTGCTTAATAAATACTCATTAACTAGTTGACTTAAAAAAAAAAAAAAGAAAGAAAGAATCCAGTTTCACTGAACCTAAAGGTTTTGAGGGCAGCTAGGCAGGGCAGAGGATAGATCTGAGCTTGAAATCAGGAAAATTTATCTTCATGAATTCAAATCCAGCCTCAGACAACTTACTAGCTGTGTGACCCTGGCTAAGTTAGTTAATCCTGTTTGCCTCAGTTTCCTCATCTATAAAATGAAATGGAGAAGGAAATGCAAACCATTTCAGTATCTTTGCCAAGAAAATTCCAAATGGGGTCACAAAGACTGAACTACAAAGTTCTGGTTATAGAATTAGACATTCCTAAAGAAAATATTACTAGGGAAGAAGTTCTGGAGAAATAGCCCCATTTCCCATTCAGGATGAATATGAGTCTCAGAAATGCATGCCCCAGAATGATGTCTTTAACTGCAAACTTCCCTTTCCTCTTTTCTCCTTCCTACATGCTAGAAAGCAAGTTCTTATGGTATTAGTGCTTTCCCACAGGTGAAAAGTCACTATAATTAAAAATAAATGAATAAATGTACATCTGGGACAACACTCAATTTCAGGACCATGAAACTGAATCAGAGGGAAGGGAATTAGAAAGATGTCAGCAGGATGAGAAAGACTCAGACAGAAGTGCTCCAAATACAAGAACTTTGGTTCCAAGAATAGTTTGTAGTGCTGAGTTTAGGAAGCTATTGAGCTGGGTTTCTGAGTTCTCAATCTAATCTCTCCTGATTTATGAACAATAATGTAATTTTCAAGGCAATTTTAGAGGAAGGTTCCACTGTAAGTAAGTAAACAAAGCCTTTAGCTGTGGCTACTACTAAAATAAAGTCTGTAGGGTAAGTGCAAATAACCCCCAAGGCATGAGCAGTCATGAAATTTTTTAAAAATTACTTCTTTCTTTTTTTATAATAATTTTTTATTTTCAAAATACATGTAAAAATAGTTTTCAACACTGATCCTTGCAAAACTTTGTGTTCCAAATTTTCCCCTCCCCTTGCCTCCTCCCCTAAACATCAATTAATCCAATATATGATAAACATGTATAATTCTTCTATACATATTTCCATATTTATCAAGTTATGAAACTTTCAAAGGTTTGTTCCTTGATTGAGATAGATCCACTGTACTCTAAATTAGAGCTTCTTAAACTTTTTCCACTTTTGATCTCTTTTCACCAGAGAAATTGTTACTCAATTTGGGGTATATAGGTATATAAAATGGGTATACAAATCAAGCATTTACTGGTAATAAATCATAATTTCATGACCCCCACATTCAGTTATGAGGTCCCATATAGTGTTTTAAACACAATTTAAGAAACTGGGTTTTAAGCTATTATTGATTAGAGAAATGCAAATTAAAACAACTCTGAAATACTATCACATTGGCTAATATGACCGAAAAGAAAAATGCCAAATGTTGGGGGGAATGTAGAAAAAGTAGGAAGCTTGGTCTTGATCTTATCATTATCTTTTTATAGTAGCAAAGAATTGGAAATTGAGAGGATGCCCATCAATGGTGGGATGACAATACAAGATGTGGAATATGATTATGATGGGATAATCTTGTCACTATAAGAACTGTTGTTCACAGTAAAGGCAATATTGTACAATGATAATACAATTGTGTACGATAATGTAAAACTGAATAACTTAGCTATTGTCAACAATCTGTTGTTGTTGAGTTGTTTCAGTCATATTTGACCCTTGGCAAGCATTCCCTGGAATGGTTTGCCATTTTCTTCTCCATCTCATTTTATAGATGAAAAATGAAGTCAAACAAGTTAAGTGACTTGCCCAGTTACATAGCCAGTAAGTGTATGAGACTGGATTTGAACTTTGGAAGATGAGTCTTCCTCATTCCTAGCTCAGTTGCTCCAGACACTTCAATGCCTAACAGCCTTATTCTCAGCAATGCAATATACAAGACAATTCCAAAGAACTTATGATGAAAAATGCTATCTAACTCCAGAGAAAAAATCTGAATGAAGATTGAAGTATACTTTAAAATTTTTTTCTTTATTTCTCTTGGGTTTTTATTTTTATTTATTTATGGTCTGTATTCTCTTTTGCAATATGGCTAATATGGAAATATGTTTTAAATGACTGTCCATGTATAATCTCTATCAAAGTACATGCCTTTTTAAAATTAATATTTTACTTTTCTCCAATTACTTGTAAAAACAATTTTTTGATTTGAGTCCCAAATTCTATCCCTCCTTCCCTTTTTTTCTTTCCTCCCTGAGATGGCAAGCAATCTGATATAGGTTATACATGTGCAATCAAAGTGAATGCCTTAAAAAGAGGGGAGAGGAGGGAGAAAGGGAGAAAGGAAATTTGGAATTCAAAATTTTTTTAAAAAAGGAAAAAAATGCAGGTAACAATGCATGTAACTGAGGAAAAAAAAAACATTCTTGGGAGAAAAAGGAAAAAGAATAGTGGGGGGGGGGGGGCGTGGAAAGAAAAGGAAAAAAAGTAGGTCCACTGCACCCTCTGGTGGACAATGTCTGTCCTTTTAAAAGCAAGAATTCTCCGGCTTTTCCAAGCTGATTCCCTCCCTGCTCTTAGAGTGGGACTAATAAAAAAAAAGGAATGATGAAATTTGAAAAGGTGAAACGAAAACAATAGTAATAAGGATCACCATTTCACAATTACATAGCCTTTCGATATTTACAAAACAATGTCCAAAGGATTTGGATTTGGAAAGGAAATCTAATCCAACTTCATTTTATGGGTGAGAAAAAGAGTTATGTGACTTGCCCAATCTCATAGGTTTAATAAGTGAAAGAGGTGGGATTCATATCCTGCTTTTCCGGCTCCAAATTCAGTTCAGTTATAGAACTATCCATTGAATGTCTTATCATAATGATAAAAACTGATATCTCCTTAGTGCTTTAAAAATTGACATATATTATTTTATTTGAGGCAAGGCACTGTGCTAATTGCTGGGAGCTAGAAAGACAAAAACAAAAAAGCCCTCAAAGGGTTTACAATTTACAATTTGACATAAATACTCATAAACTAATGTAAAGCAATTTCAAGAGGAAGGAAGGACTAACCATTGGAAGGATCAAGCAAATCCCCATATAATTGACACATGAGCTATGTTTTCAAGGAAGCTAGGGATTCAAAAGCCAGAGATGAAGAAAAATGCATTCTAGTTATTGGGAGCAAAAGCACTGAGCCAAGAGATGGAATATCATGTACAATGAAGAGAAAGAAAGACAATTTGACTGACAGGGAGTATGTTAAAGGCAATAACATGAAATAAGACCAGAGAAGTAAGTGAGAGCAATATTGTGGAAAGCTTTCAATGCCATGCTCAGGATTGTGTGGTTTGTTGTAAGCATGGTAGGGAGTCTTTTTTTTTCCTGATAAGAGAAGTGATCTGGTCAGATCTATGTGTTAGGATCAATTTGGCAGCAAGGTGGAGGATGAATTGAAAAAGAGACATTTGGCAGCAGGCAGGGCAATTAGGAGGTTATTGCAATAAGATGTAGGAAAGGACTGACAAAGGTAGAAGTGAATGAAGAAAAGGGAGCAGATTCAAGAGAGGCTAAGAAAGAATCAATTAACAATTGATATTTATATAACACTTAAAAGTTTGAAAAGCTTTTTATATATATTATAGCATGCATTTCATAACCCTATGATGTAAGTACTATAGGTATTATAATTCCCATTTTAGAGATGAAAAACTGAGGCACAAAGAGGTTAGAAGATTTGACCGTGATTGCAAAGCTAGTATCAAAATTTGAATTTAAGTTTTCCTGACTTCAAATCCAGCACTCTATCCACAATTGACTGGATATGGAAGTGGATGAGGGACAGTGAGGGAGAAGATGGAGTCATGGATGATTTTCCAGATGGTGAACTTCAATGACAATCAGGATGGTAGTGATTTTACCAGAAAAAGAGATTAAGGATGGGTTTGAATGAAAATAAACTCAGTTCTCTTTTGGAAATGTGGAGTTTGAGCTGCCTGTTGGACAGCTAATTGTAGATATTTAATAGACAGCACTGAGGGGAGAGATCAATCTTCAATATATAGATTTGGGAGTCATCTAAATAGAGCTGACAATTGAACCCATGAGAGGTGATAAGACAAAGAGGTCCTGGTCAGATTCAGGACACTGAGAAGCCAAGAAAGAATAGAGTTACTGAGAAGAGGGTATATAGGAGATGGGATGGGGGCCAATTAAAAGTTTCTTTAAAAAAAATCTATTCTCAATAATAAAAGAAATGGAAATTGAAGCAACCCTGAAGTTTCATCTCAAATCCAATAAATTGATAAAGATAAAAGATGATAATAGTAAATGTTGGTGGGCTTGTGGAAAAATAGGTTTACTAATATATTGTTGGTGGAGCTGTAAATCAGTACAACCATTTTAGAAAGAAATTTGTAATTACTCCCCAAAAAAGTGATTGAAATGTCCATACAGTTGGACTTGGAGATTTTGCTGTTAGACTTAAACTCAAAGAATATCCTTATTTTTTTTTAATCTATATACATTAAAATCTCTATAGTAGCACTTTTTATAGTAAGACTTGGACACAAAGTGATGTCCATTGATTGGAGAATGACTAAACAAATTATGATTTGTTGTTCAATTATTTTTCAATTGTGTCCAATTCTGTGACACCATTTGGGGTTTTCTTGGCAAAGATACTGAAGTAGTTTGCCATTTCCTTCTCTAATTTATTTTGCAGATGAAGAAACTGAGATAGATAGAGTTAGGTAATTTGTTCAGGATCACATAGCTAGTAAGTATTTGAGGCCAGATTTGAATTTAGGAAGATGAAGCTTCCTGACTGTGGGATACAAACTCTATCCACTTTGCCAAACTAGCTACCTAAATACATTGCGGTACACAAATGCACTGGAATATTACTTTGTGGTAAGAAACAGCTAATATGATATATGAAGTGTAAACTTACATGAATTGTGAAGTAAGTGAGTGAAGTAAGTAGAGCTAAAAAATATTCATAATGATTATAATAATGTATAATAATGTAATGAACAACTTCAAATCAAAAGTGAATCTAGAAATCCAAATATGGTTACAGAGAAGGGATATAAGACTTCCAGACCATTCCTTTGCAGAGAAAGGAGATCCACAGGTATAATGCACTACATATAGTTTCAGGGCTTTTCAATGTATTGATTAATCTTACTGATTTTTTTTTCAAAGAAAATGTATTTGTTACATGGAATGACCTTATGGGAGGGCAGGAAAAATTCTGATGATAGAAAAAAAATATATCAATAAATTTTATTTTTAAAAAGACTATTTTCTATTGTCATAAAAAGCCTTCTTTCAAGCTCAGTAAGGACTAAAAAAGAGCCACTCAGCTCTTTTTGTTGTAGCTAGAAACTGGAAGATGAATGGATGCCCATCAATTGGAGAATGGTTGGGTAAATTATGGTATATGAAGGTTATGGAATATTATTGCTCTGTAAGAAATGACCAACAGGAGGAATACAGAGAGGCTTGGAGAGACTTACATCAACTGATGCTGATTGAAATGAACAGAACCAGAAGATCGCTGTACACTTCAATGCTGTATAAAGAGGTATTCTGATGGAAGTGGAAATCTTCAACATAAAGAAGATCCAACTCACTTCTAGTTGATCAATGATGGACAGAAATAACTACACCCAGAGAAGGAACACTGGGAAGTGAATGTAAGTTGTTAGCACTACTGTCTATCTACCCAGGTTACTTATACCTTCGGAATCTAATACTTAATGTGCAACAAGAAAATGGTATTTACATACATGTATTGTATCTAGGTTATATTGTAACACATGTAAAATGTACGGGATTGCCTGTCATTGGGGGGAGGGAGTGGAGGGAGGGGAGGATAATTTGGAAAAATGAATACAAGGGATAATATTATTAAAAAAAATTACTCATGCATATATACTGTGGGAAAAATTCTAAATAAAAAAAAATAAAAAAGAGCCACTAAATGTATTAATGAATTGATTGTAGGTGACTTTGAAGAAAACAGATCTAGTTAAGTATGGAAGTGGAAGAAAGATTGCAAGAGTTTGTGAAATAGAAGATGAAGAAATAAAAGTAAGAAGCATAAATGGCTTTTTCTAGATCTTTTGGTAATGAGAGAGAAGAGAGATAAAGGACCATAGCTTAAAGGGTTTTTAAGGATGGAGGACATTCTGAACATTCAGATCAACCTTGGGAAAGGAACTAAGAAAGATGAGAGGGATGGTGATGAAAGAGACATGCTTCTGGAGATACAGAGCAAGCATGACAACATGGAGTCAAATAGAAGAGCTGATCTTGGCAAGGAAAAGGACAGTTTTTCAACAAAGAATGGAACAAAAGAGGGAGAGGAAAGGGAATGAAGAGAGAGTTTGAGGTTAGAGTAGAAGAGGGACCTGATGGTAGCTGGCCCCTATTTTCTCAACAAAGTAAGAGATAAAAGCCTAAACTGAAAGGACATTTAAAGTCCTCAACCAGGGAGGACATTCAGTGGTCTCTCTACATCACCATCAGGAAATCTGGGAGGGAACCCAGATTCAGTAAGACAGAATAGAACTTGATTGTATTAGTAAGGCTGAATGCAAGATTTATTTCCACCACCACCAAAAGAAACAAACAAACAAACAAACAATTGGTCTGGGCAAATAGATACTGATGTTGTTGATCCTTATATCAGGATCTCCCAACCCTTTGGCCTAGGAAAGAAAAGTGGAACATCCAGCATAGGGTCACCTAGGACTTTGGAGTTAAGAGAGACTTTGAAGATCATTTAGTTGTGTTCCCTCATTATACAGACAAGGAAACTTAAAGTAAAATGATTTACACAAGATCATACAGGTTGACATGTCAATCAGGATTTGAACCCAATTCTCCTGACCTCAAATTCCATGCTTTTTCTACTATATCACACTGCATTTAGAGGTAAAGGATGTTGTCAAGGATGCAGTTCCCATTGACCTTGGGATGAGCATTATTGCCCAGCCTTTTGTTTTATTCTAAAGTACATTTAAGACGGCACACAGCTTAAAGCCTACATTGAGGCACGAGACTTCTATATACACACCACAGAGGAAACATAATCAGGTATCTATTGATTCTCTACAGTCTCAGTGCTCTGCCAAAATTCTCTCTCCTGTCAAGAGCCACAATTGGCAAACAACTGAGTCCATACTTTCTTGCTTTTTCCCCATCTCAAAATGGGAAGAGGCTGATTCCATCTCTAACCCACTGGCAGCAATTACCACCTTCTTACTTCCTTACCTTCCCTGATGTGATAATAGCATGCAAACCTTTTCCCACAACCTGGTTAATACTCATTCTCTACAGCCTGCTCCAGATTTACCAACCCTATTAAGTTCCCCCCATAGACCTCCCAGTACCCTAAGTTTGTAGATAAATAAATCTGAAGTTTCAAGAACTTAGGTTTGTGAATATCCCAAACACTGCCTGTATTTCTTACAGAAAACAGATATGTTAGTCTGAAACCCTTTAAAAACATATTTTGGTATCTAATATCACTTAAAATCCTATATATTTTAGATTTTTGTTTGGTATTTCCTGTTTTTAATACTGAGCCTTCCTATCTCACCTATCAACCACTCACTAGCCAACATCACTGTTGATTGATTCAGAAACCTTGACTCTGCTGTGTGGGTTCTTCCATAAAACAGCCTAATGTTCTCTATACTAGATACTACGTTAGTATTGGACTTAATTTGGGCACCTGATTGGTTTTAGCCCTATTGAGGCTCAGAGCTCTCCAGCTCCAGCTATACCAGCCTCACATTGTATTTTGCTTTGTGAAGAAAAAAAATTATTTTATAGAGGGGTCTATAGGTTTCATCAGATGCAAAAAGGGGATCATGAAGCAAAAAAAAAAGGGGGGGATGTTAATAATCTTTGTCCTGGAAGATATTGGTGGGTGTTTCCTTAGGGAGAACCATACCAACAATCAGACATGGGAGGACTGGCAGCTGAGAAGGCACCCAGTCCAGGTTCTCTCATAGCCCCCCAGACAGGAATGGACATAGCAAGGGACGAATGTTGTCTATAGACTTATTCCTACTAATAGTTGTATCTACCAGTATCTATAAGACATAGGGATACTTTAAGGTGGTTTTTATAGTCAAAAAATGTATTAAGTACTCTCTGTCAGACATTATTCTCAGTAAAATATGAGTAAGAAGTACTGAGCCTTCCAGTCTTTTGCTGAGGGAACCTTGTGACTAAGAGTGTGTTTTTGAGACAATCAATCAAGCTTTAAGCTTGGAACTGTGGGAAAATTTATCTTTGTCTAAAGCTAAATGGCAAATGGGCATCATGAACACCATGAATTTAGGTCAAGAAATGGTCTTGATTGTCAGTAGGATTAAAATACTGTGGTGGTCAATGGCAGTCCAAAGCAAGAGGCGTTCAGGAAAAGAAGCAAGGTAAGAATTTGTACAAAATTTTTTATTGGCTATTTATATTCCTTCACCCAAATCCCTATGCCCCTGGCCTAGAACCCAATAAGCTTCAAAGGCTTTCTGCTGCCTGACTTTTGGGGAGAGGGAGGATGGGGAATGGGAAGAAATGGTACCATAGATTAAAACAGTAGGGAGATAAACACCCATACTCAGGTTGTGTCAATAGGAAGGGTATTATCTGACCATCTGAAGTAGTTCCCTCATAGCAGGCCCTCAGATCAATGGCTCTACTTCTCAAGGGATAGGCCAAGAGAGGAGGTGGTATTTGTCCCAATGGCAATTGATCCAATGTTCTTACCCATAGCTTGAGACCCCACGGCTGAATGTCTTTTCCAGGGAATGGGGTCAACAAGGAAAGGGTGAAGAGGTGACTGCTCAGAGCTTCAGAATGTAGCTCTAAGTGCTAAACAAATATAATAGGGAAGGATTCAAAGACAACACAATTCAAAGAGGAGATAAGAATGAATTCGCTGGATAGGAAAAGAAGGGTAAGGAAAAGATGGGGGGGGGAAAGGTTAAATTATCAGTAATCAGTAGAATTTGTGGAGCCCTTGCTAAAGGTCACTCTGGCTTTTACAGGAATGGGGCCATCAACCGTCTTCCCCATTCCATGCTTAGGAAAAGGAAAAAAAGGAATTCCCCGTCCCATTTCAGAGAAAGGCCAGGACACAAAATTGGGTGAATACTATTATTCCTAGTTTTATCCTTCTTGTCTGAAGACTTCTGAGAATTAGGGGTTTGCCTCTGCTTGAGAATGGAGGACCCCTCACCGGTGCTTATATAGGCTCTGTTTCTTTCTTAGGCCTAGCTCTTCAAACACCATTACCTTTCTCCTGCGTGGTACCTCTACTACCAACATACTAGCATTGTGTATTCTCTCTCTCTCAGACACTGTTTGTCCTCAGTCCAATTCCTGCTTGGCTGAGAGGGAAATGAAGGCCTTTGGCTATTGATCCCTGCCCTGAAGTAAAACCTGCTAAGGAATGGGCAGCTTTGAGAAGTAGAGCAGTTCTGCCATGGAATCTAGTTAGCTTGGGCTTTTCCCCACACTCTGGACAGACTGAGCCAGAGATAAATAATTCCTTTGGGAGAGTATTTGGGCTTTTAGGGTCTCTGGGAATAGGAGATGCCTTGGGGAGCAGGCAAAAGGGAAGGGAGAAAAGCTGCCTATTTCTGGTCAGGAAACCAGAGTTTACTTCTTCCCATTTGCCACCCATGTCCGCCCTCATCCAGGTCCTGCTCTCAAAGGTTCAGAAATCAGAATCAGCATCCAATAACTCAGCCTCCATCAAGTTGGTACGAGAATGAATGGGGGCTAGACAAGGCCGACGACCTTGAGCCCAAGCTGCTGGGCCTGGCGGAGTTGGCAGAAATGGATCCTGGAGAGAATTTGGCTCTGGACAGAAAGGGTTAGAGACCAAGGTCCAAGCTCCATGTCGGTGGGTCTCCCCCGTTCCCCAGGCCCCTGCCACCAGGCACTTCTGCCGGGGCAATTGAGGCAGGCGGGGTACTGCACTGGGTGCAGGTCCAGGATGGCAAAGCTCTGTGGGGGGTGCCAGAGGGCACACCTCCTTCTTTCTCTTCCTTCTCTTTTTCTTCCTTCCCAGGCGTTTCTGTAGCTCTGGGGAGATTTCTGCCTCAACCAGCCATTTGTTAGCTTGTTCTTCTGGGGGTACTAGGAGAAAGAGAACATGAGGCCATTTAGCTATGCTATAGGGGTACTATGGAGCTAATGCCTTCCCGTGGCTCTGCTCACCTCCCATCCCTCATCCTAGACCATCTACTCTCCTAGCTCAAGGACCTACAGTGCTGTCCTTATACTCTCCCAATCCTACTAGCCTTAGGCTCTAGTTCCACCAAATTCCATGAAGTTTAGCTCTGGACAACACCTTATAATTCATCTAGTTTAACTTTCTTATTTTACAGATAAAGAAACCAAGTTGCAGAGAAATTTAGTTCAAGATCATGAACCAAAATAACAGCCAAAACTAACACCCAGATCTCACCATTCCTAGTCCAGTGTTTGTTTTCTGTTTTACTATTGCCCCTTCCAGAGCAAAGGTTCTTACCCTGGGGTCTGCAAATTTTAAAATATTAAAAATAACTAATAATAAAATGTTTCAATATAATTGATTCCACTGTCATTCTGTGTACTTTATTTTGTGCATTTAAAAACAGGATTCTGACAAGGGATCTGTAGATGTCACCAGGGTCCATTGAACAAAAAAAGTCAAGAGCCTCATAATCTCCCTTTTCCTTCCCCATCCAATCTCTGCCCTTCATACCTGGAGTCCCAACAGGAGTGACGGACACATCCTGAGGAAGGATAGCTCCCCTTCGGGCCACCATTTTAGTGACATGTTGGGCCCAAGCAGAAGAGACATCGGCGGAAGGCTCATTGAGATCAAAGGCCAAACCCGCTGTGGAAAAAAGAGAGGATGACTAAAGAATATTACCATGCTTAAAATGAAACCCCTTTCTTAGTACCAGTCATTTTCAGTCAATACTTTTATTCCCCAGAGAAATTTTTGTTTTGTTTTGCAGTATGATTGCATTGATGTAAGAAAACTTCCAATGCAGGCAACACATAATCTGCAATCTAGAGTCTCCGAGAGTTGTCTAGGGACACTGCAAAGCTAAGCGTTTTGCTTAAGGTCAGTTAGATTTTGTCAGAGGCAGGACCTGATTGAGTTCTTCCTGATTGAGGTCAGATCTTTATCTACTACACCATGCTGGCACGGAGAAGTCTCCCAAAGAACAAAATTTCCCAAATCCTGTCTGATTTCAATAATGGGACCCAAAATGGAGGAGAGGAAGGTTGTATAGAAAGTAATTACTGGAGTCAAAGGACCAGCACAGAAGCCAAATCACCCTGTCAAAAAGAGAAAGACAGACATAAAGGAGAAAGAGGAGGAGCTAAGAGAAAATGAAGAGAGAGAGCAAGAGTGTCATTTCTCATAGTGAAGGATCAGTCCACATCTCCATGTCATCCTCTGCTGGGAAGGAAAATTGTTGGGGCTGGGAATGGAACAGAGCCTCACCCACAGGCCCATCATGGGACACGGTATGCATGCTGAAGGAGAGCTCCTGGCCTGGATTCTGTAGTAATTCCCGTCGTTTAGAGAAAGCTTTGGCAATCATCTTGCTTTTCTTGATTCGTTTGGGTTCATCATCACTCTGCCCAGTCAACCTGTTGAGAAAAGATTGTGACAGGGGGAAGAAAATAGATTTCTGTTGATATTTCTTGAAGAACAATTATTGACCATTTCTTACTCTTCCACTTTGATTCTCTTCTGTTCTTAGAGAATAGTCTAATGCCAAACAATACAGTTCTCAAGATAAGACAGCTCCCTGATGGTTCAAAATCTCTTAACTGTTCCAAAAGAGCTCAAAGAAAAAAGGCCTTCCCAGCAAAAAAAAGATGAGAAGAATCCTGATTTCTACCAACTTAAGCAATTAACTCTTACTCAAAATGGGATAGCATCACAATGCTGGATTATTCAGGAGCACCTGCAAGCACAAGGAAGCTAGATTTGGCCTTCCCTAGAACATTTCATTAAATGGTAACTAGAGTGACTGAGAATTACAGCTGGAGAGAGGCTGGAAAAAAAGAAAGAAGGAGAAGATGAGATAGGAAGGATCAAGATTTGAGAAAGTCCCCGGGCTGGCCCCACCTGCACCAAGTACGTCTCCAGATAAGTAGAGTAGCCTTTGTCCAGACCCAAGTGCTCATGGCAATGCCCGTGCCAAACATGGCAAACAGGTTGATCTTTTCTACCAGAAGGCTGGGACGATTCTTGATCTCACAATCAGTAATAGGCTTCTTGGTGGGTAGCCCAATAGTCACGTTGGCTTGGCACCTGTGTGTGGTAAGGGATGGGAGGGAGGGAAACACATGACTTATTCCCAGAGTTCTAGCACTGCTAAAAGTTTAACCAAATTCTTTAAACTGGCCTCATAAATTAGTAAAGGTCTCCACTCCATGAAAAAGAAATTCGGTCTGAAAAATCAGAATGTGTTCAGGTATCTGTTTAATAAAAATTTAAAATGTCACCAATGGCAAGAATATTGTTCTCTATATCAGAAACTATTGGTGCTCCCAGGTCTCCAATCCATCATTCATAAGACTCTGGTAAATGTAGGGAAAAATCATGTAGGTATTTGATAATATTGGCCCTTTAAATACATCTCCAGGCTTAATAATGAATTAACTGCTATGCACAGAAACCATGCTAGTTGCTAGAAGGGAATTCATAAAATTCGGAAGACATGGTCCCTATGGCCAATTTACAGCCTAATTAGAGAAGGCTAAAGCATGAAATAACTTGCTAATGAACACGAATGTCATGCTAACAAGTACAAAACATAGTTCTGTGCCACAAATTGAGGACATGAGGGCTTATGGGATAAAGTCTCACAGGAGTTAGAGCTGGAAGAGACCTTAGAGGCAAGCCAGTCAAAGCAACAGGGAGCTTTGAGCCTGGCCTTGAAGGAAGCCTTAACAACCAGATTACATCAAGGAACTTTTGAGGAATCCACAGAGACATGGTTAGAGAGAATGGCTTCCACCATTGGATGAACAAAATCAGTCCATGCTGGCTCCTGTTTGGTTCTGAGGCCACAAAAATTTCCTGCTGGACTCTCTCTATTGCAACTCAGGTTCTACCCTCATTCCTCTTCCAGAGGCCCGGCCCCATACTCACAGCACATAATCCCGGAAGCTGCGTTCCCACTCAGCCTGGTTGAAGAAGTCATAGAAATGGCAGCTGAAGGTGATGAGCACAAAGCCGAAGGCTAGAAAGCCAAAAATGCCTATGGGGGAGCAGAGGTGTTACCCCATTATTCATCCCCAACTGGATGATACTTTTGCTGATTTAGATCCCACTACCAAATAATAGACAATCAGGTTTTCAAGCATTAAACTAGGGTCAGTACTAGAATGCAGCCAAACTAGATTCAGTACTAGCTATGTTTTAATAAAACTGAACCTAGCTAGTTTGAACAGAAAGTAAAGAGAAATGGGTCCAACTGATGGAGAATCCTGCAGCAGAAGTAAGACAGTATAGGGGAACAACACTAAAACACTGCTCTTACCGAAGCCCAGAAATTAAGGAAATGATGGGGAACATGGAGGGTATCATGGGACCCACTAACTTCTCCAACTCCCCTCCCACTTCAGGCAAATGGGAAATATCCAGGAATGTCCCGTTTGCCTACATTGTCCCATTCTTCTCTCTGTTCATTTGTCCCACCTTAGTACAGAGTATTCCCCTGTTGGCACCTCTACGAGCCCTTCTCAAACCCATTTATCACTGCTTTTCTTCCATCCTTTAAAGAGTGGACATGAAATCTTTCAAGAACAAGATAAAGGAACAATATGAAACATGACAATAATAGCATTTATAATAATAGCACTTTAATATTTGTAAAGTGCTTCATACACATGCTACTCATCTGATTCTTGAAATAAACCTGGGAGCTAGGTGCTGTCATTATCACAAAGGTGATAATGATCCTATGATCCTACAATGACTCTACTCAATCATTAGAACTCCTGTCTTCTTAACTCCAAGTCTAACACTCTCTTCTCCATACTACCTAGCTACTAAATGTAAGATCCTTGAGGGCAAGGGCTATTGGTCATTTTCTCTTTGTATCCTAGTAGAATGTGTGCTGGGAACTTAAGAGACTAGTTAAGTTGAGCTGAATTGAGGGACTGGCAATTCCCTCTTGCAGAATAGCCCCACTCACCCAGACGTAGCATGGTTTCATTGATCTTGCTAGCTGCTTTCTCACTCAGTAATCCAGGGTGATTGCTTTTGATAGAGAAGAGAGTCATAACTCCTAGGGGGGAAAAAGGGGAAAAGGCACTTCACAGATTATCAGACAAGGGAATCGCAGTAAAGAAGGAAGAAAGTATGATACTAAGCCAACAAGAGATAGTCATCTTTGTGCTGCCTTTTGAGCTCTGGAGAAGACAGTGGAAATTAAGAGGACTAACAAATAGGGCAGCTAGAATGGCACAGGAGATAAAGCACCAGCCCTGAAGTCAGGTGGACTTGAAGTTCAAATCTAGCTTCAGATACATAATACTTCCTAGCTGTGTGACCCTAGGCAAGTCACTTAATCCTAATTGTCTCAGCAAAAAGAGAGAGAGAGAGAGAGAGAGAGAGAGAGAGAGAGAGAGAGCAGAGACGGACAGGACATCAGGAAGAGGACAAACCAGGACTATTGAGGAATCAATGCAAAGGAAAAGAAAGGTCCAATTTTGAATGAGCCAGTTTTAACGAATGCTGACTGGTCAAGTTAGTGCTTACAGAATAAAGATTAAATGGAGACATATGTGAAGTGTGAGGCAGCAGTAGGTAAATTGAATTACAGAAAGAGAGCACAAAACAACAAATTAGAGCTTAATGGAAAAAAGATATGTTGCAGGAGGAAGTCTGACATACAAATATCATCGACAATGTCTTATATCTTCGTTGGGGAAGGGATGAAGAGGCATACAAGTGAGATGGAAAAATGAAAGATGAGTATATTTTTCAAAGTAGTGTGAACACATAACAGTGGGGCAACAGTAGGTCCAGGATTGCTCCCGGTTAAGATGGCAAAACTGAGAAGGCTTTTCTTGGCCAAGCAGCACAGTAGGAATAGAAAGGTGTGTGAAATGTGAAATCAAGAGAGACCTGGATGTAAATCTCATTCCTCAAAATAACTAGCTGTCTCATTATGACCAAGTAACTTTAACCTGAGCTTCCTCATCTATAAAAGGGGGAAAATAATACTTATAGGAGTTGCACCATAAGGTTGTTGTAAGAATCCTAAAGTATTTCTAATATTGTTTTTTTAGACTAGGTCCCTAACTTGCCCAGTTTGGGAGTATAGTGGCTGATTATGGGCCCTACCTCCCCCAATGTGAGAAGCATGGAAGCTTTGAGTTGTTCTTCTATGCCTGTTTTCCCTTTCTTAAGCATCCTGCTGGTTCTCTGATCCCAAGGGGTATTAGCCCTATTGCAGCTCAGAACTCCTGAGCCCTAGTGGTCTACCTCGTTCAGTCCCCCCCCAGAATCAGGCATTACTGGCATGGGCTACTACACCCTGCAATAAATTACTTTGCCAGCCTTGAAGCGCTATAGAGGGTGTCGGCTAAGGCGTATTACCTCATACAGAGTAGAGCTTAACAAAGATTTGTGGATTTATTGATCATAGGCCTCCCACTCACCTCGGATGAGGAAATAGCCCCCAACAATAAGCACCAGACCGATAGGGGCCAATACGAAGCCAGCTCGGTAACGATAGTTCTTGTAGCCCACGAAACAGATACCGCTCACTGAGTCCCCATCCACCTAAAGTGAGAAGGGAATTGGAGAAGACAGTTGGCCATACAATACCAAAACCCATGCCCTTCAGGACCCCTTAGCCCCAGCAGGGCCTGTACCTGGGCCACAGCAAGAATGGCCACAGTGAGCACAAACGGCAGTGACCAGGTGAGCAGGTGGAAGTAGGAGGTCTTGCCAGAGAGGGGCTGGTACGTGGTGCCAAGGGCCTTGAAGGAGGTGTGCCAGGCATAGGTGAGCACCACGAACCAGACTACGCCTGCCATCAGCGCGTAATACACGATGACGAAGATGATCACACAGGACAGGGTTTCATTGGAGCTGTGGGGACAGGTATGGAGTCACTAGAGCAGTTCATTCTTCTATTCTCTTCCCCCACCAAACCCCCTAAAGTATCCCTGCTAACTCAGCAGGCCAAATTTTTTGTGACTATGGGACGTGATCCCAAGGGGACAGGGGATGTGGGCTAGAAGAGGGGAATGACACAAGTGAAACAGTTTACACTGGACTTTCGTTTCTAGTTTCAAACATAAGCTTCTTAGGTGAGAAGACTGAGCTGTGAAAACTTCCTTCTCCCCTTTTGGTTCCCTTGGCACCTACATGGGCTTCCTCTGGCACATGTAGCCCCCCACCTTTAGGTTTCCCAGGCACCTACGTGGGCTCCCCCAGCCTCATGGTACCATCAGCTCTGCAAACAATTTCCCTGCGGGCACCATCCATGAACTGAGCCAGCCAGCCAATGCTGCCCACAAAGAAGCAAGCATTGACATAAAAAAGTATGACAGCAGGATAGCGGTTCGAATTCTTCCAGTCAGCAACAAACGTGGCCTGGGGGGTGACAAATGGCGCATTCAGGGGGAACCGTGCAGCCTCCCCAGCCCTTGGCCCCCAGCAGCTGCCACTGCCCACTCCCTGCCCTTCCTTCTGCAGAGCTCAGTATTTCCCTCTGCCCAAACTCGCCCCGATTAAACCTCCTGCTTTCCCTAAATACAGTATCTGAATTGCTCTTCTGCCTTTTAACCCCTGGCAACACCCGCCTATGCCCGCACCACGCTCAGAGCGGCTCCTGCTCTCTGCCTTTGCCCAGGCTGAGCTCCATGTCCATAACACTTTCCTTGCTCATTTCTTCTGGATCCCCCTGCCTCCCTTCAGGGCTAAGCTAGGAGACCTCCTCCCACGGACCCTTCATTTGTAGTATCCTCACCCTCCTCCGTCAGAAATTACTCTGTATCAATTTTCATACTTTGTATACTTAATGTTTTATCTCTCTACTTCCCTAACCCCAAGAGAATGTGAGCTTAGCCCCGATTTTGATTATTCTCATCTTTGAATCTCCAGGGCTGAGGAAAATGCTCAATGCTGACTGATCTGAACTCCCCCATGCTTGGGGGCCTCCTCCTCCCTGGCCCACCACGCCCAAGACTGAGGTTGCTGCCCCTTCTCCCCCCTCCTCCCAGGCTGACCAGGGTAAAGAGAGTGCAGAGGCCGGTGACAGCGCCAAAGGCAGCGATGTAGCTGTGCATGTCCTGGTGCTCCGCCTCGGTGAAGAGCGGGTTCTGGCACTGGATCCCGCAGCCTTCCACGTCCTCGTACCAGCTGTTGGGGTTATCTGTGCGCACCAAGGGGGACTCGCATTGTCCCGAGCTGTTGAACTTGATGTTTTGCACCTCATTCTATGGATGTCATCATAATGGGCAAGATGGGAAGAAGAGAATACAAAGAAATGGTAGTCAGGAATAATTTGTATTTATAATCATGCATATACATTTGTATTTATGTTGTGCATATAATATATGTAATACAGATAACAATGTATAAATTAGTGTTATAACCTTTACAAGTTTCTATTTAGAATAACTTCATTTAAAAATCTATTTCACAGACTTAGCACTTGATCAAACTCTGTGATGTATCACTATCTAGCTGCTATTTTACATCTGTGTCTCTGAGGAGCCACTGATTAAGTGTGAGGGCCAGAACAGTGATGACTTCCCATTTCAGGAGCTTAGTCACGGGATCCCTTCCAAAAACACCACTACTATCAACAATAGCTAGCATTTATATTGAGCTTTAAGTTTGGCAAAATGCTTTACATGTTATATCATTGGATCCCCCTAACCATCCTTGGAATTCCTATTTTATTATTCTTATTGGTACCTCGATAATGTGGTCCAGAGTGAAAAGATCAAATGAGGTGTCTATATGAAGTACTGGTGAAAGGCTCCCTATGAAAGGTTAAGTGATTTGTGTGGGGTACAAAGCTAGTAAATGTGTAGGGACTTCTTGACTCACGGGCAAGTGATGAATCCACTTCACCACCCAGCACCAGTTATGGCCTGGCTGATCAGTTCATCCTCAGCTAAACATTTCTTATGTCCTACCTTGCTTTTTCTCAAACACAGTGATTTGACCACAAGTTGATGTCTCCTCTCATGGTCTAATACTGTACTTGGACTCTCCTATTTTCAGATTTTTTTTCCCTTTGGAAAGAAGTAGTTGAGGTTCATTTAAAGAAAAACCTTTAACCATTAAAACCACCCACAATTGTAATAGGCTATCCACTGAGATAATGGGCTCACTCTCACTTAAGGTTTTAAAGTAAATGCTGGACGTCCATTTGTCTGATATATTGTAAAGTCATTCAAGCTGACTGTGTTTGATTTGTTTCATCTTGTGCTTACACCTTATTGATTTACACAATAAGAGTATAGTTATCCCTTTCACATCACAAATTTCCCCACTGTGGTTTTGATACATCAAAAGATAACATAAGAAATCAAATGGGAGTTTTTCGAGAGTTTTGCAGAAATTGTAGATGACATGTAATGGCAGCAGATGACACAAAAAATTTAGAAACTCAGAAATGCACAAAATATGTGTCTAGTATGTTATGATATCCACATATCTTTTAATACCATTAATTCAGACTTTTTTTCTTGTAAATCTGGTGGATTTTCCACGTCAACATTCCTAACCCTGTGGTGTGGAAGGGATAACTGTACTATTAAAGACATGGCAGTCTGTCCTCCTCATCCTTTATCCTAGTCACCCTGGACCGCTTTTCTACACCTAGCATCCCGTCAGATTCAGGGTCCCCTGATCTTCACACTCCCACTTACAGGACAGCCTTCTGGAAAGTGATCTGGGGTGCACTTCAGGAAGTCGGGCCAGCCCCGTTCCCGCTCGACAATGGCACAGGGTCCCCGAGTGGCCTGGCACAGGGTTCGGCTAGGCAGCTCCACTCGATCATTCTCACACTTGGGCATGTAGACAGCACAGAGCAAGGGCTGGATCACTGCCCAGCAGCGGGGAGCATTCCTAAGGCCTGGGATGAAAAAAGCAGTGAGGACAAACAAGGCAGTGCAGAGACCCTCCTCCCTTCAGATTCAAGACAGTATTCCATATACTCCTTACTATGTCTTAGAGACTTCTCGCTGTAATACTATGGACCAGCTTTGGTCAGAAGCGTTAGGTTAGTGTTGTACTAGTGATCTTAAAGCCCTTCTCAGTCATAATTAGTGGAAAGTGGGGGGGAGCCTGAGATAGTTAGGCAAGAGACCCTCCACCCCCTTCATTCAATGGAGCATGCTGTAAATTCAAGAGACCTCAGAAGCCTCTCCACTTGCTAAATAAAACCCCCCAAACCCTCATTCCCCCTTACCAAGCTGAGGTGAAACAGAGAAGAGGTGGGAGCAGAGGAAGAGATGGTCAGAGAAGCCAGGTACTCCGTGGCCAGAGAGAGAAGAAACAGGAAGTCAGATGGAGAAAAACAGAGGAGACTCTGTACATGTCAGCAGGAAGAAAGGTGCCAGAAATAGGCAAATGGAACTCTCCACCCAGCCCCATCATCCCTGCTGGCCCAGCTCATTCTCTCCTGCTCTGTCCCTAAGCAGGGCCTCCTCATCCAGCCCTACTTCCTCATTAGTCTATCCCTGAGTCAGTTGTATCAGGGTTGACACTTAGGAGTCTGGGGTCCAGAGTGAAAAGATTAAATGAGGTGTGTACATGACAGTATTTGGGAAAGGCTTCCTATTACCATCCTTGAAGAACAATATGGGCATTGAGGGAATCTAACATGATGGGCTTAGAGCCATCCTTACTACAAGGTTATCTCCAGAACACAGACCTAGGTTACAGTGATGATGAGCTCAAGAAGCCGTACAGAGCTTAGAGGCTCCCTGAGAGATAACATCTGAAAAAGCTTCTTCCAGTCCTGGAATGACACTGACCACTATGCTTCAAAATCACTCCTCCCCGCTTCTTAACCCCAAATGAGCAATGGGGTAATGCTTCCATCTTATAAGGTCACAAGGCTATAGGTTAGAGCTGGAAGGTGTCCCTTTTATGTATGTATCAGAAGGTCTTGAGAGGTTGAAATAATTTAGCCAACCCATAGGCAGGAGGTAGAAGAGCTGGGAATTTTACCCATTCTCTGAATCTGAATCCACTGGATTGTCCTTTTTCTTCTTTGGACCCTATCCATTAGAATATAAGCTCCTCGAGGGCAGGGATTGTGTTTTGCCTTTTTAAATTTTTATTTATCTATTTTTTTGGTCTCCCCGGCTAAGCACATTGCTCAGAACATAGGAAATGTTCAATAAACGCTTGGTGACTTATTGACTGACTGATGGGAGGGATTGCTTTGTGAAGCAAAGATAGGGGCAATTGTTGGCCAGTGATACACCAGCATCAATCATGCTCACTGCCTGGACTTGTATCTGCCTTCTTCATCCTCCGACCAAGGTCTTGGAGGGTAGGAATTGTTTTCATTGATGAATAACAGAGTGACTGGGTACAAAGTAGGCACTCAATAAATGCCTATTAAATGAAACTGATTGGAAGCCATGTTTAGGGACAATGTTTAGGAGACATCCTTTTCCCGTCAGCTTGGAATTTCTTAGGGAGAAGCTAGAAGATACGGTTCAGAAATTCAGAAGATCCATGAGAGATCCTAGATCTAAATTGATCTGATAAATTTCATAGGATAAATGCCAATTTCCATTAAAAAGAGTTCCCCCCCAAAGCTTTCTGAATATCATTAGTTTCACGTACTAAACAAGCACGTACTAAGCATCTGCTGTTTACCAGGGGTAAGACGCAGCTAGCTGGCTCAGTGGATAGAGCCTGGGCCTGAGATCCAGAAAAACCTGAGTTCAGATCCAGCTCAAACGCTTAATAGCTCTGTGTGACCCCAAGCAAATCATTTAACCTGTCTGCCTTAACCTACTGTTGAAAGAGATAGCAAAATATTCCAATATCTTTGTCAAGAAAAACCTATGGCGGGTTATGATCAATGGAATGACAAAAGTCATAGGTGAGTGAACAGTAACACCTTTCCAGGCATAGTATTAAATTGTAGGAATACAGAAACAAAATCCACCTTCAAGGAGATTACAATCTAATGGGAAAACTACATCTGTCAAGACTTAGTATATGAAACCAACGGTATCAAATTCAAATAGAAACAAGAACCATTAGTCCATACAGTCCTGTAGGTTGCACATTGACTTAGTTTTAAAATGTAGTCTTATCTGTTACTGAATTTTTTTGATTTTGTTCATTTTAATTTCAGTCAGATGCACTAGGGAGTATTGTGGTCCATTTATGAAAAGTAAAGAGTAGATTCCTATCCTCAGGGAATTTACAACTTAGGAAAGGAGCCTAAATTATCCACAATCTCCTGGAATGGCTTAGACCCCAGTCTATAGTTTGGTGAGCCTGACAGACTATGCCCTACTCGGGTAAAATCCCAACTTTGAGACAGATCAAACCACTATGCAAATGAGCTCATGAAACTGATTGTGGATCTCAAACAAGGTGCAGGTCTACCTTATTCACCTATCTACCCCATGGCTCCAAGCAATGCATGTTTTCCCTGTTCTGCTCTCCATATTACCAGCTGCCTCCTAGAGCAGGGATTCTCAAACTACGGCCTGCAGGTCAGATGCAGCCACTGCGGATGTTTATGCAGCCCACCGGGTTATGGCAAATGGGCTAAGGGGTGGAGACAGAAAATTTTACTCTAGTCAGGCCCTCCCACAGCCTGAGGGACAGTGAACTGGCCCCCTATTTAAAAAGTGTGAGGACCACTATTAAGGTAATGATACACAAACCATCCACAGCCCAGAAAAGTGAAAGGACTGAGCTGATGAGAGAGGGTCAAGAAAAAAAGAATTTCAAGGTAAGCTGAAATAACTGGGTGCTCAGCATTAACTTAACCCCGACTCAGGGAAATTAAGCTAATGATTTATGTACCTGGTCATATTTTCTTCCATTTTTCATTAATAAGTAATAATAATTGATATTTAAATAGCATCCACTTTATTTCATTTGATCCTTAAAACAAGCCCTATGAAGTAGGTATTTAAGGTCTTATCCTCATTTTTAATTAGAAAGAGTGAAATTCAGAGTAATTTCCCTAAAATAATTTCTCTTACTAGAGTTAGAAATTGGATCTGAACCCACTTCTTTTGTCCTATTCTCCATCTGGTGTTTCTACTATACTAAGAAATCTATTGCAATATTCTCCTTCCCCCAGGGAATTTTCAGAGTAAAGGTTCCCTAAGGACCCAAATCAATGTTGTCCAGCTCTGTCTCTCTCCCCCCCTCAAACTATCCTCTCTGACTCCAGTGAAGTTGCATCACTTCAGAATCAGTGTTGTATTAATATAGCATGCTACAATAAACATAGATAATCCTACATTTTAAAACTTCTCTATCAGAAACAATGAGTTACTATACTTGCTCAGGATATGCCTTTAATTGTTGTGACATACCGAGCAGGCTACAAAAGAGCAGAGTGGTTTAGTCGACAATATTGGAATCAGAATATGGGTTCAAATACAGTGCCCTTGGCAACTCACTTAATTTGAATGAGAGAACTGGGCCAGACCCTTGTTCCTTGACCATTTTTGTATGTGGTGTGTGTGAAGTCTATGAACCCCTTCTCAAGATTAATGTTCTAAAATATAATTTAGGGAAATACTGAGTTTAAATGTTAGTAAAACTAAGGATATTACTATTTTTTTTTTCAGCCAAATTCCTGTTCATGGACTTCTTGTGAGTCCCCTAATCCCAGGTTAAGAAGCCTCAAGTTAAATGATTTCTAAGGTTTCTTCAGTTCTAAATCTATGATCCGAGGACAAATCATATCTATGCTTCTGGCCTTTTCTTCCTTGGCCATCCTGCCTAGGCCCAGGGGAATAAAACCAAGTTAGTGTTCTGAGGGAATTTTAGAAATTACTACTCCTCTGCAAAGTATGAGCTACTAAGGTAATAAGCCAGGAGTTAGGGGTTCCTCTTTAAAAAATATATATAAAAAAAAAAAAAAAAAAAAATATATATATATATATATATATATATATATATATATATATATATATATATATATATATATATATATGGGAAGGACTCCATTCTGGTGGAGAGTAGTGCTTCCAAAATCCTAAATGCAAATCATTCATGAGCTCCAAACATCCGAGATGGAGGTGTACTGTGAAAGTCCTTTCCAAATGTGGGAATCTGCGGCCTAGAAGAGTATAGAGCTCATAAAAAGCCTCTTGGCTTTAGTTTGCCCTTTCCCAGCCCGTTTTCCAGAGAAGAAAACTCAGGCGAATCTTTGCCGAGCTAAGCTGAGGTTGAAGCAAAGAAGGGGAAGAGGGAGAAGGCACAGCTCCTTCATCTCCCACTTTCTGGCTCGGGGCGCTTCCTCAGCTATCCCTTCCTGGGTTCTGTCCTGCGCTTTTCCATCGCTTAACATTACTTTCACATCTCGGTGCTCCCTTTCCCACTGCCTTGCAAACGACTAAGGCCCCTCCAGTCCTCCTGCCCTGTCCCCTTTCCCTCCAACCTTCAGTTACGGATCTCCTCTCAGACCGCAGAGAACTTCACCAGAGAGAAAGAACTTTGGGACAACACTGACCTGGGTCCCTTCTTACGGTAGAAACTTCCCCTGGTTTTAACCCCATTTCCCAGCTCCTCTAAGGCCATTTGTGCCCCTAATCTACCTACTCCCCTGTAACCTGCCTCTTCAATGAAAAAAACTACTGTAGGCTGGTGAGTTGCTTCGGACTCCCCTGCGCCCCCTCCCCCAATCTGTTGCCTCCCGCATGCAGCGGGACCTCAATGCCGAAGCGCTCTCCTCCCATCTCCCCCTCACCGCTTCCCGCACCGCGATCCCCCTCCTCACCCCAACGGCCTCCGAGCCGCGCTGCGCGCTTACCGGACCAGAGCACCAGCTTGCTGTGCGCCTCCTCCTGGGAGCCCGAGTCCCCGGCCAGCAGCGTGGAGGTGGCCTCGTAGGGCAGCGCCGAGCCCAGGCACACGTTGTAGCGCAGCGGTTCGCAGGGGGCTGCCCGGCCGCAGTGGCTCAACAGGGGGGGCGGGCCAGTCTCGGCCCCATTAGCTCTCCCGCTCCAGGGTCCGGGCCTGGTCCCGTTCCCGCTCACAGCCGCCCCCTGGCCCGGGCCCCCTTGCAGCAGCAGCAGCAGCAGCAGCTTCGGCCCCAGTAGCTGGAGCGACGGCCCCCGCGCGGGCCGAGCCGCGGCCATGGCCAAACCCGCCAACTCAGCAGAAAGAGAGACGGCCCCCTCCCTCCCCGAACCCCCCGGCAGCGCACACGAGCAGCCGAAGTCCCGGGGCCGCCGCTCAGACTTCCCGGGAGTCCCCTGAGCCCCGCTCCGGCCCCCCCTGGACGCCGCCCGCGCCCCGACCCCTCCGCGCCCAACTTTGCAAACTTTGTAACTGGCGGCCCATGGTTGGGGTGGCAGCGGCCCGGGCCCCGATGCGGGGCCCCCCACCCCTCCGCCTTGCTCCCCAAATCTCTCTCAGCTCCTGGAGTACGCCGGGCCCCCGATCTTCGATCTCATCCCCCTCCTACCATAAAAGCCTCCAGCGTGCCCAGCAAACACAGCTGTGCGTGGGCTGCGAATTCTAGACAAACCTCCACCCACCCCCCACTCCGCCCCCGCCCTCCAACGACCGAGCCGCTGGCTGGCCCCTCCGAGCGCCCCGCTGCACCCCGAGCTAGCCCCGCCGGCTCCCCGGCTCCTTTGTTGCCTTTGCTCGGGTCTCAGGAATGCACGGGCCGCGGCGAGCCAAGCCCGGCCCCCCTTAACTAGCAGCCGCGGGGGAGGGACGGGCAGAGCGAGGGGAGGGAAGAGCAAGGAGAGAGGGGAGGGGCAGGGGTAGCCCCGCCGTCTCGGGGGCCGGGAAAAGGGGAATCAGACTACTCTCTCCACTGCCCGCCCCAAACAGCAGGGCCGGAGAGGTGGGAGATGCTTCCCGGAGGAGTGCTTTAGCTTAGGAACTGTAAGGAGCCAGAGGGTAGAGTCAGACTTGGGATTCGGATTCTTCTCCACTTCCCGATGACTCGCGAGGGCGAAGATACTTCTTCCTCCATCACAGTTTGGGGATTTGTCTCAGAAGAGTTTTGGTGGAGAGAAGAGGGGCCTGGACACCGGGAGCCAACCTCTGTATTCCATCCACCCTCCCCTCTAGGACTGACTCCCTGATCTTAGTTCCACTCCAGCGCTGCTTTTTTCAGTTGGTCTTTCTCCTCTGCAGTTCCTCTCCCCACGGATTTATAGTCAAAGGACCTCGGGATCAGATCTGATTGAATTTTACTCCTCATTTTACAGAGGAGGCAAGAGAGGCTGAGAGGAATAAGTGATTTGTTCAATGGGATTCCGGCAACAAGTAGTAGAAAGGGAAATGCATACATTAGTGCTGTGTGTGTGTGTGTGTGTGTGTGTGTGTGTGTGTGTGTGTGTGTGTGTGTGAGCAGAGAGGTGGACCTAGATTGCTGTGGGCCAGGCTGCCTCTGTCCCTGTCATTGTCTCTCTCTATGTCTCTATCTCTCTTTTTCTCCCTTTCTACACTCACACACATTTCTTTCTTTCTTTCTTTCTTTCTTTCTTTCTTTCTTTCTTTCTTTCTTTCTTTCTTTCTTTCTTTCTTTCTTTCTTTCTTTCTTTCTTTCTTTCTTCCTTCCTTCCTTCCTTCCTTCTCTCCTTCCTTCCTTCCTTCCTTCCCTCCCTCCCTCCTTCCTTCCTTCCTTCCTTCCTTTCTCTTTCTTTCTTTCTTTCTTTCTTTCTTTCTTTCTTTCTTTCTTTCTTTCTTTCTTTCTTTCTTTCTTTCTTTCTTTCTTTCTTTCTTTCTTTCAATTAAATAATAATTGTTTTATTTACCATATATTTGCATGGGTAATTTTACAAAGTTGACAATTGCCAAAACTTTTTTTCCAATTTTTCCCTTCCTTCCCCTCCCCCCAGATGGCAGGTCAACCAATACATGTTCAATATGTTAAAGTATAAATTAAATACAATATATGTGTACATGTCCAAACAGTTGTTTTGCTGAACAAAAAGAATTGGACTTTGAAATAGTGTACATTTCGCCTGTGAAGGAAATCCAAAATGCAGGTGGACAAAAATAGAGGGATTGGAAATCACACACATTTCTTAAACTAAAAGATGCAGCTAACACAAAACAATTTTAAAAAAAGAAAGAAAAAAAACTTAGATGTAGAGTAAAATGACTTGAATTCAAAACCTACCTTTTTCTTCTAGTTGTGTGACTTTTGGATCTGGATCTCTTCAGGCCTCAGTTGCCTCATTTGTAAAATTGAGGGAATGAGAAAAATGGCCTCTGTAGTCCCTAATTCTGCTGTTGCTACTGCTACTGCTATGGCTACTGTTACCCATGTGTGTAACTAACAGAAAAAAAAAAAAAAAAAAAAAAAAAGACAATAAAAAGGACCAGGATATTTCTATCCCTGCACATGACTGAAGACTCCCCTTTGGTTTTGACTATTGTCACTTGTACTAGCCATAGCTGTAGTTTTGCCTTTTCCACATAGGGGCTGCCAATTGTCTTTGTCCAAAAGAAGGCAGTCCCATCTCAGACTGTTCAGTCGGATACAGCTGTTCCCTGCTCTTCTCCCTTGTCAGTTTGCTTCCATTGTGTTTAAAATCTTTTTTCGGTTCATTTCCATTGTGGTCATCCTTGCTGGATCTCACCATGCAGAAGTTTAAGGGTATAGCATTTATCTTTTCTATAAAAATGGCCTCTAAATGTTTTGCTTTTCTAAGCAGGCCATCCCTTGGGATCCAAGTCAAATGCCTTTCCTTGAAAGTGGCTTTCCTTGAAAATTTCCCTGACTGCATCAGCTGAAAGAAGTTTCTCTCACTCTTTTAAAGATGCCCTTAAGGAGGGAGGGGAAATTTTGGAAAATGAATACAAGGGATAATGTTACAAAAAAAATTACTCATGCATATATACTGTCAAAAATTATAATTATAAAAATTAATAAAATAAAAAAATAAAGATTCCCTTAAAAAATTTCCCTTAGCATATTGATAAGCCTTTTGCTTTGTGCTTTGTAGATTGACAGGACTACAGCCTTAGATCTGGAAAGGATCTAGTCTAATTCCATCATTTTACAATGAGAAAACTAAGGCTCAGAAATTTAAGGAATTGCCCAGGATCACACAGCTGTACTTTCCAGTACACCACATTGTCTCCTGGTCTTTCCTCTCTATAAGTTTTAGTTTGTAAGCTTATGGAGAGGAAATACTGATGCATCTTTGCATCCCTAGCACCTAGCACAATGCCTTGAACAAATCCGAACACTTAGAAGACTCTATATTTCTGTCTATTGGGTAACCCGTATTGGAAGCAACATGGGCATACACAGGGCATTGGTGGTACAGTCAGTCATGTTTAATTCTTCACGATCTCTTTTGAGGTTTTCTTGGCAAAGATGCTACGGTGATTTGCCATTTCCTTTTCCAAATCATTTTACAGATAAGGAAACTGATGCAAAGAGGATTAGGTGGCTTGCCTCAGGTCACCCAGCTATTAAATGTCTGAGTCTGGATTTGAACTCAAGAACATGTCTTCCTGACTTCAGACCTCCCACTATCTATTGTAACAATCTTCCCTTATTCATATGGCACATAGTAGATATTTCTTATCAAAGTTTATTGAATTGGAGAAAATTCTAGGCTAGGACTTAGTTTCCTTTCCTGTCTATGTAATATTAATAATATTTCATATTTGAGTTAACTCAGTTACTTAAATTTTTTAACTAAAGTAAGTTACTCTTGGGATCAATGATAGTTTGGTCCTCTAGGAACCAATTATTTAATCTACAGCCATGACTGGTCACAGACAAGCATCCCTAACCCCAGCCATCTTCTTATGAATGATTGGTACCCAGAGGGGAGAATGTCAAGGGATTCATTTCAATTCAGTATATCTCTATTAAGGCCTAAGAACTGAATATAGTTTTGCTTTTCAGAATTTTTCCTTTTCATTGGGTCTATGCTTGGGAGACAGACTAATAACGATGCAAAGATCATAACTTTTATAGGGATCATGCTTTACATGTTTTTTCTTCCACAATGCACCTTACTTGTGCTTGATAAATAACTAGTATATGGATGAATAAATGAATGAATGGTAATAAGTGCTACAGAATTTCAGAGGTAGAAGCATCAGTGTGACCTGATTGGAAAAAGTTTCATGGAGCAGGTTAAGCTTGAACTGGACTTTTAGAGAGAGAAAGACTTTGGATGGTTGTACATCGAAAGCCATTATAAGTGAATAAATGTAATGGAAAAGCCTAAAATCACTGGCTTTAGGGGAGTGGCAGAAGACCAAGTGGACAGACAAGATGGAAGTAGATTTGACAGATAAGATGGAAGTAGGTTTTGGAGGACCTTAAATTCCAGACAGGAAAGTGTGGGTTCAGTTCCATATGTACCAAGGAAGCAATGAAAATTTTTGAGCAGGCAAGTGATTAAAAATCAATGATCAAAACACAAAATACTAATCAAGTAGAATATTTTGGAGGGCACAGCCTGGAAACAGAGAGGTCAATCAAGAAACTGGTAAAAATTCCAGATAATAATGGAAAAAAATAAGTAAATTCTAGAGGCATCATGAAGCAATAGGACTTAGTGATGAATTAGATGTGAAGGGTGAAATAAATGGAGAACCAATAATGATTTTAATGTTTTGGATCTGAATAACTAAGAAAATTGGGTTATCCTGTATCAAGATTACTTGCTGTTTTGTGGAGGGGGAGGTAAAGCAGAAAGCTATCTTTAAATGTAATTGGAAAAATAAAATACTATTTAAAAAATAAAAATGCAAATTCTGTTCGGTGAAAAATGTCAGCAACTGAGTTTTATCAGCATTAAAGAAAACAATATAAGTGAAAGCACTTAGTTAATAGGAAAATATCCAAATTAAAGATGTTTTCATACTTAAAAAAGAAAATTGTGATATCCTTGAATTGACAAAATTGGTAACTCAGGAGAGGAAATAAGTTTGAGGTCAAGTGAAGATAGGTGATTAGTTCAACTTTAAAACATATTAAATTTGAGCTTATGATTAGATAGCCTAATGAAAATGTTCAATGAAAGCATCCAAGCCTGGGGCTGTTGGAGGTGTCCTAGGACAGGTCCTTAGCCTTAACCATGTAAAAGGAAAAAATAGCAACAAGCCAAGTGGTTTGGGGATGAGGCAATGTGGAATAATGGATAGAATTGGATCTGGCCTTAGTTACTAACTGTGAGTCTCAGGGCAAATCATATCACCTCAGCCTCAATTTTTTCAACTGTAAAATGAGGAACTTAGTCTTGTTGCCCTTTAAGATCCCTTCCAGTTCTAATCTATGATCCTATGAATTAATGAATTCAATAGAAAAACTCCTTACCTAGCCAATCCCTTTCCACTTTGAAAATGTAACATCACCTTTCAAAACAGGTTTGGAGAAAGCCTGAGTTGAACCTTTTGAAGCTATTGTCCAGTACTGTATTGGTATCCCCCACACCATTTTTTTACCTTTAAAACCAGGATGCATTATGGGCCCCAGGGCAGGGCTGCCTGAAAACTGTGGTACAGTACACCCTGCTAAAAGGCAATACTTGATGGCAAAGCTCTGTTGTTGTAACTTGCCCTTTTGGAATAAATCCTGGTTGTTGCTTCCTTTGCCTCACCCCTGATTTAACGAACACCCTCCTGGTCTATCCAACTTCAGCTCATCATATGGAAGATGTATTTATCTTTTCCACCATCAGCCTGTTATTATTGTCATCTAAGACCTTCTTTTTCAGGACTGGTTTCCTGCAGGTCTCTTGACCTGACCTCAACTCTGATGTCCTATTCTTGGTTCAGATTGCCTGACCAAGCTCCAGTGTAGCCCCCTTGTAAGTAGCCAGCCACACACAACACCTGCAGAGGTTGGCTTCATGTGCTGTAAATGCAGCTGCATTCTACCTTGATTCAAAGTAATTTTTTACGTTCCCAGAAGACTAACTCATTGGTACTATAATGCTCAGCCATAACTTCTTGGTAATTATCTGTCATGCCCAGGATGTTGGATCTCTTGTATAGTTCCAATAGAAAAAAAACCTGTCCCATCTTTTCTCATCATTCTCTTTCTGTCTCCTAAAAGAATATCTTAATGGGACCATACTAACAAATCTATTTTAATTGCCTTTCCAGAGATTTCTCTAAATGTCAAGGTTATTCATCTACAATTTAGCTAATACCAACATTCTCAAAACAGAAAGTGGTCTTCTTAGCAGTCCTCTCTTGTTCTGATCAATTCCATTCTCATGAGGAGGTGGGAATGAGTTCATGCCAAGTTGGACGGGTAAGAGGAAATTGTGGACTTCAGCTGTGATGAGACAGCATTTTACATCCCTTGTACCTGCAATGTACCATAATCCTTAAATGCAGCTGCATTCTTCTTCTATTCAAAGTAATTTTCCAGCTCCCATCAGATTGAAAACAATATTACGCACTTTGTGTCACTGAGTAGATCCAGATAATAAATAGAACCCAGGGCCCCTGATTTCCAGGATGCCCGCCAGATGATATTGTTCATTCTCTTCCTACTCCACCAAGTTAAGATGCATTAGATACCAAGGTATGGAACATCTGTTGACTCCCAGAATAATTTCTGGAATACAAAATGTTTCAGTTTATGGCTTTTTAGGGAAAGAATAGTCTTCTCAAGACAGTTGCTTCTCTGGTTGTCAGGAAATCATGGATTTCTTGTTTTGAAATTTCTCCCCATCCTTGTTGACTTGGTTAGTCCCAAGGGAGGGGAAGAAATAAAGCAATGAATGCCTTTCAGTGTGCATAGGTTTTCCATCTTCAGCTAGGAGGACAATAAAGGTGGCCCTCAAAACCCATATCCAATATTAACACATCCACACAGTACATTATGTCAGGCAGAAGACCCAAGAGAGGGAGTGAGTCAGTATTTATTGAGCATCTTCTGTGTGTCCAGAATCCCGTCTTCATGATATTGGGGGAAAATGGAAAATACTATAAATGTCCTTTTTTAGTTTCACCAGACTTCCTGTATGAGCCACTTAGTCTCTGCAAATTGTCTCTGGTTAGAGCCTACTTTAACTTCTCAGCCAAGTTGCTACAATGAGACTCACAGACCCCTATCCGTAAGCCATCCAGCATTCTGCCAGTTCCCACAGGTCCCTGATTCATCTATCCACCAGAACCAGTGCTGGACAGCTTGCATTAGATGGTGTGAAAGGCTCAGGAGTTTGACTGACCTTGCTGGAAATAGCTGAACTGGAAGAAGGGATGTCAGAATGTTCCACATTTTCAGACAGTGATGAGACCAGTGGTCTCCAAATTAAAAACAAAACAAAACAAACAAAAAAAAAAACCCTCCCTCCAACTCCTAAACTAAAGTCTATATACCTAAGTATATTACAGAACCTTGTGGAATTATGTTATAGCTTGCCTTCATCAAGCATTTTCTTGTGGGGAAAAACATCTGTAACCAGAAAATGAATACAAATCTACTTAAAAGGACAGAGTTCTTCCCTTATGACTGTCTCATAAAGGAGTGGAGGCAATCTTGTGGAGTACAAGCTCTATCAAGTCTCTCTAAGCTGCAAAGCCTTCCAAGTTCTGCTCTGTTGATGGATTGTGTATCTTATATGAAGATCAGTCTAGCTAAGTTTGGAGAAGCTAAGCATGATTAATTTTCTAGCTCCCCAAACTCATACAAGATATCTGCACCAGTGAAAGAACTCGGGGAGATGACTATGAACCACTACACAGAATTCCCAATACCCCTATTTTTGTCCGCCTGCATTTTGGATTTCCTTCACAGGCTAATTGTACACTATTTCAAAGTCCAATACATATTGTATTTAATTTATACTTTAACATATTTAACATCTATTGGTCAACCTGCCATCTAGGGGGGGGGAGGGGGGAAATTGGAACAGAAGGTTTGGCAATTGTCAATGCTGTAAAATTACCCATGCAAATATCTGGTAAATAAAAACATTATATTTTAAAAAAAGACATCTGCATACAACTAAACACATAAGGTCTAGGGAAATGGTGGTGGGGCAGCTAAGTGGTACAGTGGATAAAGTGCCAGGCCTGGAATCTTACGCTGGGCAAGTTACTTAACCCTGTTCGGCTCAGTTTCCTCCTCTGTAAAATGAGCTAGAGAAAGAAATTGTCAATCCCTTTAGTATATTTGCCAGGAAATCCCATGAGAGTCCCAAAGAGTTGGACACTACTGCCGAGATGCATGGTTAGGTGAGGGACGAAAGACCTGAGGTCATATAGAACACCTTTCTTCTACCGCTTTGGGGTATTATTTCCTCCCCAGGACCGTCACTTTGAAGTTGGGGTGAAGAGGCTCCCCCCACCACCCATAATAGGAGGCGAAGTAGCAGCAAAGCTCGGGACTGGGATTCAGGGTCACGGGGCTCGTTTCAACTGTCCCAGTTCCTAAATTATTTTTCCTCTGGTTAGAGGAACCAGTAATGGAGACTGAATGGAAATCAACACATGCTGTGTTCACTTTCTTGTTTTTTTTCCCCTCGTGTTCTGATTTTTCTCTCCCAACATGATTCATATAGAAATGTATATTTAGCATTAATAACCAGAAAAAACAAAGCAGTCAAGTTGGAACTTAAGGTTTCCAAAGTGAAGCAGACACGCGCTGCCCTTATTCCCAAATGGCTCCAGCAAGTTTGCTGATGGAGAAGCAGCAGAAGCAGAGTTTCTGTCCTCCGGCCCCAACGAGCTTTACCCCGAGAAATGTTTTTCCACTCCCACCCCTGGAAGGAAGGGCCCTTCTTGGTTGGTTTTTGTCGTTTGTTTTTCCCGTTCGCCATAGAGACCGGATTCTAGGCCAGGTGCCCCTATGGGCCACAAGGTGTGGTGTCCCTCAAGGATCAGGAGGGGCTCTGGTAGGCGGGGAGAGCAGATTTAGGAGGAAAAGGAACCAAAAATAAAAATGTCCGGTCCCGTTCAACGTTTATTGTACGAGCTTCCCTTCTCAGCCTGGTCAACAGCACCACACTCGCCAGGAAAAAAAAATCCCACCGTTGCCCACTTCTCACCGCGCCTGTTTCTGCCTTATTTTATGTCCGATTGTATTAGGACTTTTTAAAGACTTTACTGCGGGCTTGGAAGCAGGGAGGGAGCTGGAGCACCAGAACGCCAAAGGAGAAAGGGGAGGGAGGAAGAAAGCGCGTGGGCTTCGGCCGGGGTCCCCCGCCCCCATCTAGGAGCCCGGGGGAGGGGCGAGATGTGCTGGGCGGGACCACCCACCAAGTCCCAGCTGTGCTGGCCCGGCGGAGCGGCCCCGCCCCCCGCTCCCGCCCACGCCCCGCCGCGGAGGCCCGGGTGACTGGGAGGCGTCTCCATTCCGCGGGAGACTATGGTAACCCTGCCACCCCCCTTCCCGCTGGAGGCCGCACAAACCCCGGTCTCCGGGCCTGCTTCCTCCATCTGCCTGGAGCAGGGGGCGGAAAGCGGCGAAGCCTGGGAGCGGGCCCGCGCAAAGCCTTCCGCCAACGGCGGGAGCCAGACCTGGCCGGAGCGCGGCGGGAGATCCTCGCCCGCACCCCGCCGGAGGGGCTGGACCGGCGAGCGGAGGGCTGGATTTCCCGGCCCCCCCCCCGCCCCCCCCCCAGTGCTGAATGGCATTTTCCTAACGAAAGTGATTCGAAATTAGTTTTGTTTGGAGACGTAGAAGACGCCCCTTGGGATAATTAGAACCCCGGCCATCTCAAACGCTGGGCTGGCAATGGCAGAGAATGGGGGTACCCAGATGGAGGGGCGGGGGATGGATAACGGGGAGAGATCACTTCCCGGGGACTGAGGCCGGGCGCGAGATCCGCTTCCACCGGGGCAGCCTCCTCCCAGCTTCCAGGCCCGGGGGTCGGATGAACGCTTTTATGCATTTCCTTGTGTAATGCTTCGGGGTTCCTCCGTCCTACCCTGCATAAAGACCGAGGCGCAGAACGCGCACTACGCCCGTCTTAGTGCTTGGAGATGCGGGCGGCGAGGAGGTAATTGTCCCAAGTGCCCAAGAAATGCCCGCTCAGGGAGAAAGTGCCAGGCGAGAGACAGAGGGGTCCTCCTTCTCGGCTGCTGCTGGGAGGGTCCCCAGGCACAAGCCAAAGGGGACAGCATAATTCCAACTTTTTTTTTTAGCTTTCCCTGCCCTCTTGTTACCATATTTCCATGGGAATGAGGGAGGGGTCAGGATGGAGCTGGCTCCGATTGTCTAAGGGGGAACACGGAACGGGGAGCTGGCAGATGTATCCCTTTCCACAGTCGTACCCAACACATACATAACTGTCCCCATTTGACTCCTGCGATCACTACCCCCCCCTACCTCAGTCAAGCTTCTGGAGCTGGTACCATGCCAGCTGGACCCAGGGCAGGGGCTACAACTCCCTCCCGTGCCCAGATCTAGTTGGCACTAGTCTGAGAGTGTCCAGGGACAGAGAAGGCTGGGCTTGGTTATTGTGTTCCTGCATGAGGAAGAAGTCAGTCCCATTGCAACTCTGTGCAACTGGCATCCCCTAAAACATTTTTGTTTAAATGTAACTTAACCCCCCACCCCACCCCATACAGACCCAACAAATAAAAACCAAACCAACCAAAAAACCTCTCTCAGAAAACTGGCACAGCCCAGGATGAGGGAGGACCATCCTTCTGCGATGAAGGCCATCTGCATGGCTTGCCTTGGTCTGCCTGTCTGGAGCTTGCTTGTTACTGGGCAAGGAGAATCCAAATCTGTTCTTGCCCAGCCCAGTGCCGTCGGTCCATGATGCCCACCTTTCATTCTGGTGGGGGAATGGATGGGTGTTCAGTACCACGGGTCAGCCCGGTGCTGCCGATTGTAGAGTTGTAACTTGATCTGATCTTTGATCTGTCTGATAAGGATCTGAGACAGCAGGATGCCCACCAGCTGAGAGAGGCAAAGGAACTCGGTCTTTAATAATACTCCTTCAGGCCCTATTCCTCGATCCCCATCTCTACCACTGAGTCCCAGGTCACCAATCCTGCAAGGGCCTCTGGCTGTTAGAATAAAAATCTTGGAGAAAGGAAAATCTTAGCATAAATGTGTCCTTAGAAACTTTTTTAGCTGTGTGACAATGGGCAAGTGATTTAACTTCTTTTTGCCTCAGTTTCTTCAATAGTAAAATGGTGATGATAATAATAGCACCTTTCTGCCAGGGTAAAAATCAAATGAAGTAATTTTTATGAAAAGAGCCTAGTACAATGCCTGGCACATAAGCACTAAATAAATGCTTGTTCCCTTTCTGCCAGCACTGTTCCTTGCCTTAATGCCCCAGTCTCTTATAAAAAAATTTCTTAGCACTAATCCCTAGCGCTGATTTCCTGAGGTAAATGAGCCCTGATACAACCTTCTAGACTATCTAGTAGGGGCAGCTAGGTGGTGCAGTGGATAGAGCACCAGCCCTGAAGTCAGGAGGACCTGAATTCAAATCTGGCCTCAGACACTTAACACTTACTAGCTGTGTGACCCTGGGCAAGTCACTTAACCCCAATTGCCTCAGCAAATCTATCTATCTATATTAGAGGAATTAGGACTTCTTTTATCCTAACCCAATTCACAAACTCTACCAGATGGGTTACCTGAGGGATGGCTAAGCCTAGTGCCACGCCCCCAACGAGGAAGAGGTTGCTATGGATCCAGTTGACTAGCTTGTCAATGCAGCCATTGGTGTAAATGACTTTACCAGCCTCCAAGTAATCAAGAGCTTGCATACCTCGGCCACACATGGTGTTGATTACTGCCTGGAGAGAGAAGGAGAAAAGGAGGAAAAAAGAAAGAGAAGGAAGGAAAATAAAGGCAAGGGAAGGAGAGAAGAAAAGAAAAAACGGGGGAAAGGGAAGGGGAGAAAGTGAAAGGTGGGAAAAAACTTGGGGAGATGAAAAACCAAATAGAATTCCCACTCATTTCCCACTTCAGACGGTAGTCATTAAGCAGCCCATCTTGTACATACCCCACAAGGGTTCTGGGATACATTTGGAAAGTACTAGGTAAAAAATGTTCTCAATCCAAATCCAACTCCTTTTGTTCTGTGAATGTCTAGGTCCTTCTCTCCCTCTCTTTCTCCCTCCACTCTTCCTCATTTTCTCCTTCTCTTCCCTTCCCCTATTCCTCCACATGAGACCCTTGGCCTAGAGAAAGGAATTGGCCAATGGGAATCACATTTGAAGGTCTCACTTAGTGTTTGTCCTAGGTGAGAAGAAGCCTAGTTTTAGGTAGGGGGACAGAGAGCTGACCACCCTTAAATCATTTCCCTGGATCTTTTAGAATTTGCAACCAATAGCTGCCCTGTCTGTCATCACTGGCTAAGAGGAAACAATAAGGAAGGCAGCTCACCTGGTTGGACTTGTGCAAGCAGCAGGAGTAAGGCACAGAACATCGCTCCCGGCTGGGGTTGTCTTCTGTACAGTTGAAGTACATGTTTTGGGACCAGTCCTTATAGGAGATTCCACCACAGCAGTGGAACTGCAAAGAAACCAATCTATGCAGTTAAGAATTAGCCATTTTGAACACAGAGGAGAACCATGTTAAGAACTCAGAACCTTCCACAAATCCATACTAGGTTTTTACTGGTTTCAGAAACTCTTATATGGGCCAGGATTCTGATTTCTGTGAGCTAAAGCACTTGCTGGTCAATGCAACTGGAAGTGATCTCTACTTCCCTTAATTCCTATAATACTTTATGCCTCATCTATATCACTGTTCAAATTCTGTCCTGAATGAATTATTTACACATGTCATCCCTGTTAAATTCTAAGCTCCTTAAGGACAGAGACTTTTATTCATCTTTGTAGAATCCACAATAACTAGCACAGTAGGTGTTCCAGAAAATGTTTTCTAAAGAAATAAAATCTTTTTTTTTTTTTTTTTCCTCTGAGGCTGGGGTTAAGTGACTTGGCCAGGGTCACACAGCTAGGAAATGTTAAGTGTCTGAGACCACATTTGAACTCTGGTCCTCCTGAGTTCAGGGCTGGTGCTCTATCCACTGCGCCACCTATCTGCCCCCAATAAATAAAATCTAATGCTGCAGATTTTCTCTTGGGATCCAAAGAATGGGAGACGGGACAACTCTTAAATATGGGAGCAGAAAAAGAAGATCTATTAAAAAAAAAACTCCGAAAATTGATTGTGAAAGTCAAGAATATGGAACAGAAGCAAATAAAATCTTCCAAAGTCAAATTTCAGATATGGGGTAGGATTCAGCATTACTCTGTCCCCCAAAAGCACCTGTTTGCATAGACCTCTGATGGAACCTATGAAGAATAAGTGGGGAGCAAAAAAAAATTGATGGAACCAGAGTATTCTTTAGAGTCAGCTGAGCTCTTGCCCATGGCTTCCCAGTTGACTAAGTCACCGTCTAATCCATACCTCCTTCTGGCCAAAGTCAATGAGGTTCTGTAGGTCTAGGTCATCTCGGTAGTGTACAATGGCATTGTTGATGATTTCACTTACTTTCCCTCGAGCCTGTCAGATACACAAGGAGAGAGATGGTACAGTAAGATACTCACCCCTCTTGCTTCCACCATTCCAGAAGGGAGAGTGGATTCTGAAATCTCAAAAATTTATTTTTACTTTCCTTTTGAATTTTTTGTATTTATATATTAATAATATATATTATATATAATAATATAATAATTAATTAATGGCAAAGTGTAGTGACTAGAATACTGGATTTAAATGTAAAAAGACCTGGGTTCATATCCTGTTGACACTAGCTGTGTATCATGACTAAATCACAAATTTTCTTAGTTTGGTTCCTCATCAATAAAATGGGGTTAATAGCATCTATAGGAGTACCTATCTATTACACTGCTTAGCACAGCACTTGGCACTTAGTAGGTGCTTAATGAATGCTGATGCATGTAATATGCATCATAGACCTTAAAATGTTATGTTAATATTTACTATTATATCTCTAAAATGTGATGTCATTGATGTAGGTCCACCTGTGCAGATCATAGCTTCAGGCTAGTGATAGCTAACCAAACTAGGCTGGTCCTCAGATGACAGACATATAGTCTAACTCTGGGTCAGAACTTGAGACCTTCCCAGATTTGTAAAACCTCCTAGAATTTTGTTTTGTATGACACAGGGTGATCACTTTCATGTTGCAATAAAGCATCAGAGGAAGAAAATTTTAATGGAGGATGAACTTCACATAATCCCATTTTTGTATTATAGTTTATTTGTGTACAATTTTTTCCTTTAATGGATTGTAAATTCCTTGAGGGCAGAGATCTCTTATAAACTACCTTCTCTGTCACTTTTCTAAAGAAAGCCAATTCTACCTTTGAGGCACTCTTGTGTGTAGACATTCAAAAAATACTTGTTGACTCTCAAGGTCATGCTAAGAAACTGGAGATTTTTCAGGAGATATTGAACAAATACCAATGTATCTTTGGGGGGAATAAAAGAAATGGCAGCTCTAATTCCAATAGACTTGTGATGGAGAGAGCCATCTGCACCCAGAGAGAAAACTGAGTGTGGAACACAACATAGTATTTTCACATTTTTTGTTATTCTTTGCTTACATTTTGTTTTCTTTTTCATTTTTTTCCTTTTTGATCTGATTTTTCTTGTGCAGCATAATAAATGTGGAAATATGTATAGAAGAATAGAACATGTTTAACACACTGGATTACTTGCCATCTAGGGGTGAAGGAAAAAAAAATTTGGAACACAGGGTTTTGCAGAGGTGAATGTTGAAAACTATGCATGTGTTTTGAAAATAAAAAAAAGCCTTTATATATATACATATATATATATAAGAAATGGCAGCTCTAATTCTAATAGACTTGTGATGGAGAGAGCTATCTGTATCCAGAAAGAGGATTGTGGGAACTGAATGTGGATCACTACCTAATATTTTTACCTTTTTTGTTATAGTTGTTTTCTTTTTCATTTTTTCTGATTTTTTGATCTAATTTTTCTTGTGCAGTATGAAATATGTATAGAAGAATTACACATGTTTAACATAAAAAAGAAAAAAATAGCAGCTCTTCTACCCACAGTGCAGGCTGACCTACTATTTCATTTTTTCCCCCATTTTGTCAACAAAGATGTAGAAAATCTTGAGTTACTCAATTGTTAACAACTTAATTTCTGCATTTTGTTCAACTATTTGCAGTAAAAATTTACTAACTAGTTTTACCCTGGATGCATCCTCTTAAATTCTGGGATCTCAACCCTACAATTTGGATTCCCCAGATTGGGAAATAAAACTTATTCCAAGAACAAACAATCCTCCTCCAACCACTTTTAAATATAGTAGTTTTGGTTATTGGTCAGTTGGTATGAATTAGAATGTCTAAAGGCTAATTTTTGCTTAGGAAATGGAGAACTGAGGCTAAGAAAGCTTAGAATGGAAAGGACCATTTTCTTCCTCTCTCTTTTTCCTTAACATGAAAGATTCCCTTTTATTCCCACTCCCCCAATACCTTGTCTGAAAAAACAAAGCCCAGGACTCCGGCAGCTAACTGGAGCAGGAACACGATGGTGAGGCAAAAAGAGAACTGTGAGAAGACAGGGATGGGAGAGAGAGCTGCTTGTTACTGAGTCTGGGTACCACTCTTGTAAACTGCTGTTGCTCATCCTTTCTTTTTCAAGAAGATGGATGACAACATAAGGGTGATAGTTTGACTTTTGAGTGAATTGCCTTTTAAGTGTAGGGAGCAATGGGACTATTATGCCGCATTTTTCTAAGATTACTATGTCCATCAGGGAGCCATGGCTTTTTAACTGCAGATATAATAATACCCAGTGTACTTGAGGGGAATGGGGCATGAATAATTACTGTGAGTTTTGGGGAAAAGGAGAAAGGGGTCTTCTCTTAAATTTAAAACTGGGAATAAGGTAATCAAGAAATCAACAGAGATTTCAGAATGGAATCTGGGAGCCCTGGCCCTTAACAGTATGAAATATACTGGAAGAGAGAGATTTCCCCAAAGAGTACTTACCGTTTGTAAGAGGCAGATGTTTTCCCGAAGGGATCCGATGCAGCCACAGAAAGTGAGGAGAAACATGAGGATGCCCACTATGATTAGCAGGATGGCTGGGTCCACTGCCAGGCAGGCCATAGCTGCCTCTGAGGGGACACATAATATAACCTGCCTCACAATTCCTGTTTGCTCTGAGATTCACCATCTTTGCCAAGCCTGACAGTCATTTTTGGTACTTGCTTATAAGTCCCTGTTTTGACCACCACAAGGGGGTGGCAGAGAGCCACTCTTCTAGGTCTGGTCTGGCAAGTGGAGATTGGGAGCAGTGGGGAATGGTTTCCCTGATGGAAAGTAGAATGACATTAGGCTTTTTTTTTTTTTTTCATTTTAAAAATTATACTTTATCTTTCCACCTCCAAATCTGATAAAGATATCTTCAACATCTTCATTTAAATCAGTGTTTTCAAAAGCACACTGAAAAAAAGTACTGAAAAGGAAAGGTCTAAGAACAGAAGAACGTGGCATATAACTAGAGACTTCTCTCCAAGAAGTTAAGAAATATACTTTTTATCAAAGCAATCCCAATAGACTTTGGACAGAAAATGCCAGCTGCATTCAGAAAAAGATAAATCAACACATGCTATGTAAACTTCTTTTTTCTGTTGTTTTTTAAAAATCTTTCCCTTTTGCTCTGATTCTCTCTCAACATGATTAATGAAGCAATGTGCATTTAAATATAAATATATAAAATATATACTCTATATTTGCTATATATTTTATATAAATATATACTTTTGGAGTTAAACATAAGCCATTCTTCTAAACATATTTCCACATAACATTAGGCTTTTAAGCTCTTCCTATTTCAGTTGCTGGAGTTATTACTAGGAGATGTGTCTCCATTAGGATGGCGAGATCTTGTTACCTCACTACTAGGATGATAGAATTACTTTGCTCCCAACCCCTGACCACCTCAGTCTTATGCTTTGGAGTTGGATGCACCTTGAAAGATTCCAGGAGATGTCATCAAGGGGAGGGAGTAGAGGGAGGGAGAGGATAATTTGGAAAAATGAATACAAAGGATAATGTTATAAAAAAAATTACTGATGCATATATACTGTCAAAAAATTATAAATAAAATTAAAAAAAAAGAAAGATTCCAGGAGAGTTGACAAGCCTGGATGGCATTCTACCCAGAGTAGCTCCTTCATTGTTGGTCAGACAGATGTCCCCTATAAGCCCTTTCCCCTCCTGATGGGTTAGGGTAAAGAGTAAGAGCTGAAAAAAGAAATATATGGACCAGCTGGAAAGGGGACAGGGTCAGGAGCCTGTATAGGGAGGGAACAGTCTTTGAACTCACCTGCATGCTTCATTAGCCGTGCATAGACTCCTATTCCAACCAGTACCATAGAGATTACCTAGAGAGAGAAAAAAAGGACACTTAGACTATGGGCCCAAGAACGCTAAAATAGAATCCAGTTTTGAGGAGTACTAAGAACAAGACAATGAAGTAAACTTTTAGATTCCTGAAACGAAAAGCCCCAATATCATGGAGTACAAATGCTGCTATAATTAGTGACAATCAGGACCTGAATTCAAATCCTGTCCTTATTATTACCTGTTCAGACGGTCATTTAACTACTTTGAGTTTTAGTTTCCTTTTTAAAATGACTACAATATTCTCTTGTAGTACTTAGCACACAGAGTTGCTACGAGAATCAAAATGACATAACACATGTAAAGTTACAGACCTTAAATCAACATTGATTGTCATTGTTCTAGTAACTAGAGAGAACTCAACCTCTTAGGTAAGGGCATCCTTAGATCTGAACCAGTCGCAATGGGCTAAAGGGGAGGGGAGGTCCCTCAGGGGAGAGTGGAAAGTTAGCTAGATGAACCAGATAATGTGTTTATGTATGAAAAATTAGGCTTCAGAGTGGGCAAAATTTGCCTAACTTAAATTCCTGGCTGCCCCCAGGGGGACTTAGCTAAATGGAGTCTAATAGGGAGCTCCAGTAGGAGCGTTTCCTGTCCTCTACTAGTGAAAGTGAGAACAGCCCTATTGAACACGTCCCTCCTAATACACCCCCTCCCCTTCAATCTGCCCAGTCCCCAGGCTGGTGCTAAGCAGCAGCATGCTGTCACCATGGTGATGGCTAGGGCACAGATCTGGCTGAAGGGAGTTCTCAGCAGCAGGAATTCAAGCAACTCAATAGGGACGGGGTCAAGGAGCTCTGGGGTGATTGCTGCTGGCTGAGCCCCTCCCTCTACTGAGGAAGGCAGTCTTGGAAGTGGTAGAAGGGACAAAGGGTGTGGAAGCTGGCCTCTAAGGACTGGATCAGACTGGACCACAAGGCACAAAGTCATTTTTCTAAGAAGCTTCTTTATAGGCACCTTCAGGCAGCAACACAATGGTGACACCAAAGGACATAACATTTTCACTTCTCATTGCTCTCTGCAATCACTCTTACTTCTTCTAGAGATCCATTCCTGGTCCGTTCTTTTACCCCTTTGTCATCTCCCATTACCTCTTTCAGGGACTTTTGTCCCCCCCCAGTCACCTCTTTTGGGGACTTTATTATCCCCCCACAGTTACCTCTTTGGGGATTTTGTCATCCCCCCAGTTACTTCTTTCAGGGACTCTTTCCCAATTCTTTTCCTTTAATATTTGGCTCTGCCTTCATGCGACACTTTTTTGAGAATTGATCTCTTTATTTCTATTGAATCCATGTTCTTATTCTCCTTGAATTTTTTTACATGTCTAATTGAGATCCATAACTTTTGGCTAAGTAGTCCCGACACAGCAAAGCTAAAAATAGCTAGTACCAAATTAGAGATGCTATTATCCCAGTGTAATTCACTGTAATTCCATTTATAAGTCTATAGTGATATAGAGGAAGAGGGAGACTCGGGGAATGACAGGAGGGTGTCTTCCTCTCATGCAGAAACACACTCAGGGTCTGCAGCAGCAAAAGCAAGCAAATACCGACTTTTTCTTTTACATCAGGTCCCTAATGTCATCTCTAGGCCTCCTTCCTGGAGCCATTTATCCATCTCCCTCTGTCTTTTTCAGTCCACTTGTCCCACTAGAACATTCTGAAAGGTCCCTACCTTTTAGGCTAAAGATAAAAAATGCCAACAGAATCTGCTGATGATTCTATCTTACATATCTGGCTATAAGGAAATCTTCCTGGGAACAAACTTCTTAGGAAGCAGTGTGTGTGAGAGAGAAAATTCCCCTCTAAGAGGTAGAAGATCTAAATTTTAGTTCAAGCATTGCCATTTACTAATTGTGTGACTTAATCAAGTGATTTACCTTTGCTAAAAGGAGAAAATGTTTCCTTATTTTACGGATAAATATAATTAAAAAAAAACTAACAAAAATCTGCTTTCTGTCACTTCTCGTTATGGAAAAACAAAATCCTTGTAAATCATCAAACAAAACAAATTTCTACATTGGCCACATTCCCCAAAATATGTCTTATTCTTGATCTTGATTGGTCACTGTGTTGATCAGTACTCTTAAGTCTCTCAAAGCATGTAAATGACTTTTTAACTGTAAAATGTTATATAAGTACAAACTATTATTATCTCACAGATATACCTAAGCAGCAAAAAAAAAAAGATATTCTTGTGAAAAATTGTATATAAATCAAACTTGCTCAACTCAGATCATTTCCAAGTTACTATATAAGTGATGGTGAACCGATTGTCCTCTCTTGTCCCATTGTATTTAGTCATTCATCCATCTTCCTGAGTCAGAGATTAAAATTCATCAAGAACTTCTCAGAGCAATGTGTTTCAGTGAAAAGAACACTAAAGCAGGGACAGGAGATTTGGATTTAGGTCCCCCTTCTACCATTAACTAGCTGTATGAACTAAAAGAATCACTTAACCTTTCTTAACAACACCTTCTTCTGTAAAATGAGTTTGTTCCAGATGATCTTTAAGGTGTTTTTCAGCCCTAAAAGTCCATCAGTCTTTTCGTAAACAAAAAAATCCTTTCAAGGGCTGAAAAGACCAATCCTTGACTTTATCTACAATTCTGAATTTTTCTTTCTTTTTTTTTTTTTTTTTTTTTTTTTTTTAAGGTGAGATTTACTCGCCTAGCCTCACAAAGAATTTAAGGCTCTATGAAGCAGCAGCTAAGTGGAGACTAAGTAGGGTGCTAGATTGGGACAATAAGACAACTGGATTTACTGTGGGAATGCAAGTCTTACCTTTTTCTGGGCCTACTTTCCCAGGAGGGATACTTCTTTATGAAGGGAGAGACCTCAAAAACTCCAGGAGCATCAAGGCGCTGCAATAGCTAGAGGAAGACCTGAGTTCAAATTAAGCCTCAAGCTTAATGACTAGATGAATGATCCTGAGGAAGTCATTTAACCCCAATTGTCTCAAAAAACAAACCCCAAAACACAACTCCTCCAGAAGAGCTATCCTGATTTCAAGGCTAGTGTTCTATTCACTGCACCACTTAGCTCTCCCAAAGGATTTATTTACTGTGATACAGGGAGTGACAGAGCCAGCATTTGAATTCAGGTCTTCTAGGTCTAAACTCAGCATTTTTTTCACTTTGCAAGCTTTCTCTTTCAAATCTCCCAAGGGAAGTTCCCACCATAGTTTCTGAAGCCTTTCAACAGTAACCTCAAGTGGCATTTAAAAAATCATTGCATTATGCCCCTCTCCCCCAGAAGGAGAAGGAAGAGGAAATCCACAGAATCTCCCTAGAATCTAGTTGGAAAAATACACTGAAGATTCTGGCCCTGGGAAAAGACTCATCCTACAGTGAGCTAAAGCCGATTGTTAAATTTTCAAGGTGAATACCTTCACAGTCAGTAGCACTATGTCAGGACTTAATTTATCATTTTATTGATTGCCTAACTTAAGCTATGCAGAAAATGTGAATGATGCAGCCTAAACTTAAAAGTGTGTTATGAGCACATTATTTCCCCTAGAAATCCAGTTGTTAAACATTGCCAGCACACCACAAGCTCATCCATTCCCCCAGGAGAGGGAAGTAAGGCAAAACCAAGAGTTGGCTTGGTGCCTGTGGCCTTTGGAGGCAAGGTGGCAAAGAGCCAGCATGTCTGGAGCCTGGGGCAACCCCCTGGTAACTCCCAGCGAGGGAAGAGGACGCCATACTGTGTGGGGCTGAAGGCTTCTGAAAGAAGCTTGAGTGCCCAGCTCCCTTTCAGTTTAAAGCAGGAAGTAGAAGGTAGATTTTGAGTCCAAGCTCTTTTGTGCAATCCCTGTTCCTCCACTTTTTCCCAGAGTCCCAAAATAAGTAACAGAGTCAGAGAACCCCACCCTGTGAAGAGGGAAAGATCAATGTAGAGAAAGAATAGAAGAAACTGTTAACTATGAACTACACAAAGCTCCATAGGGGCAGAAATGGAACCTCTTCTAAACTTTCACCTTTCCCAGTGCCTATCATCCCGTTCCACACACAATAGGTGCTTACTCATGGAAGAAGAGCCACAGGAAGGAGACCTCAAAGCTGTGGAAGTATGTTTAACATCTCACCAACATTATTAAGTCCCTACTGTGTGCAGAGCACTGGAGGGGGGTACCAAGCTTGTACATAATATAATCCTTCCTGGAAGACCTAGCCCTTGTGGGTACAATTCAGATTCCTGGCCCTGTGACTAACTCATTTTCTTCATGAACTTTAGACTACAGTGAAAATTACTTTTAAGGATGATCTATTCTTTGTGTACCCATGTTTTAAGGTTAGTAATCTCTCTTCCTTATGTCCTCCTATTTTGTCCAGTTGACCGTTTCAAGACTTTGCTTTTCTAGTGGATCTTTGAATGACACCTTCTTAATATATAATACCTTCTTAACCATTCTTAACAGAATGATTCATTCTATGGGGGTTATTCATGGCCTAATACTAGTCATCTTGAGAAGTGGACTTGTTGGTTTTTTTGTGCCCAGGACCTCAGTCTAGCATTCTCGTTGTAGTGATAAGAACAATGAATTTGGAGTCAGAGATCCTGGGTTTGGAGCAGGTAGTTCATTAATTTATTTCACCATCCTAAGCATGTCTAATAACCTACTCCAATTGGTATCTCTGAGTGGCAGATGGAACCAGTGGGTATCAGGGCAGGGTCAAGCTCCCCGATTAATACTCAGCATACCACCTTCAGCCTCTGCATCTGGCTGATAAATACATATCTTCTTTCTCCTTTTTATCTCCCTATTCCACTTCCAACCTTTGCATTTCACCAATGCAGGAGGAAAAGGTGGTAGTAGTTAATTCTGAACTAGGAACCTTATATATAATTTCCAGGATCCTGGGAAGGAGATATCACCTCTAAACAATTAACAGCCTGATCATAAATATACAGGAGAGTATAACCAATAAGTTTGTATCAAGCATCTGTTGTCTCCCTACCTACTTAGTATCTTTGGTCTTAAGGAATTTACAGGCTATCAGGGAAGATAATACATATGTAGCTATCTATAAAATTATTATGAGATCATTTTTTGAGGGGAAAGTCACTAAGCAGCTATGAGGATTAGAAAAGGCTTCATGTAGAAACAGGCAGTTGAGATATTTCTTGAAAGAAACTAGGAATTCTAAGACACAGAGATGAGGAACAAACAACAATGGGGGAGAAACAGAGCCAAGACAGGGAGACAGACTCAAGCATTTCTAAGCAAAAGAAATAATAATGCAGGGTACTCTGGGTCCAGACTCCACATTTGGAGAGCCAAGGTCAGACTCTGGGTAGTTCCTAGGGATGGAGCCTCCACGGTGGTAGCCACGAGCTGCCCTCCCAATATGTTCCAAGCACAGACACAAACAGCACCCAAATACTCCTCCTGCCCCCTGAAGAGGTCAGAACATACTCTGGTTGTGAAACATGCTGGCCGGGACTACTAGTTTTTGGATCCTTCGGGCATAAGGGAGAGAGGGATCCTAATTAATCATAGCTGGAAGGGGCCATCTTGGAGGTCATCTCTAAGCTCCTCGTTTTATAGATTAAGACAGAAACATCTAGTTTTTTTGGTACCAAATCCAGCTGTTTCCAGTGAACTCTACTGGTAGAATGACAGAACACTATGTAGGAAACGGGAAGATCACCATTCTCCTTTATCTTCATTTAGGGGCCTAAATCAATGAGGTAGAGGCAAAACCTAGCCCAGGGATGGGGGAGATGAATCATTTATTACATTTTTAACATACCTTTTAGAAAGGTTATACCTCCACAGAAGAGGTCATAGAGAGATTTGTTCCAGAAACAGAGACTGAGGTCTTGTGCTAGAGTGGAATCATTAAATAGCTGTCAGGAGTTCTTTTCTCTTAAAGGGGATAAAATGAAACAAAGGAGATACTTTGACTCAAAAGACCGGTTTTTTATTTTTTCTTTTTCTTTCTTTCTTTCTTTCTTTCTTTCTTTCTTTCTTTCTTTCTTTCTTTCTTTCTTTCTTTCTTTCTTTCTTTCTTTCTTTCTTTCTTTCTTTCTTTCTTTCTTTCTTTCTTTCTTTTTTTAAAGCCTGGTTTTTTAAAACTGTGGTTCATGACCCTAGGTTTCAAAACCGAGCATGAGGGTCACAAAATTATGATTTATATCAGTAAATGTTTGGTTTCTATACCTATTTTGTATACTTATATGCTCAGGGTCATATAAATTTCTTAGGCAAAAAGAGGTCCTGAGTGGGAAAAGTTTAAGAAGCCAAAGAGAATTTAGAGAACCAAAGACTTTAGAATTTGTGACTTCTCCTTAGACTACGGGAGATTTGAGGAAAAGCACTCATTATTCTGACTCAAATTCCCCCAATTTGGCTGCTCCAAGTTCCTTCTGCTACTAAACAGATTATGGCTAAATGGGTCTGAGGAGCTCAGCAGGCTCCCTCCTTATGAGGCTCTCAAACCCAGCTGGGAGAGAAGGGGGAAAGTACAAAGACAACAGAATAGACTCACTGAGCTATGCCCACCGGGGAGAACAGCTGTGGCCAAGAAACTGCTGAGAAACCCAAGAGGAGCTCGTGGCAAAAGAGTAGGTGAAGCTAGAACATGGTTTTGGGGTGTGTGTGTGTGTGCTTGGGAGAAAAAGCCACGGAGGGTTATCATTGCCATGGCAGTGCTGGACCCATTGCCCCCAGCAAAATAGCCATCTGAAGGGGAAGGGAGATTGCAGCAGCATCAGTCCCTTCCAGGGAAGGGCTGAAGTAAAAAATCCTCCCCAGCCCCACGCTGTGTGGAGTCCAGCAAGGACCCTGTATTATCTATGCGGTGAAAAGGGATGGCCTTCTTCTCTTCAATGCCTCCCCAGATTGCACCAGAGCCGTGTAAGTATAAACCCTTAAATGGTCACTAATCGGGGCGCTCCGGCCCTAGACTGGCGCTTTATTTACTCCGAGGCAAGAAGGTAGGAGAAAAGGCTCGGAAGAAAGGCACAGGAAACGTCTCAGCTTGGTCTGGGCCGCTAGCGAGTGCGGGCTGGGACACGGGCAGAGCCCTCTGCGGACTTTGATATCTTATCTGTGAAACAAGCCGGGGCGGCCCACTGACTTATGGTTAAGGTTCCTTAAAGGTCTAAAATGGTGTAACTAAGTGTGGTCTTTCATCCCTGAATGTCTTCCTTTGAATTAGCTAAACTTCATCCTCTGAACCACTGGGATTTTTCCCGGCTATCTCCATGGTCTGATTCAAGTCTGATGCCAAGTCCAGCATTTAACATTTATTTTTCTTATCTATATTCCATAGTCAGATCCCTCTGAAGCTTTTTTTGAGCTCTGGTGTGTGTGTGTGTGTGTGTGTGTGTGTGTGTGTGTGTGTGCCTCCCCCCCTCCCCCCTCCGGTAACAATCTAGGTTCTCGCTTCCTCTGTGTCCCAGGTCTGAGCTCTGGGACCCGGGCAAAGCTGGGTTTAGACAAAGGGAAAGCCCAGCGTTGGAGACATGGGAGATTCATCGGAATGGCCAGAGCAGGGAAGGGTCACTCCGGGTACTTTTGGAGGGACATCCCGGGCAGGCTCGTTTCCGGCAGGCCCGGCAGGCATTCGGGAGCTGAGGTACTAGAACTCCCCTCCACGTTTTGAGTGGCAGGTCCGGACGGGGAATTTCTGTCTCCCGCACTAGCCCCGCTCCTGTTCATATGCAGCCATACACTTCTCTAACCTCCAGACATGGCCGGTCTAACTCCGGCCAACCGGGATTTGTCTGGACCCCGCTGGGGCTCCGAATTAGATAAGCCTGAAGTTCCGAGATCGAAGGAGCCCGTTCGGAGAACGGGGAGGCAACAGGTGAGGCAGTCAGGCGCTCGTACCCCGGGGCCATCCCTGTTCTAGGCCACAGCGCGGGTCGGGCAGCAGAAATGTTTCCGCCCCACAGCACACAACCCCCTCTCTAAGGGAATGCCATCTTTTCCTCCCTTTCCCCGGTGCATTCTCTTCCAGACTGCAAGCCGGGAAGTCCCCCGTTTAACCTCAGACCCGATGGGCGACCTCCCCCTCAGAGCGGGCTTGCACACACGGCCCCTCACCAAACTCAGCTCCTTTAGCCAGACGCGAACCCCGATGGGATCGTTCCTCGGGGATCCGAGATCCCACCGCGACGCGCCCCAAACGATCCCGCCCCAGCTTTTCTGCCCGGATGGGATGGTCCCAAGTGGCAACCCCCAGCCCCAGCCACCGCCTTCTCCCTCCTCCCGAGGCTCCCCGTGGCTCTTCCCCGCCACAGCTCGGACACCGCCTCCAAACAGCGAGCGCACAGATCCCCGCGCCGAGACTCACCCAGAACAGCATGTTGAAGAAGAAGAGCAGGTATTTCACCACCGGGCTGACGAAGGAGAACTCCTCTCCACTGGCCGCCGGCGCTGGCCCCGACCTCCGGGCCATGGCCCGCGGCCGCCTCCCCCGGGGGGCCTATTCCCCGGCCACCGTCCCGCCCACCCGCTCCCGCGGGGCCCCGGGACCCGGGAATCGCGCGCCCAGCGAGGCGGCTGGGCAGCGGTGGGATGGCCCGGAAAAAGGAAAGGACTCCCGTGAGAACCTGGGGAACGCAGCCTCCAGCCAGCGCCGGCGGCCAGTGCAAGCCCTCACTCCCGCGGCCAGAGGACCACCCCCTCCTGTCCCCGCACCCAGGAAACTCGGCCCGCCCCAAGCCACCGCCCATTGGCACGGCTGTCGGCCGTCTGGCTTCTCATTGGGCAGTCGCTGATGTCACCAAATGCCCAGCCATTCCCTCTTCTCCGAGAGGAGAGGCGAACACCTGTTCTGTGAGGGATAACTTCTTAAAGGGTCAGTAGTTTTCCCTGGCTTCCCAGAAGGACCAAGGCTGCAGCTGCTCCAGGGGAGACAAGTGATGGGGAGGAAAGGTACACAGTCCAGTTACCACACACACACACACACACACACACACACACACACACACACACACACACACACATACATACACACACTCACACACATACACATATACACACTCACATACACATATGAACACACATTCACATACACACATACACAGTCACATGCACACACATACACATATACACTCACACACATACACATATACACACTCAAACACGTACACACATTCACAGACATACACATATAAACACTCACACTCATATACACATATACACACATACACACATATACACACGTACATACACACATACACATATACATATACACACATATACAAACACACACACATACACATATACACACTCACATACACATATGAACACACATTCACATACACACATACAGTCACATGCACATACATACACATATACACTCATACACATATACACACTCACATACACACATATACACACATACACACATACACATATACACACTCACATACACACACTCACATACACACACAAAGTGCACACACATGAGGCTCACATTTCTAGTTACTTTTTAAGAACCTACTATGTGCTTACCCTTGTTGCAGTTGTGGTGAGGAATCCAATGGGACGGACAAGAAACAATTTCTGACCCAGAGGAGCTTACAATACAAATGGGGAAGATAAGTGTAATTAAATTCAACAAACTCATCTAAGCACCTACAATATGTGAGACACTTTGTTAGGTGGAATTAATGTACACGAACTACTTGGGAAAATTTAAGGAAAAGTTGCTCAGTAGAAACTAAAAATGTAGAGAGAGTTGAGAAAAGAAAAATCAGTAGTAATCTTGGGAAAAGATTAATTGAAAAGGTAGAGAGGAAGAGGGAAAGTACTGATGATGATGATGATAATGATGATGATGATGATGATGCAGCAATTGTCATGTGCCAGGTGGCATCTAGGTGGTTCAGTAGTTAGAGTGGAGGGGCTTGGAGTCAAATCTGACTTCAGAGACTTACAGCTGTGTGATCCTGGACAAGTCACTTATCTTTGTTGGACTCAGTTTTTGTTTTTGTTTTTTTTTTGTTTTTTTTTTTGGGTTTTTTTTAATCTCTAAAATGAACTAGAAATGGCAAACCACTCCAGTATCTTTGCAAGAAATCCCATGAGGACTTACAAAGAATCAGATATAACTGAACCAATTGAACAACAGAGTACATTAAGCATTTTACAAATATTAACTTGATCTCCACAAAAACCCTGGCATGTAAGTGCTATTATGATCCCATTTTACAGATGAGGAAACTAAAATGGAGATTCAGTGGTTTGTCCAAGGTCACATAGCTAGTAAGAATCTGAGAGGGAATTTGAAATCAGGTCTTCCTGACTCAGGGTCAGCGATTTGTATACACTGCCACTTATTTATTTAAAGTCAAGAGATGATGGTTCTAGTCCTGGCTCTGCTATTAAAGAGATAGATTCCCCAATCTGATCCTTAGTTTCCTCTAAAAAAGAAAAGTCCTTTAAAATGCAGGTCCTAATAACAGAAAAGGAACAACAATGAGGTATAAGAGATGTGACTGCTCCAAGTGATGAGATACAAATAAATCCCTTCAGTCAACCAGAATAGAAACAAATATGGTAAGAATGATGGACTGTTCTTCAAAATGACTTTTAAAAGTCAGTTCATAGAGTTCTGTCTAAAAACTAAAAACTCAAAATAAGACCCTAGCTCCTGGTTGGCCAACATGGAGTTGGAGAAAGGAAAGCAGCAAAAAGTCTCATGGAGGTGGGACAATAGAAGTTTGAAGGGTAGTGGCAACTGCCACAAAGAAACAGATCTGGTCTGGACTCTAGGGACAAGGCTGCTTAGATCAATCAGGCCCTAGGTGCCTCAGGATAGAAACTCTTAAAAACATTCTTCTTCCCAGTCTCTACCCTTCAAAAGATCTCAGGGTGATAATCTCTATCTTCTATCTCTTCTTTAGCTCTTTATGATCTTGAATTCTATTCCTCTGGGCATGGGGGAGAGAATAATAACATTTCTTTATTTTAAAAGTTGATTTTATATTCACTAGCCTTGGACCATGCTCATCTCTGCTTTTCAGAGTCCATGTTCTCCTTTAAAGCTGCTCATAATTTTTCACCATTCTTCTTTATATGATTTGAATATTAATTTATGTTCTGAACCTCTGTTGTCTTTGGCTGCACATATCTTTGCTTTCCAAGGAGATTAAGTGTTTATTAAAGCAAGCCTTTTGGTTCCTTTTTGTACCTTTCTTATGGTGACTATTTTACATTGATTAAACTTGTATGTAAAATTATCAAAAAACGTTTATATATACATATTATGTGTGTATGAACAGTGGTAACACACCATTTGTTTAACTTCCCCCTTGTGCAATGTGTGAATGAGAATAATTTGTCCCAATGGCATGAAACGGGTACCATCAACATTTAGAACTTGGTTAGACAGTGAAGAGGCCAAGGTCATCCATGACATTCTGGACCACTGTCAATCTTGACTTTTGTCTTGCCAGTGGACTTTGATGACTGTGGAAGATGAGACTAACACTCTGCCTCATTTAAATCTAATTCACATGCAAGTCAAGAAAACATTGAATGATATCAGTGATCCTTTTTGAAAATGAAGGACAAAAAAAAAAAAAAAAAAAGAAGAAGAAGAAGAAAAGAAAATGAAGAAAATGTTGGGAGGAAATCACTGAGCCATAAAGCTATATCTAACATTCAGTTATTTTGCCAGAAGTGCTGTCTCTGGATGAATTTTCTAATTAACAAGAAGGTAAAGAGAATTACAGATTCTTTGATAGTACTTTCCAGAATAGAGTAAAATTTATACTAGGAAACCCTACTGAGCCATTAATGATTTAGGAGTAGGATGAAGGGAGTAAATAGAAGTGATTGAACTGCCCTAAGGACTACACATTTTGTTAAACACTAAATTATGTAAAACTTGAACATTGGACTAAAGTTATTTCAATTCTACATTCTATGATTCTAAATGAAATCTGAGGCAAGTAAGGTTTATATAGGTAGATGAGAGGATGAAAAGCTAAAGCTTATGAACAAAATGTGTATGTGCAAGGGAGAGAGAGGTCTAGCTTTAAAGTAGCAGAGAGAGTGGCAGTAATGAAACAGAATGGAGAAAAAATTATTGAACTGAGAAAAATTCTTGATCCACTGATACTTCTAGGTCTATACTCCTCAAACAGATAAAAGAAAGACTGAAAAGATCCACCTGTACCTCTTTTTTCTGATGGCAAAGAACTGGAAATTGAGGGAGTGACCATCAATTTGGGAGTAGATGAAAAAGTTATAGTATATATATATATATATATATATACACACACACACACACATATATATATATATATATATATATACACACACACACATATATATATATATGTATATATATAGGTATATGATGGAATGCTATCATACTGTAAAGAAATGAAAGAGTGGTTTTAGAAAATTCTGGGGAGACTTACATGAACTGATGCAAACTGAAGTTAGAAGAATCAAAGAATATGTTATGTAACAATAATAATAGTATTACAAAGGTTAAGATTCAGGAACTCTGATCAACACAATGGAACTTAAGAGTTCCAGAGGACACGTGATGAGACATTCTATCTACAGATAGAGGTGATGGACTTAGAGTACAGATTGATTTTTTTTTTTGGTAGGGGAAGAGGTGAGGGGGGAGGAGGCAATATGGCTAGTGAGGAAATTTGTTATATATTTTTAACTGGGCTTTCTTGCTTTCTTAGGGTTTGGAGAAGAGGAAGTGGGAGGGAGAGAATTTGTAACTGAAAATAAAACTAAATTAAGAAAAAAAGAAATTTACTGGGACAGATTATCAATGACAATGAAAAACAAGAAGAGCTAGACCTTAAATGGTACATAGAGAATCATTGTAGTTTATTTAGTAGGGAAATGATATGATGATACAAAAGCATGAAAGGACAAATTTGTTAACATTACATAAAAAGAATTGAAAGACAAAAGACTGGAGGCAAAAACATCAACTGTGAGATTTTTTGATGAAATGACTATATTAGAGTAAACCAGATTTGAATGACAAAGACCAAAATTAGGCTGATAGAGAAATGGAGAACTAAGGGCAGATCTGAGAAAAAGAAAAAATAAAATAAAATAAAATAAAATAAAATAAAATAAAATAAAATAAAATAAAATAAAATAAAATAAAATAAAATAAAATAAAATAAAATAAAATAAAATAAAATAAAATAAAATAAAATAAAATAAAATAACAACATATATGGGGCATCTAGATAGTGCAGTAGACAGAGCATAAGCCCTGAAGTCAGGAGGACCTGAGTTCAAATCAGATCTCAGACACTTCCTAGCTGTGTGACTCTGGGCAAGTCACTTAACCCAGTTTCCCTTACTAGGCCCATGATATGTATATAGAAAGGAGAGCACTGAATTTGGAGTTGAAAGATCTGAATGTAAATCCAAATTCTGCTACTTATTAAACATATGATCTTAGGTGCTGGAACTCTGTCTTCCCAGAAATCAGCCGGAGTCAGGATCACTAAACGTCTTTATTCTAGATCTTTTACCATGACCCTCCAAGGCCAGATCACGAGTTCGTGAGAGCGTGAGTTCCACGACCCAAGTTTGTCCTCCTCCTCCTCCTCCTCCTCCTCCTCCTCCTCCTCCTCCTCCTCCTCCTCCTCCTCCTCCTCCTCCTCCTCCTCCTCCTCCTCCTCCTCCTCCTCCTCCTCCTCCTCCTCCTCCTCCTCCTCCTCCTCCTCCTCCTCCTCCTCTTCCACACACACACACACACACACACACACACACACACACACACACACGTCACTTCCCCCTCTTTGTCCCACCAATCAAGTCAGCACAGAACAGCTGGGGAGGGTCAACCTTCAAACAAGTTAATAGGGAACTGTCCAATTGGCAATTAGTCTCACGTGCTCCATTATCCAAATGCATTGCTCAGTTCTAGACCTTTACACTTAGGCAAGTTACATAACCCCTCTGGACCTCTTTTTCCTCATCTATAAAATTAGGGAGTTGTACTAAATCAAAGGTGTCAGACTCATAACTGAGCAGCCTTGTGAGGTGGAACCAGATTAAAATATAATTGGAAAATCTTCAACAAAATAAACAAAAGTACATTGCAACATAAATAATGCTAATTTGTGATTTTCAAAATTAATATGAAGCTTGCAGAGATTCAATTCTATTTGAATTTGAAGTTGTCCAGATGACTTGCCACAGTCCCTTCCAGCTATATGGCTATAATCTGGGAAACAAGATTCAGAATAAATAGATTGTATAAAAAGGAATTAAGAATGACTTCCAGAAACTAAAGTAATAGGGATACTTATTGCAGGTGGAACTGGGTAGTTGAGAAATGGAACCAGTTCAATTCAATTCAGCAAGCACTAGTTAAAAGGTTACCACTAAGCCAGTTGGGGATGAAGAAAAGACAATATATTTGCTTTTGGACAGTCACAAAATGTTTAAGTCAAAATACTTCATTTTAACAGCCAAAAAACAAACCCAGGAGGCTTGTTTAGTTTTTGAGATTCACTTCTAATTGAATACATCCTCTAGAAGTTGTAAATATGGGACAAGAGAGAATGCCAATAAGAAGGAGAATCCTTAGAAATCAGAGGCATCAGTACAAATGTGAAATTGAAGGAAGAAAAGTAAAACATTTTCTGGGGTAATGAAAGTAGAAAAAGAAGATTCTCTAGAAGGCTAAGAATTAAACTTGGGAACCACCCACAGTTGAGGGACAAGTAAATTGTGTGTAACATGCTAGGAAATGCTGAAGAGGAGTTTGAAAGAGCTATCTAATTTCAGTTCAGCATATTTTCAGTTCAGTTAATCTACCATTTTTACCTAAAGGTGACATTTCATTTTATGGGTCTTTTCAATAGTGTCTAACTCTTTGTGATCCCATTTTGGGGGAATACTGGAGTGGTTTGCAATTTCCCTCTCCAACTCTTTTTACAGAGAAGGAAACTTTGGCAAATGGGTTCAAGTGGTTTGCCCAAAGTAATATATTTTATAAGTATCTGAGGCCAGATTTGAACTCATAAAGATGAATCTTTCTGACTCCAAATCTTGTGCTCTATCTACTCACCATTTAATTGGCACACAGTAAGTGCCTAATTAGTGTTTATTGATGGACTGAAAACTATTTTTCCAAAAATTAAAAAAAAATCTTTCCACATAAGTGCTTACATTAATATCTTGAGAATTTAGAGGAAGACTATTTTTTCTGAATAAAAATGTTTATAAGTCATATAGTTTCAGAGCTGGAAGGACTTCAAAGATCAACTAGTCCAATCTGCACCGGAGCAGGAGTCCTGTTTATAAGTGGTTATCCAGTCTCCACTTAAAGTTGTCCAGTGTAGAGCAATTCAGTATCTCCTGAGTAATTAATTCCTAATTATTAAGACTGTCTTGTGATATCAACTGATATCTGCTTCTCTGAAGCTTCTATTCAATGGTCCTATCTGCCCTCTGAGACTAAGCAAAATGTGTCTTTCTTCCTTGTAGCTAGTTACAACCTTAAAGAGAAGAGTACAACTGAAAGAGACTATAAAAATAGTTATACATGCAAAATTGGAAGACAATGCAATAGGATGGAAAGAGTACTAGATTTGAAATTAGAGAATTTGAGTTCAAACTGCCATAATACTTGTATTATCTTGAGCTAGAGACTTTCTGGGCCTCAGTTTCCTTATCTATAAAATAAGGAATCAGCCTAGATAATGTTGAAATTCCCTTCTAAACTAAATCTATGATCTTATTTGATCACTATAAAACCTCCATGACATAAGTTGTACCTATTTTACAGATGATAAAAATTGAGCAGCTCAGGAAGGCTAAGTGATTTTCCCCAAGATCACAGATCTTATAAATCATGAGACTGGGATTTGAAATCAGGTTTTCTGACTCCAAATCCAATACCCTTTACACTCTGCCACTTAGACAAAATCATATAAGAAATATTTATTAATTAGTTCAGGCTAGAACCCAGATATCTAGACTTTCATTCTAATAACCTTTCTAATTTCTAAAGTGCGCATGTGTTATTGTTACTCATCCATATAATTCTTTCAATTTGTATTGACTTTCCAGTCTGCTAAATCCCTCAACCTGGATTTGTACATTTGAATTTTTAAGACTTCATTTTATTAGATAAAAAGGCATCATTGTAGCCTTTAATCCACATGAAGATCATAATAGGCCATAGAAAGTCATAGATTCAATGACACATGATATTCATAAAGCATGCACCCATATCTCACATAAACTACTAGAGTTGGAGGAGACTTTCAGAGATACTAAAACACAACCCTCTCATTTTACAAGTAAAGAAAGTGTTCCTTTCCACACAGCTAATTTAGAGCTAGGTTGGCACTAGAACCCGGGTCTCCGTATTCCCAGTCCAGGACCCTTTCCAATACATATGTCTCAACATAAAAAGATATTCTATATGTGCTATCATGATTTGCATATTCATGTAATATATAGGACTCACATTTTATTCATTCTATTCATATCACATCCAGGCACAAACAGACAGAAGGACACTCTTATTCTGCATTTCTCAGATAGTGAAAATGAATGAATAATTGTTAAAAGGATTAAACACTGGACTTTTAATCAGAAGATCTGGCTCCAAGCTCCAGCTTTGTACTTACTGTGTAATCTAAAGCAAGTCATTTATACTTGCCCAGCCAGGTGAAAAACTAAGGCACAGATTTTCAAAGTGACCTGCCTACTAGGACCATGAAGGGACTGAGTTCACAACCCAGAGAAAATCAATCAGATCAAGAAAGAAAGATGAAATTGCTCACTGAGGGCATAGAAAAACTGATTTCCCTTCAGGAGAAGCACCAGGGCAGATAATGATAATAATAGCTTCCATTTATATAGTGTTTTATGGTCACAAAGTGCTTTCACGGACTGAATCATAGAATTTCAAAGGTGCAAAGGACCCAGAGATTTCTGGTTCAATTTATCTATGCCTGAAAAAGGATACCCTGTACAACCTACCCAAGAAGTGGTCATTCAACCTTTTCTTGAAGACCGAAAATGAAGGGTAACCCACTCTCCACTGAACCAATTCATTCCACTGTGGGAGAGCTCTGTTAGGAAATGTTTCTCTTTGCAACTTTCACTTACCATTCTTAATTTTACCCTGTGGAGTCCAGCAGAACAGGTCTAATCCTTCTTCCATAGTTTTTATCCTATCTTATTTGATCTTTCCAACAACCCTATGAAGTAGATAGTAAAAATATTGTCTGCATACGATAGGTAAAGAAACTGAGATCCAGAATTAGCTCAAGGTTGTACAGGCAGTGAGGGGAAATTATTATGATTTTCATAATTATGAAGATTATATGTGTAATGAATATGTTAATAATTTAAATTTCTCAGAGCTGCCTCTTCTGACTTGTGAGTCAGTCTTACAATGCAGGTTGAAATGATCAATCAATCCTTGACAATGCTCTCTTCTGTATGCTAAGTGAAGTGAATCAAAGATTATAGAATCTGTTCTTATCACAGAACTCTGGTCCTGTGCCCCCACCAAGTAAAAAACTCCATGACTTCAAACAACCAGTTAAGAACTGGAGAACACCCAGGCTTGTCATGGGAAACCATTTAAAAGCCCTGAAAATCACTGTACTATAAACCCACCTTCCCCCTCCTTTCCATTTATAATTTGTATATAAAATCTCTACCTTTTTTGCAACAGGAGGAGATCTCCTGCTTAGGGGAACTTACAGTTTGCAAACTGTATTCTTCACTATGAAAGTGATTAATTAAACTGCTACTTGATCTTTAAAACCTATCTTTGCTTTGGGCAGCATCAACTATCCACAGTTTAGAGACCAAAAGAGCAAAATTTGTTTAACAGTAGTAATAATAATTTATGTTTTTTGAATGGTTTAAGATTTTAAAAGCACTTTCCTCACAACAATCCTATACAAAGATTTGTATATCCATTTTCTAGATGAGAAAACAGGTTTAGAAAGAATAACTTAATATCATATCATAGAGCTTAGTGTGAGAACCAGAATAGATGAGAAACATGGGTAAGACTCATTCCAATACACTGCTCTGCTCTATTCAGTTGGACGGTTCTCCATAACTTTGGTCACAGGTAGAAATCAATTATGTTTTTAATATGAGTAAGATTGGGGGAAATAGGTAGAGGCAGCTGTGAGGATCAGGCTTCTGGGGTTCAAGGACAACAAGGTAAGTGACTTTTTAAACTTTTAATATTTATCTTTATCTTTCAGAAATTCGTAAAACAGCTGTCCGAACTGATTTACTAGATTATGACCCCAGGGATAATCTGAATTTAAACAGTGTCCTTTTTTTGTTTACTTTTCTCAGTAGGTTCCCCATCTCCTATAGCTAGATATCCTCCCTTTTCATCAGTACTACAGACTTTTTTTTGCCTTTGCAAACTTCTTAGTTACATGGGAACATCAAAATTAAAAAGTACCTTATCCAATTCACCTCAGTTCAATAAAACAAATATAAATTATAAACACCTACTGTGTACAGATCACTTTACTGGATGGGGGCCAGTGTGTGTGTATGTGTGTGTATATTTAGATATGACTTACATAGGACAAAGTCTTTGCCCTCAACATGCCAACTAGTAATGGGATGTAGCAAATGCACAAATAGCTATAATGCAAAATCATTCATGATAAGTTTATAGGATAGATTCTTCTGTAAAGTTCAAGCATTTAGGGAAAGCTTAATTTAATAATAAATGTTGGTCTAATTGAATAAAGATCATGACCACAAAGGAAAGTCAAGGAAGACTTTACAAATAATGTGGCACTCACGTGGCCCTTTAAAGTGGGAGTACTATTTCAGTAGCATTTCAGGCATAGAAAGCTTGAGCAGAGGTACAGAGCTGAGATTGCATTAAATGTGGGTGAGGGTTGTTAAGAAAGCCAGTTTCACAAAAGCATGTAGTGTAATATGGGAAGGGGAATAATATGTAATATGACACAAAGGGTAGGGAGGCTCCAAATAATAGGTCTTGATACTTAGAGGTTATCCAACCTCTTTTCTTCTTTCCTTCAACATATTTCTTTGTGGTGCCAGTTTTTTGTTATTTTTAATCTTAAGTCTACCATTCTTAGCCTGAAACAGAACCTTATTTCACCTAACCAGTCTTGGCTTAGGGATCCACTCTTACCAGAACTCTCATATTCTTCATTGGATTTTTCTTGAGTATCCTATGGTGAATTTCTTTTCTTTTCTCTCCTTTTTTGTATGTTTGAATTTAAAAATATTTTTAATATACAAATTTTATTTTCTCTCTCTTTAGCCTTCCCCCTCCTGAAAGAATATAAAAAGTAAAATAAACCCCTTGTGGCAAACATGCACGGTCAAGAAACAAAAATTCTTATATTATATATCCTATGAGTCCATCTTTCTGTTAGGGAGGGACCAGCATCCTTTCTTATCAGTACTCTGGAACCAAGTTTGGCTGTTTTTATTTTTTATCAGAATTCTTAAATCTTTCAAAGTTATTTATTTTTAGAATGTCATTATTCTGTAAATTGTATTCCTGGTTCTGCTCACTACATTCTATCAATTCATGCAAATCTCCCCCTATACACCTCTGAAATCATCAAGTTAGGTGGGTTTTTTGTTTCTTTGATAGCGCACATTATGCTTTTCAGTTCTCTGGGGGTTTCAAAGACCTTATAATGGGTATCTCATGGATGCCTAATATAATATTCTTATGCCTTGTTCAGTCCATGCAACTGTATTACATACCAATCAGGAGTAAGTCTCAAAGTCTCTTACTTTCAATAAACAAAATATTTCCAGAGATTTTTCTAATTGTAATTTTAATTAATTTCTAATCCTAATTTTTAATTTTCTAATTCTTAATGTCTTTATTATAGATGACAGAGTGTTACTTACACTTTCTTGATCTTCTTGTATTTCCCTTTCTAATTATTTTTCCACTTTCAGAGGAGTTTTAGCACTTCCTGATGTTAGTGACTTTTCGACATGATACTGGTAAGAGTTCAGCTGCTTTCCTAATTCTCTTTCCATCTGTCTGACCACTCCTTAGTTTTCTTTCCTTTATCTTCTTCATGCCATTCCCACTTATTGTAGGTTCTGTCCTGGGCCTTCTTAGAAACTTACCTAGAACATGAAGAGTTTAAATCATTTGCCCAGATCACATAGCTAGAATCTGTCAGAAGGTCAGACTTGAACCCAGGTTGCAAAAAACATACTGATCTGCAGAAGCTGAACAGTCAGTTCCGTATATCATTGACTTGAAACAAAGTGGATGTCCATCCAGTGCTGAATTTTGGAAAGACCATAGCATAGGAATGAAATAGAATATTATTGTGAAGAATGTTATTGACACCAGTGTCATCCTCTGAATTTTGTCTTGCCAGTAGACTTTGATGACTTGAAGAAAGAATAAGAATTGATGACTTTGTGCAACTCTGTCTCACTTAAATCTAGTTCATTCTTGAGTCAAGATATCTCCCTGTGATCTCATTGGGCTTCTTCAAAATGAAAGATGAGAAACATGACACAGTAAGAAATGGTGAATCTGCATAATTCAGAGAAACATGGGAAGATTTTTTTTTTTGGAACTGATGCTTAGTGAAATAAGAAGAATCAAAAAGAATAAATATTATATCAACCATTCTGGAACCGGCTTCTAATCTTGAATGGCCAGAGCCCAACAGAGCAGGTTAGAGATAGGAGAATCAGGGCTCAAACAGAAGTTTAATGAATTTCAAAGTGAGGAAAGCATAAGTTTTTCTGAAGAGGGGGCTTATCATGCTGGGGCAAAGGAGGTGTTTTATATACATTAAAGGGGAGAAAAAACACAAGTGGGCTGGACCATGACATAATCATTCTTAGGTCTCGCGTAGCATTTCTCATAACAGGCTCGTGCATGAGCAATGCAGGCATTTCCGAGTCCTGTGTTTCAAGTTGATTGTCTCATAGACGAGTAAAGAACCAGAGTAAGCATGGTGGGAACAGTAGTGCAACACCCGGTTTGGTTCACTTTGTTGTTACAAAAAACCGGGATTGTGAGCATAGGAAGGGATGTGATGAATCACCTGCTTCTGGCTCTCAGGTACCTAGGAACTAGGGAGAGCTTCAACAAATCTAAACAGTTATTATTATGAAAAATCATAAATCCTTCAATGATCAAAGCAATAACTTTTCCAGAGAGTGAGATCATCCAGAATGCAAAGGATTGTTGGTATGTCAAGCTTAGGGCTCAGTTTGCTTCCTGGGCCTTAGTTCTGAGAACAGGTTTCTCCAGAATATCTTGACAACTACAACAATGTAAATGAAAAAAAAAAATCCCTAAAAGAAATCTGAACTCTGGGTAAAAGAAAAATAAATGATGATCTTAAAGAGCAGATAATGAAACATACTTCTTTCCTCAAAAGAGAAAGATGCAAGACTACTAGGGCAGAATGTGGTATACATTGTGTTTTTGCTTGATTGTTGTTTTTTGCTTGTTGCAAGAGAAGGTTCTTGGGAAGTGAGAGAAGATTGTTTACATAAATAACTGTGAGGTAAAGACAACAATCATCAAATGTATATATTAGATAAAAAGAGGAAGTTTGAATTTCTATAAATCAACATATGAATAAAAATGGGAATAGTATAGCATCACTGCTTAAGTGCCTCTCAGTTGAATGCCTACTATGTGTACAGAAAGAGATAGTATTAAGCTCCATAGGAGAAATAAAAATTCTTTGAGACACAGTTATTACTCACAAGGAACTGTAGATTTAGATGAGGTAGAGGAGAATAGACAAACACAGATAACAGTAATACATAAGGTTCAAACTGTCAGTATTACCTCATATCCACATCATGAGCTAAATTGACAAAAAGGAAAATTATAAATGCTAGAAGGGTTTTGGAAGAATAGATACTTTAATCACTGTTGGAGATGTGAATTGGTCCAATTATTTTGAAAAGCAATTTGAAACTATTTCCAAAAAGCTATTAAACTGTATACCCTTTGATCCAATGATGCTACTGTGAGATCAATGCCCCAAGGAAGTCAAAGAAAGAGGAAAAGGACTTACAGGTAAAAAAAAAATTATAGCAATTCTTTTTTGAGGGGTAGCAAAGAATTGGAAAATGAGAAAACATCCATCAAATGGGGAAAAGCTGAACCAATATATATGAATGTGATGGAATACTACTGTGCTGTAGCAAATGATGAAGGAAATAGTTTCAGAAGACTTGTTTGAACTGACACAAAATGAAGTAAGCAGAACCAGGAGAATTCATACAATAACAATATTGTAAGGATAATCAACTTTTAAAGATTTAAGAAGTCTGATCAACACAATAAATCACAAAGGATTGGACACATAATAAAATATGCCATTCACTTCCAGAAAGAAAATTGATTGAACTCAAAAGTAGAGATTGAAGCATATTTTCATTCTCTTTCTCTTCTCTTCTTTCTTCCTCTTTTTCTTTTCTTCCTTCTCCCTTCTCTCTTTCCCTTTCTCCCTTTCTTTTCATCTCCTTCTCCATTTTCCTCTTCTTTTTCCTCCATCCCCTCTTTCCCTGGAGATTTTGTTCTCAGGATTTTGTTCTGCGTGAGTATACATATTTGTGTTTTTAAAGTTTTAATATCATTTTATTTTTCCAAATATATGCAAAGAAAATTTTCACATTTTGCAAAACCTTTGTAAAACCTGGTGTTTCAGATTTTTCTCCCTCCCTCTTCACCCCCTCCCATAAGCATCGAGTAATCTAATATAGGTTAAATCTGTGTAATTCTTCTAAACATATTTCCATATTCAACATGTTGCACAAGAAAACTCAGATCAAAAAGGAAAAAAAAAACATAAGAAAGAAAAAAAAAACTCCAAGCAGACAACAACAAAAAGATGAAAATATTATGCTTTGATCCACATTTACTCTCCATATCTCTCTCTCTGGATTCAGATGGTACTTTCCTTCACAAGTCTTTGGAATTGCCTTGAATCATCTCATTGTTTTTCTTTCTTTCTTTCTTTCCTTTTCTTTTTGCTTTTAATAACTTTTTCTTTTTCTAAATACATGTAAAAAAAGTTTTCAATATTCACCTTTGCAAACCTAGTGTTCCAAATTTTTCACCTTCTCTCCCTTTCATCCCTCCTCATAGATAACAAGCAATTCATTATAGGCTAAACATGTGTAATTCTTCTAAACATATTTCCATATTCATCATGTTACACAAGAAAAATCAAATCAGACTTTGATCCACATTCAATCTCCATAGTTCTCTCTCTGGATGCAATGGCTCTTTCCATCACAAGTCTATTGGAACTTCCTTAAATCACCACATTGTTGAAAAGAGCCAAGTCCATCATAGCTGATCATGACATAATCTTATTGCTGTATACAATGTTCTCTTGATTCTTTTCACTTTATTTAGCATCAGTTCATGTAAGTCCTTTCATGGTTTTCTGAAATCAGCCTGCTCACCATTTTTTATAGAACAATAGTATTTCCTTACATTCATATACTATAACTTATTCAGCCATTCCCCAATTGTTAGGGAATCAATTTCCAGTTCCTTGCCACTACAAAAAGGGTTACTACAAACATTTTTGCACATGTGGGTCCTTTTTCCTCTTTTATGTTCTCTTTGGGATACAGACTCAGTACACTGCTGGATCAAAGAAGATACACACTTTGGTAGCCCTTTGGGCATAGAATCACCTCCTTGTTGAAAAGAGCTGACTGTACATATTTGTAATGAATTTTTTTTGTTTTTTTTTTCTTGTCTTTTCAATGGGTAGTGGAGGAAGGGAAGGAAGGAAGATAATTCAGAATTGAAAATAAAACAACAGTGAATTTTAAAAACTATCATTGCAGAGAAATTTAAAGAAGAAAGAGCAGAGAGAACAGATTGAACTAGCAGAGGTGAAACTTGATTTGGACCTTGTATGATGATTAGTTATAAACAGGAAATTACATATATTTATAGATATATATGTGTGTGTATGTATATGCATACATACTATATACGTATATATACATATAAAATAGAAGCAGGTTGTGGAAGCTTGGAAAAGAAATGTTCTTGTCATGAAAGTAAAAAGAAATAAATGAAATATAATGCCCTAAGTTATATACAAGTTCCTAGAACCACTAACCATGAGTCATTTTCCACCTAATATCTCTCAGAATCTCAGAAGTTGAGTCTCAGATGAACTCAGCAGACTCCTAGTGTAACCCAAAAACCAAAGAAATCCCCATTATGAAATTTTCCTACCAGTTGTCATCTATCCTCTACATGAAGACCTCCAAAAAAAGGGAACCTACCACTTCCTGTGATAACCACTATGCTTATAGTAAGCTTCATTTGTTAGGAAATTTTTTCTGACATTAACTTCAAATTTTCCCTCTTTGAAATTTCTTGTTCTGCAATCTGGGGCATCCTCTAGTTTATCAACCTCCTTCTCAAGCTATGACAGTCAGAACTGAATGCCACACTTCAGGTGAAGTCTGATCAAGCAGAGTACAATTGGACTGTGTATCATTTATCCCTTCCTGGAAGCTGTGTCACTCTCAATGCAGTTTGAGATCATATTATCTTTTTTTGGCTTCCACCTCATGTTGATGACTCATATGGAGTTTGCAGTTCATTAAAAACCCCAGATCTTTATCAGATCAACTGCTATTTAAGACTTCCCCACTTCTACTTGTAAGCATGACTTTTTTGTACCCAAGTATAAGAATTTACATTTGTCCTTATTAAAATTCATTTTATTGGATTCTCCCTAATGCTGTCAAGCTTTTTTGGATTCTGATTCTATCACCTATTGTCCATCCCAGCTTTGTGCCATCTATAAATTTGATAGGCATTCCATCTATGCCTTTATTCAAATAAGTAATAAAAATGTTAAACAGCTCAAAGCCAAGTACAGGTCCCTGGAGCACTCTACTGCCAACATCCTATCATGTTGATCTTGAATCATCAACAATTACTCTTTCAATCCAGCCATCCAATTAGATTTCAATCTATCAGACTATATTAATCCAATCCATCTCTTTATATCTTTCCCAAGAATATGAGATGTTTCATAAAATGGCTTGCTAAAGTTTAGATAAATTATACCCACAACATTCCCCTTATTTAGTTTAGTAATCCTGTCAGAAAAGGAAATGAGGTTGATCTGTCATGAATTATTCTCGATGAAGCTGATTCTTTGTAAGAAAAGAGAAAGAGCAAGGGTGGGGAGAGAGACAGACACAAAGACAGAGAGAGCCAAACGGAGAGAAATCCAGCAGATATTTAGATAATTGAAGTCCCTCATCACTATTATACCATGCTTCTGTGGCAGGCTTATAGTTAACCAAACTCCTCATCTATTTCTTTTTTTCCCCCGGATGAGCTATAATATATTCCAATGACATCATTTCTGTTTCTCCCTCCATTAACTTTCACCCAAATACTTCAATTTTTTTTAATTGAGCCAGAATTAAATGTCGCATCATAGTCAGAAAAAACATTTACTTAAATTGACTTAAAGAATGAAAAGTAAATAAAAAGAAGAAAATTAATAGCAGATAGTCTCACCATCAGTTCCCCAAAACTATTTCATCTAATCCTCTAGGCCTAGGAGGATGTGAATCTACTTGTCCTGTTTCTCCAGGTTTTCTTATCAGCACAGTATTGCAAATGAGATAATAGAAAATATAAATTGACTGGCCCATTGGATGAATTCTGTAGCCTCAAAATTTGGAAGTACTCTGTATTGGAATGATAGCACTTCACAAAGCTGTATTTTATTCTTTTGGGGACCCAGGGAGTTAATGCTGCCACTTCTATGAATGCTAGTACATTCTGATTCATATATCTTTGATGAGAAATTACTCTTGCCATCAATACTAGAAGGTTGCATCCAAGGAGAAATGCTTCATACCACCAGATCTGGCATGAAGAATTAGGTTCAACTCCTCATTTTCTTTTCATTTTCTTTCACTGTCCCTCCCCCCCCCCCCACACACATACACACTTGCTTGTCTGCTGGGCTTCTTTCTGTCTTTCCTTCTTATAAAAATTCTCCCAAGTGCTCGAAAAATCCCCCACTAGAAACATGAATGTCTGATGAATTTTCATGTTGCTTAACACTGTATGTGGAAATGCCCCAACTAAATCACAGATATTTCTATGTATCTTGTGTGATTTTTCAAGGACCATAACTTTCATCTTTCTTATCATTATTTGATAGAGATTATTATAAAAGAGAGAAAAATCTCAGGATATTCTATTCCAAAAGGTAAGAGATAAATATTTAGAGCCACAAATTATGTAGCTTGCAAGACTGTGTATAATTCTGCAGGGGAAACTAGATTTTTAATGGAATAGAAGATTGTTAAGTATTCCCAATAAAAAGACCAGAGCTGAATAATGGAGATGTGTACATTGTTGTGTGTGTATATGCGTATATATGTGGCAAAGTAGAGTACAGGGCTCGGAATCAGGAATATTCATCTTCATGAGTTCTAATCTATCCTCAGACACTTACTAGCTTCGTGACCCTGGAGAAATCATTTTTTTTTATTCATTTTTCCAAATTATCCCCTCCCTCCCTCCACTCCCTCCCCCCGATGGCAGGTAATCCCATACATTTTACATGTGTTACAATATAACCTAGATACAATATATGTGTGTAAATATCATTTTCTTGTTGCACATTAAGTATAAGATTCCGAAGGTATAAGTAACCTGGGTAGATAGACAGTAGTGCTAACAATTTACATTCACTTCCCAGTGTTCCTTCTCTGGGTGTAGTTGTTTCTGTCCATCATTGATCAACTGGAAGTGAGTTGGATCTTCTTTATGTTGAAGATATCCACTTCCATCAGAATACATCCTCATACAGTATTGAAGTGTACAGCCATCTTCTGGTTCTGCTCATTTCACTCAGCAACAGTTGATGTAAGTCTCTCCAAGCCTCTCTGTATTCCTCCTGCTGGTCATTTCTTACAGAGCAATAGTATTCCATAACCTTCGTATACCATAATTTACCCAACCAATCTCCAATTGATGGACATTGGAGAAATCATTTAACCTTATTTGCCCTTGTTCCTCATCTGTAAAAGGAGTTGTAAAATGAGAAAATGGCAAACCACTCCTGTATATTAATGAAGAAAACCACAAATAGGGTCATGAATAGTCAAACATGACTGAAATAACTCAACAACAAATACATACAAGGGGGCAGCTAGGTGGCAGCTAGGTGGCGCAGTGGATAGAGCACCAGCCCTGAAGTGAGGAGGACCTGAGTTCAAATATGATCTCAGACACTTAACACTTCCTAGCTGTGTGACCCTAGGCAAGTCACTTGACCCCAGCCTCAGAAGGAAAACAAAAAACAAACAAACAAACAAAAGAAATATATTAAAAAAATAAAATAAAAACAAATACATACATATTAATTGATTCTAGAATATTATATACATATATCAAGATATATACACACACTATATATATATAAAACTTATGTAAATATATGTATATATACACATAAACATACACACATATACTCCCCCCATTAATATGGAGAAATAGATAACAAAACTATAACAGTTGAAGACTTCAGTGTGGCCCATTAGACCTAGACAAATGTAACAAAAGGTTAAATAATTAAGAGGCTAAAGTCCTGAAAAAAACAGATGTTTGGCAATTATTGAATAAAAAGGATTGTACATAGTTCATTGCTATTCATTGTACTTTTACATAAATTTACATATACCAGAGCATAAAAACCTCAAAAACAAATTTAGAAGTTTAGATATATTAAACACATTTTTTACTAACTACTGGTGTAATAAAATTTTATTCAACAAAGATTCATGGAAGAAAGGATTCAAACCTAAAGGACACTAAATAGTTTAATCCTAGAAAATTGGTGAGTCAAAGAATAAATCATAGAAATAATAGATACTTTTATCAAAGAAAATTATAATATACAAAACTTTTGGGATGTAGCCAAAGAAGTTCTTAGGGGAAAATTTATATTTTAAAATGTTTTCATCAACAAAAGAGAGAAACAAGAAATTATTGAATTGGATAAGAAAAAACCTAGAACAGCAACAGAAAAATTTTAAGCCCTATCTAAACACAAAAATAGAAGTTCTGAAAGAGATTAACACAATTTAAAGCAAAAATAAGTTGAACTAATAAATAAAATTAAGAGTTGAATTTAAAAAAAAGAATGAAACTGACAAATTATTATTTGTTATTGATTTTTAAAAGAGAATCAAATTAGCCATATAAAGATTATTCAGAATGAATCAGAACAAATTAAAGGAAAATTATTGGAAATATTTTGCTTAATTACATGGCTACAAAACTGATAACTTAAATGAAATTGATAAATATTCTCAAAGTATAAAATACCTAGATTAACAGATCAAAAAAAATGAAAATAACAATCTTAGGATAATAAATTGAACAAACTATATTGAACAAGCTCTAAGGCCAGATGTTTTTACAAATGAATTGTATCAAACTGTCAGAGAATGATTAATTTTAATATTACATAAATTATTTGCAAAAATAAAAATGAAGAGATTCTATCAAATATTTCTACTATTATGAAACAAATATCATCTTGATACCTAATCCAGAAAGAAACAAAACTGAGAAAGATACATAGACCAATATTCTTGAATAGTAACAAAAAATTAAAGAAAAAAAATAGAAAAAGTTTAAATTATTGTACACTATTATAATGTTAAATTTATACCAGGAGTTTAGGGTTGGCACTAATATTAGGAAAATTAAAGAGAAAATATACCATATTGGAAACCAAAATCAGATCCATAAGTACTGAAAAAGGAGTTTTGTTTTGTTTTGTTTTGTTTTTACAAAGTATAATCTCTCTCTCTGTTTAAAAACAAAAGAAAATATTAAAAAGTTAGCATGGGAATTCATGGACCATTTCTTAATATGGTAAATAGTATCCATCTAAAATCAAGAATGATGTGTAATTGGGGATAAACTTAAGTTCTTTCCAATAAGATCAGGGGTAAAGCAAAGATGTCCTTATCATCACTATTATTTGATATACTCTTAGAGATGCTAGCTATAGCAATAAGATGGGCAAGAGAAATTGAGAGAATATGCATAGACAAAGAAATTCTAAAAATGTCCTTTTTGAATTTTTTTTAAATTCAATTTTATTTTACTTCCAATTCCAATTTTAGTCTGTCTCCTTTCCCTCTCCACTCATTGAAAATGTGAGAAAAACAGAACCCATTCCAAATATGTATAGTCATGTAAAACAAGTTTCCACATTAGCCATGGGAGGGAAGGAAGGAAGGAAGGAAGGAAGGAGGGAGGGAGGGAGGGAAATAAAGGAAGGAGGGAGGGAAGAAAGCAGGAAAGAAAAAAGAAAGTATGCTTCAAGTTGCATTCTGTATGTCAGTTCTCTATGTTGAGTTGTGTAGCATTTCATCATGAATCCTTTCCAGTTGTATAGCTGATGAATTTGTTAATTAAATATCCCAAGTTTTTCAAAGTTAACCATCTCTCTAATACTGCTAATACTGTAAAAATTATTCTCCTGATTCTGCTCATTTTAGTTTATCCAAATCTTCCTAGAATTTTCTGAAATTATCATTTTCTTCATTCTTTGTAATACAGAAATATTGAGAGAAGTGATTATTAAATAACCAATTATTGGGGAGATCTAAGTTTTTTCTCCCAAGGCAATTGGGGTTAAGTGACTTGCCCAGGGTTACACAGCTAGGACGCATTAAGTATCTGAGAAGATGAACTTAGATCCTCCTGATTTCAGGGCTGGTGCTCTATCCACTGTGCCAACTAGGTGCCCCCCTTTTTTTTCTTTTTAAACCACTCATCTTCTATGTATCAAGTAAACATTAGAAAGACAGTGTTGATAACTAGAGGGGATTAATGTACTCTTCAGTCTTCCATGTAGGGAAGCCTATTGTGTGGGAGATACTTTGTCTAGGACATTGTTGATGTAGATAGTAGATTAACTTTCTCCTCAATCTTATTTAGACCCCATCCAAAGGGGAAGCCCATTGTGTAGTAGATCCTTTGTCTAGATTGTCTGATGCTAGAGCAGGTCTGAGAGCAAGAGTGTTTAGGGTCACATCCTCCAGCCCTTCATTAGAATAGTTCAGCCCTTCATTAGAATAATTCTACCTCTCATTTTAATATTCATGCTTCTCATTATTGTTAACAAATTAGAGTTGATTGTCACTCTCAGGAATATCCTCTATTCCAAGTGAATATAAACAGACTGCATTCCACGAGGAGTCTTTAGCATTTGAGAGTGCCGTTGACCCATTTTTTGTTAATTATCCATTGGCAATAAGTAATAAAATATTAATAAAATAAAATAGTATCCAGAAACTATGTTTCTTGTGCTTTTTCTGCATCACACCACTGCATAATATTTCATATACTATATCTTGTTCAGCCATCCCCCAACTGATGAGCATCCTTTCAATTTCCAATTCTTTGTCAGCACAGAAAGGGCTGCTCTAAATAGTTTGTATATATAGATCCTTATCCTCTTTCTTTGATCTCTTTGTGGTATAACTAGTAGTGGTACAGTTTTTTGTTGTTCCATCATTTTCAGTCATGTCCCCATTTTGGTATTTCTTGGCAAAGATACTGAGTGATTTGCCATTTCCTTCTCCAGCTCATTTTATAGATGAAGAATGAAGGCTATCAGGATTAAGTGACTTGTCCAAGATCACATAGCTAGTAAGTGTGTAAGGTCAAATTTGAATTTAGGTCATCATGATTCTAGCCACTGCATCTAGCTGCCTAAGTCCAATGGTACAAACATTAAATGAAGCATTTATATAATCTCAATATCTGACACACAGCAAGTACTCCAGAAACAGTCACTGAATTAATAAGTACAATGATTCTCACACAGTTTTGTAAGGTATTTGACAAGGGTTTAGGGATAGAGAATTTTAGTTTTGTTTTGCCATACAAATCAAATACATTTATAGAGCTTAGGTTTTAATTTAGATTTTTTGGCAGCTAGTAGAAATCTAACTAGTGAGGAAGAATGTGGTAAGATATGATCCTAAAAATAAATAATAAAAATGAGCTTTTGCAACCTCCTTTTTTCTTCCTTTTTCTTTTCTTCTCTCTCTTTTTTCTTCTTTCTTCCTTTTTTTTTTTTTTTTTTTTTTTTTTTTGGTAGAGCAAGAATGCAAACAGGGAATTACTTAAGACAAAAGAAAAAAGTAAAAGTAGAGAGAAACACAATTAATATCCTCTTCTGGACTTTATTTTCATTTTTAATTTTTTTTTCTTCCCAGAAATCTTAAGAGAAGTGGTTAGATTCCCTGAGTGTTTTCCTGAGGAGCATCCTCAGACCCCAAAATATCAGTTCTAGCACAGTTTTGCTCTTTGCCACAAGAGGGCAGTAGACTGGCACTTATTGAAGTCCCTGTTAAAAGCCTCTGCATTTTGGAGGGATGCCCATTTCCCTCAGGATTGTGGATGACCTGACCCTTGAATTGCTTTGTTTTTGCAAACTTCTCCTCCTCCTAACCTTTCTCTGACTCTAAAGCACAGCTGGTAAATAAGAAGAAGAGGGATTTGATATCTTGATGGGAGTAGGTAAATGCAGGTGAAGGGCAGAGGCAGATGTTTTGTGTCTGTCTCACCTTTTGTTTTGTTCTATCTGCAGACTGGGGAGGGTAGAAAATTTAGGTCAGTTGACAATTTACAGTATGTAGAGATATAGGGTCTTTCCCATGTGGGTTGTGTGTCCATATGGGGGTCTCTAGGTGTGGCTCACAGGGAGTCACAAAATAGGTATCTTTGTGCCTTCTTGATGCTTGTCTGAGGGAGGCTGATTCTTAGCTGCAAGAGAGAAGGTTGGAGCTATGAGGACAGATGCTATACTCTCTTCAGAGAGGGGATACTGGACTAGAATTGTCTCTGTGCCTTTAAATATTGCTTAGTATATGGGAGGATAAATTTTATTTTTTTTAATTTTTTAAAAAAAATTTTTGACACTATATATGCATGAGTAATTTTTATAACATTATCCCTTGTATTCATTTTTCCAAATTATCCCTCCCCTCCCTCTACTCCCTCCCCTTGATGACAGGCAATCCCATACATTTTACATGTGTTACAATATAACCTAGATACAATATATGTGTGTAAATACCATTTTCTTGTTGCACGTTAAGTATTAGATTCTGAAGGTATAAATAACCTGGGTAGATAGACAGTAGTGCTAACAATTTACATTCACTTCCCAGTGTTCCTTCTCTGGGTGTAGTTGTTTCTGTCCATCATTGATCAGCTGGAAGTGAGTTGGATCTTCTTTATGTTGACGATATCCACTTCCATCAGAATACATCTTCATACAACATTGAAATGTACAGCGATCCTCTGGTTCTATTCACTTCACTCAGCATCAGTTGATGTAAGTCTCTCCAAGCCTCTCTGTATTGAAGGATAAATTTTAACTTTAAACAATGGGGAAGGAGGGCTCCAAACTATATATCCAGAGGTCTGACTCCCTTTTCACAAAATTCCAGTTATACAAATATTGTCACACGTTGTGAATGGCAAATAAATTAATTTATCTAAGGTGATAGCAAACAGAAATCAGAGAAGTTATTCAACTAAACCGTATCAGAAAGTACACAAAGTGAATGACTTCTCCCATTGAGAGACAGTTCTACCATAAGAGAATCCCAGATCTCACCCAAGAGGAAATCCCAAACTTCTGTTGTGATAAACTGTGTATGAGGAAATAATGTAGATGCCAGCTCCTCTCAGTGTCTTTAACTCCCTCCAGGGACCTCTCCTGACCTAGAACAATTGAGCTCGAGCCTTGGGTTACATTTGCATTTACAAACAGAATCCATTCTAACTTCTGGAATCCAAATCAAATATAAAAGGAGGAGTTCTAGCCATGTCCCTGTTTAAAGACATTGCTAATATGAACTAATGCCTTTATAAAGACCCGCCTTCTTTCTCTACATACAGACATAGCTGGATAACACAATAGATCTGGGTTTAGAATCAGGGAGTGTAATGTTCTGTTTTCTCTAGATTGTGAATCGTTCTTTGGGAGCAGATTTCTTTGGAGAGTTCTGGAGGCAGCCTTGGCTGTTCCTGTTCAATAATCCCAAATCCATCCAGGAGTTAAAGTCCAGATCCTATATTGCGTCCTTCAAAGTCTTAAATCTTTTCCTGGGGTCCGGCTGCTCTTGTCAGAATGTCGTCAGCCAGCTTCCCTCTCAAGCTCCCTCTGAATCCAAGGCCTCTAGCCAGCACGAAGGTAGACATGGGAATGAAATCTTGACTCTGCCTCCAAGAGTGTGGGATTGTGGGCTCCTGAGTGCTGGGCCCTGAGAGTTTCTTGCTTATATCCTCCACACTGAGTATATACCAATCATTTCATCACTAGGAAACCATTATTTGTTGTAGGATTAAATCAATTCAAAACTAGATTTAACTATTGTCTCCTCAATTCCACTCAGTACCTTCTGGCCCATAGCATCTCCTTGTAGGATCAAATCAATTGTCTCTATTCATTCCAGTGACTTCGCACCTTGTAAAAATCCTAACAAGGGAGAGCTGAGTTCAAATGTAACCTCATACATTTACTAGCTGTGTGACCCTGGGCAAGTTATTTACTTTGTCTGCTTCAGTTTTCTTAACAATAAAATGGGAATAATAGTACCTATCTCACAAAGTTTCTTCGAGGATCAAATGAAATATCTGTAAAGTACATATATAGGAACTTATAAATATTTATGCACGTCCCAGTATAGAAATCCTTTGACTGTCCTTTGACACTCTGGCAATCATATTCTATCACTTGGTCTCTTTAGAGTTCAGTTCTTTTAGACCTTTCTCATCCAACCCTGTACTCTATAAAAATTTTATTTCACCGGTCTCCAGGCCATATTTCCCTAAGTCCTATACAGCACTACTGTAGTTGTGTAACAGTGAATGGAAATAAAAAATAAGGATGATATTGAATATTTGTTTTAGGAGAAACCAGTTTGCTTCGGTGATTCAAAGAAATTTCCCCTTATTATCCTTTTGGGAAATTGGGCAAAAACCCCAAGAGGCATCTCAGATAATTAAACTGATTTTCAATTGAGGGTAATTTTTTTTTTTCCTGCTGGGATGTCTGATTTCATCGGGTCAGAGAGCTCACTTCCTCAATAGACATATAAGCAAACTATCGTTACTTATAGAGCATTATCTGAAACATTGAGAGGTTAATAAAATTGCCCATGTTTACTCAGCCAAGATGTAGCAATTCTAGATTCAAAGGCCAGTGCTGGATCAATTTTACCTGGCTACTTCAGGATATTAATAAAAACTGAGTTTGCTATTTATAGTAGATGTATATCTCTAACTGCTGGTCTTTCTTAAAACATATATGTTCAGTATTATCCTTATGTTTTCTTTATTCACTGTTATACAAACTATCCTGAGAAGCCTGGTGAATTGTCATTAAGGGAGAAAATAATAAATGCTCAGGAGCAGGATTATTTTTTTATTAAAACTTTTTATTTTCAAAACTTATGCATGGATAATTTTTCAACATTAACCCTTGCAAAACTTTGTGTTCCAACTTCCCCCTTCTTCCCCCATCTCCTCTCCTAGATGGCATGTAATTCAATATATGTTAAACATGGTAAAAATATATGTTAAATCCAATATATACATACATATTTACACAATTCTCTTGCTGCATAAGAAAAATCAAATCAAGAAGGAAAAAAATGAGAAAGAAAATAAGATACAAGCAAACAACAAAAAGAGTGAAAATGTTATGTTGTGATCCACACTCAGTTCCCACAGTCCTCTCTCTGAGTGTAGATGGCTCTCTCTATCACAAGATCATTGGAACTGGTCTGAATCATCTCATTGCTGAAGAGATCCATGTCCATCACAGTTGATCATTGCATATTCTTGTTGCTGTGTACAATGTTCTCTTGATTCTCATCACTTCACTTAGCATTGGCTCATGTAAGTCTCTCCAGGCCCCTCTAAAATCATCCTGCTCATCATTTCTTACATAATAATAATATTCCATAACTTTCATATACCATAATTTTTTCAGTCATTCTCCAACTGATGGGCATCCACTCAGTTTCCAGTTCCTCACTACAAAGAGGGCTGCCACAAACATTCTTGCACATACAGGTCCCTTTCCTTCCTTTAAGATCTCTTTGGGATATAAGCCCAGTGAAAACATTCTGGATCAAAGGGTATGCACAGTTTAATAATTCTTCAGGCATAGTTCCAAATTGAGGAGCAGGATTATTAAATCAGATTAACAATAGATTACTGTACATGTACAATGTTTACAATGTAGCCCAGGAGTCCAGGCTATTGAGAATCATTTTTTCTAATCATGTAACAACAGAAATCTCTTGTGGTTCACACTTTGATGATAAATTAACCCAATGAGAATGTCCTTTAAAAAATCAACAATAAGTAAAATACAACAAGATCCTGAAATCTTTCCTTAAATAAATTAAATTATGTTTAATTATGGATTATGGATTTAGAACTCCATAAAATAAATTCTTTGGTGTTTCACGATCACATGAAATTTCCCTGGCATTTCATAGTCTAGCCTGGCAGAATTCAAGCTCTGGCAGCTTCTACCAAATTAGAAAGACTCCACATATGGTCCCACTAATGGAATTATTTACACTTTCTCTGGGCCAACTTTGCTTACTGTGGAGAGGCTCATCACTAATATGTTGACCATTAGCTGATGAAGTATTTGGCATGCCATGGCATGAGTTAAAAAATTATACAAAATGGCCCTCAGTCCAGTGGTAGATAATATGCTATTTGTTGTTGAGTCATTTTTCAGTCATGTCTGATTTTTCATGACCCCATTTGGATTTTTTTAAATTTTGGCAAAGATATTAGAGTAATCTGCCATTTCCTTCTCCAGGCCATTTTCCAAAAGAGAAAACTGAGGCACACAGGGTTAAATGACTTCACCAGGTCAGACAGCCATTAAGTCTCAGGCTGGATTTGAACTGAAGTACTCCTAACTCCAGAGCTGGTCCTCTATCCACTGTGCTAACTAGTTGCCCTAGATAAGGTGTCAGAGGCTAATAATTTTGCATTATATCACTTGTAAATAATAAATAGATATAAATATAAATAAAATGTAGCTGTTGTTATTCTATTTTTATTAAATTTAATTTTTTCAATTATCAAATATTTTTTCCTCCCTCTTCTTCCCTTCCCCACAAAAAAAGGTCCTTGTAATAGATTTAAAAAAAAAATCACATATTAGCCATGTCCAAAAATGTGTTGCTTTATATTTAGTTCATCATCTCTCTGTCAGCAGGTGGGTGACATTCTTCATTATTAGTCATCAGGAATCTTGTCTTATAACTGCACAGATCAGTTCTTTAAATCTTTCGCAATTGTTCATTTTTATGTTGTTATAATAAGCTAAATTTCTGATTCTGCTAATTTTTACTATGTATTAATTCTTAAAAATCTTCCATTGTTGGCATGCTAAATGAGAAATATTTGTCCAATGATGAGGGATCAAGAGAATCACATCAATATAGACATTATCATTAAAAGTGAAAACAGCTAGGTGGCACAGTGGATAGAGCATTAACCCTGAAGTCAGGAGGACCTGAGTTCAAATTTGATCACTGAACAAGTCCTAGCTGTGTGACCCTGGGCAAGTCACTAATCTCATAAATTGCCTCATCCAAAAAAAAAAAAAAAAAAAAAATGAAAACAGGAGTCATAAGGAAGATGCAGTTACCTGGAACGATAGCCTAAAGGCTTAACTTGGAGAGTCAAATAAAGAACTTGGCAGAATTGGTTGCAAGCCCTACTATATATGAGTTGAGGAGTAAAATGTAAGAAGCCTAGAAAAGAATATCAGGGCTAGATTATGAATGGTTTTGAGTGCCAAAATGAATACAATTATAATAACTCTAACATAATTGTTTTGAATAAACTATTGATATCCCAAATTAGGAAATGATTTTTTTTAAAAAAGGTAACAATATCAATCTCAATTATTACAATTTTCTAGAAAAGTAAAATAACATGGACAAAAGAGCACAAAAACTTCAAGCATTTGATTGCCTTGCCAAGTGGAGATATGTGGCACCTAAGAACAATAACAATGTACAGTAAGAGAAATGATTATTGCTAATTTATTATTTGGGGAGATACAGAGTTTCCCCCTTTTTTAAAATCCCCATTTCAAAGCTCAGTCTCTGAAGGTTGAATTAAATTTCTCTTCAATTATGGTTATCTTACAAGAAATCTTATTTAAAGTGAATTCCTGCTTATTGAATTCCACTCAATAAAGTTTGGGTGGAGGTAGTTTCTTTGTCCAGAGGCAGGGGGTACTCTGGATGTAGAGATAAGTCTCTTTGTCCAAGAGGTACAGGATGTCATTCTCTCAGCCCTTCATTGGAAGAGCCCACTTCTCAATGTAATTTTCATTCTCTCATTAATTGTTAACCAGAGTTGATTGCCACCTTTTAGAACAGTTACTTTTCCAAGAGCATATAAGCTGTGAATCTGCTGCCATGCGTTATTAGCCCTCAAGAGTGCTGCTGACCTTTTTTATTAATAAAATGATAGCATTATAAGTAAATGATTACACATTACATACATTACAATCAATTGTTGTTGAGGATCAATTCTGATGGAAATCGCTTTCTTCCACAATGAGAGAATCCAAATCAGTTCCAATTGATCATTAATTAATGAAACTAGCTACATGCAACGAAAGAACACTGGGAAATGATTGTGGACCACAACATAGTATTTACACTATTTCTGTTATGGTTTGCTTGCATTTTTTTTTTCTTCTCAGGTTATTTTTACCTTCTTTCTAAATCCGATTTTTCTTGTGTAGCAAGACAACTGTATAAAAATGTATACATATATTATATTTAACATGTACTTTAACATATTTAACATGTATGGGACTACCTGCCATCTAGGGGAGGGGGTGAGGAGAGGAAGGGGAAAAGTTAGAACAGAAGTTTTTGCAAAGGTCAATGTAGAAAAATTACCCATGCATATGTTTTGTCAATAAAAAGCTATAATAAAAAAATAAGTAAATGATTACTCAGAAATTATGTCTTTCATACTTTTTAGACATCACAGTAGTATAATCTTATTTGCAAAACATTATAGAGGCTAGAAGAAAGTTATGAACTATCACTTTATAATAAAAGGAAAAGGCGATGCGATGCAAAAATAAATATAACATTTTAGAAAGTGGAATAAATTTGTTAGCATTTTTCTAACAATCCGTTATCCTTGTTTATTAATATGATAAGATATAGAATCTTATTCAGATTCTAACAACTCAAAACATTACATAGAAATAGGCCTTAAGAAGATTAATTTGGTACTCTAAATTACTTTTGATTAAAGAAATGCAAACTAAAACAACTCTGAAGTACTACTTCACATCTCTCAGATTGGCTAAGATGACAGAAAGATAATGATAAAAGTTGAAGATGTGGGAAAATTGAGACACTAAGGCATTATTGGTGTTATGAAATAATCCAACTATTTTGGAGAGCAATTTGGAACTTCCCCCCCAAAGGGCTATCAAACTGTGCATATCCTTTGATCCAGCAGTCTCACTACTGCGTCTGTATTTCAAAGAGATCATAAAAGAGGAAAAAGGACCCATGTGTTCAAAAAAGTTTGTAGCAGCTCTTTTTGTAGTGGCAAGAAACTGGTGACTGAGTGGATGTCCACCAATTGGGGAATAGCTGAATAAGTTGTGGTACGTGAATATAATGGAATATTATTGTTCTACAAGAAATAATGAGCAGGCTGATTTTAGAAAAGCCTGGAAAGACTTATATGAATTGATGCTAAGTGAAATGAGCAGAACCAAGAAAACATTGTACACAGCAACAAGATTATGTAATGATCAACTGTGATGGACTTTTCTTTTTTCAACAATGAAGTGGTTCAAAACAATTCCAATAGACTTGGGATGAAAAGTGCTATCCATAGTCAGAGAGAGAACTATGATACTGAACATAGATCAAAGCATAGTATTTTTTGTTGTTGTTATTTACTTGTGTTTTCCCCCCTTTTGATCTGAATTTTTGTGTGCAACACAATGATTATGGAAATATGTTTAGAAGAATTAAATGTTTAATTTATATCAGATTGCTATCTTGAGGAGGGGGGAGAAGGAAGGAGAGGGAGAAAAATTTGGAACACAAGGTTTTGCAAGCTTGTTGAAAACTATCTTTGCATGAAGTTGGAAAAATAAACTACTATTAAAATTTAAAAAAGATGAATTAGAAAAGAACAGCTGGGTCAGATCAAGTATACAAAAAAAAATCTGTGCTGAAAGTAACACAATTTGAAAACCCTACCTAAGGTATCATTTTACATTGAGTTATAGCAATTATGAAGAAAACTACTATAAACTCCCCACAATACCCTAGAACCCTGAGGGGAGATACTATAGCAGGCCTGACTCTGGGAGAGTAGGCCTAAGCAGCCCCATTAAAGGAATACCCTGGTAGTCTCTCTTCAGGGCAGCTAAGTGATACAGGGGATAGAGTACTGAGCCTGGAGGAAGAAGACTTGAGTTCAAATTTAGCCTCAGACACCTACTAGCTGTGTGATCTTAGACAAATCATTTAACCCTGTTTGCTTCAGTTTCTTCATTGTTGTGTCCTGCTTTCTAGAGCCCTCAATTGGGGTAACAAAATGTACCATTGCTTTCTAGAGCCCCCACACCGATGTGATTAAAATATACCTTCCTAGTGGAGAAGTGATGAGGCAGGGCTCCTGAGGATGGTGGAATTGAGTCCATTCATTTCAAGGGCTTTCCCCTTTATATAATGTAGCAAAAACAACACAGGACCACATAAACAACTTGCTATTGTACGTAGTTTGCCACCTGGTATCACTCTGCTTCAATCTCAAAACAGGTTGTCACTGCCCCCTGACTTCTCAGGAAGGCTGAGAGTCCTCAGGGAGCCAAACCAGACATTGTTAGCAGGTTCTCTCTGCACTAAAGGGTCTTATACCTCACCCAGAGTTTCCCTACCATCTGTGACCCTCTACACCTCCTCTGTAAAATTAGCTGGAGAAGGAAATGGCAAACCACTCTTGTGTCTTTGCTGAGAAAACCCCAAATGGGGTTATGACTAGTCCTCAACTTTCTAGACTCAGGAATATTATTCTATTAGTCCACACATAAAATTTTAGAATCTGAGGAATGAATTACACTAAGTTATCTTACGAGCTTACAGGAGACCAATTCATAAACCATATCATAACTGATCAATTTATCATGGGAGATTTAAATGAGATGATCTCTAGAGTCTTTTTTCTTTTATACATTTAAAAATATTTATTAAAACTAAATACAAAATAAGATAAAACAAAATAGAAAATGAAAGAAAAGGAAAATAAACAAAATAAACAAGAACAATAAACAAAACAAAACATTGTCATGTTCCTAGCAGGACATCAGGGAGTATTCAAAATATGTAAGAATAAATTTCCATTCCAAGAAAGCACATAGGGATAACTATATGGCACACTGGATAGAGCACCAGCCCCAGCAACAGGAGGACTTGAGCTGAAATCTTGGTCAAACACTTAACAGGTACTAGCTATGTGACCTTGGGTAAGTCATTTAACCCTAATTGCCTTGGGGGGGGGAAGAAAGCACATATAATAATAGAAAAGATTATATTCATGATTGTCCACTTTTTCTTTGCTTCTTTGTAGATTATTCTTTTGTTCTCTGCTGTGCACTTTTTACTTTATTTTCCCCCCTTTTTTATCCCCCATACTTTCCCTATGCAGGTTACAGTTAAGCAGGGGTATATGTGTATGTGTGTGTGTATGTATATGTATCATATATACAAATATGTGCATGCATATATATGTATACACACACATATATACACACATATGCATTTAGAAATATACAGACATGCATCTAGAATCTTTTCTAATCCTTCTCTTAATGTTGATAAGACACTAAATTATAGAGATTGGCTTCAGTGCAGTAAATTTCTACCCTGGTTATAGGTTTAGACCAAGAAAACAGGATACATCCAAGGAGAGCTGTTCTAAAAGAAGAGCAACTGAGTTGGAAAGGGAGTGAACATCAGGCCCAAAGATTAGACAGAGCAATCCTCAGTGCTCAGATAATAATTGAAACTCTGTTAGCAGATTAAACTCTTTGTACATCATTATCTTGCTCTTGTCCTCTTGCTTCTTTATGTTGGTTCTTTCTTTAAAGTCACCACTTTTTTCCTGTCTAAAGAAGCCCAATATTTGATATATCATCTTTTTCTTCATTCCCAACCCCTACTAGATCAGGTCAGATAAAATGATCTAACACTGCTTAGAAAAATCATCCTTCTTTTGTCTGCTGAGTCACTCTCCTAAATTTATATCTTTTTTTTGGTCTCATTACTGCCTAGATCTATTCAGTCACTTTCTACCAGGTCTCTGCAGCCTAGTGCATCATTATGTCAAGGTCTTTTCTGACTAGATATCACTCTGTGGGTAGTACATTTTGTATCTTTCTGGAAAACAAACTAATGCCTCATTTCTTGGTCTTGTCCTGACTCAGGGTCAGCAGCACTTGTAAATTCCCATTCTTTACTGTTAACTCACTTATTCTTCCAGACAATTTAACTGTTTTTTGATTTAGTAGTTTCTTCTTACCAGGCTTGATGGCTACCTATTACTTTCTTTCTTTCTCGGTTTTTAAAATAATAGCTCCCTTCCCCCCCAAAAAAAAATGCATGAAAAGATAGTTTTCAACATTTACCTTAACAAAACCTAGTGTTTCAAATTTTTCTTCCTCCTTTCCCCCCACCTTCCTCTCCTACATAGCAAATTATCCACTATATGTTAAAAATTTCACTTTTTCCATACATATTTCAAAAAGAAACCACAGAAGAAAAATCAGATTGAAATACCTATTACTTGATTTTAAAAAAATAATTCTTCCTCCATCCCCCAATAAATGAAAGTCTACTCTATTTCCCTCCTGTCTCCTTTACTCTTGAGAAAGTTAAGAAAAGCAACATTTCTGATACAAGTATGTATGGCCACGTAAAATAGATTCAGCTACTGATCATGTTTAAAAAAAACCCCATCACTTCAGGAAGTAAATGGCATGTTTCATCATGAGTTCTCTGGAACATTGTAGGGTCCTTGAGTTGACCACAATTCCTAAGTTTTTCAAAGTTGTTTTTGTTTATGATGTCATTAACATTATGTAAATTATTCTCCTGTTTCTGCTCATTTTACTTAGCATTTGTCACCCAGGTAGTACATATTTATCTGGTACACACTTTGTGCCAAGCATTATGCTAATCAACAAGTATTGATCTATATGAGTATGACCAGGTTTCTCTAAAGTTATGCCTTCTATTATTTCATACAGCACATTAGCATAACAACATATCCATATGCCATAACTTATGTAGCCATTCTCTAATTGATGGGTACCCTCTCTCAATTTCCAATTCTTTGCCACCATGAAAAGAGATACTATACATAATTTTGTAAATATGGATTCTTTCCCCCTTTCTTTGATCTTTTTGAAATATTCATTTCTTTATGCAGCCTTAGCTGAGAGATACTCTCCCAAATTCCACCTTTGCTGACTGGTCAGATGCCCAATATCTGACTACTTCTTGTTTCTCCAGAGTCTAGGAATAGATGTAAGAGGTTGAGAGTGTGAGTCTCTGTGATGTTAACTCAGGAGCCCCCAACCAATGTTCTCT